>NC_090291.1:50372500-50972500 GCF_037392515.1 Haliotis asinina | reverse complement strand
CCGGTTCCATTAACTTGGGGAGCATTCTCTTTGCTCCAAGAATTGTATCAATGCGGAAGCCTACTGAAAGCAATGACACCTGATCTCAAGATCACCGATATCATCACAGTCGCCAACCACTGTTTCCTCTAAGTCCTGTAACCATATCCCGCGGTAAGGCTGCTTTAGGCAGTATCCCACACTCTCAGCTGGTGGCTGGAAACATTAACCAGCAGTAACTGACTTTCTGTTATTGAATGAATGTACTTATAGCTCACGGAAAATAGCGCTTGTAAGATTTTATCTTCACATGTTGTTATCACTGAAGACATAAGTAACTGCTTAACCACGTTCAAGCCTTTCTCACAGATATATTCATGAAAAACAGAGCCAATACGTTCAACATAGTTCCACAGTGCAACATTACTGTGTACTGTTTTATTGATGAATATAACCATTTAAACTAATACTTTCAGCATTTCAGTATTTCAGCATTTTAACTATTTCACTATCATGTTACTTGTAAACAGAAATTCATAAACAGTACAGCTTCAAGGAACTGAATAGAATATATATCAAACACAGACACATACATAGACAAATACGCAACCACAGACACACCCATTACATATTAAGTCAAATTAGGGATATATGTAACAGTTCATAACAAAGGCCGCTTGGTGTAACGTAATCGAATTATGACACTAGACAATGACATAGATGAAGACTAAAAACTGTTGATGCTAAAAATTGCATCTGTTATACGTGAATCAAGATTACATCACACAGGTTCCAGTAGGACACTGTAAAAACACATTAAGTGTTTGATGACATAAATAGTTCTCTTATTCCAGTAATGTTATCAATTGTTCTGGATGCCCATTTTCATTATTACAGTGTTGTGTATGAAATCCCTTAAAAACAGCAAGGAATTTATCGTCACATCGGCAATATTACAGCCATATCGTGACGAGAGCAATTTAATTTTAATTCATGTCAGTTTTAAAATCAATAAATTGAAAACGTAAAAACCTGTCATCGAAGGACAGTAAAAAATACTAGGCTTTCACAGATATGAACATAAAATTAGCATTGTAAGCTAAAATATTGTAATTAAAGAGGACAATACGATATAAAACACGGGCTAGAGACCGCCAACAACCCACCGGTTTAATAACTGAAAAAATGTTGCTGGCCCTGTTAACGTGTAACCAGCCCTGATATCAAAACAGGAAACTGAAATAAGGTGTTAAAATAATGTATTTAATGAATAGATGTGAAATTGTTACACACTATCAGTCAGGAACAACACTGTTCATTGGAAGAAAGCATTTTCTAGACCAATCACGTTTAGTGTTAGATAAATAGGCAGGCTGATCTGTGGAGGCTATGGTTTGATTGACCATGAACTATACAGATATCGTCTAGCTACCACATTTGTAAATTATTATGTAAAAGATTTCCCGTAGTCAATGACATGGTCAAATGTATACTATAGGGATGGCTATAAAATGAAGTTGTAAGCCCGCCATGTAACTTGTTTAACAAGCAGCGGGCCGCCGGGTAGACACCATTTCATACACTGCTATTACAGTGACGTTAAAATATATGTTCGTTGAATCTGACCAGGTCAATATGGATGATATCGTTGATATTAATATCCACCTCTTAACACTATTTCATTCTCTTTAAACTTGTAAAATATCATACAGGAAAAGGTTTGCATAACTATGTCCTCTGGAAAGGAGTGATTTTTTTCATAAATGATGACTCTAGAAATAGTACAACATAGCCTGTTCTTGGAAACATGGCGTACTGTCCGTCTGAATGAAAGTAACTAAGAAATATATTAATTCAAACTATGACACAATGACAATTACACTATACTCATAATCCACATAATAATTTATGCCATATAATAGCACAAAGCAACGGTTGTTGTTTCAGTCAGTATCAGTGTCCGTATCCTGCTCCTGGGCGTCAGGAAGTGGGAGGCATTCTACTTTGTCAGCATCTGTCGGGAGTTCTTTGTAATAGTTGTGATACTCTCTCGGTATAATACCCGTTCGACAGAGTGACATAAGGTCTTTTTTTCTTGGCTGAAGAAATTGCTTGTTTTCCTGAGTACCTTTGGGTCAGAGTTTCACAGATACTCTGAGGTCTTCCTCGACGACTGCCTGTAGACACTTTCAGTTCTCTGAATGGCTCATTGCTGTGCTCAGTCTTGAAGAAGATGCTTTCTGGGTTGTCTTTAATGTAGCGCATCCAGCACATTGACATCCAGTTCACACGACCACCATCAGTATCAATTTTGGTGTTTCTCAATTTGCCATGGGCATATTTCTTAAAGTCCATGACATCGGTATACTGTATTGGGATGACAATATATGGATCTTTCCGTCGGGCCATCCTTATAACTGTGTCCCACTGGCTTGGCACATAGATACTAGTCTTCTTTTTGGCGAATTCAATGGTGGAATGAATTGCATCGCACTCCATCTGTGTGTGGCCTGGCTCAAGAAATTTGTGGTCAATTGTACTAATGTGTTCAATAGTGGTCACAGCATGTAGTAAGGAGGCTGCGACATATTGGTTTCTGTTCTGTCCTGAACAGGTGTCTGAATACAGAACTACATGCTTGACGGTAGGTGGTAAAGCCTTCAACTGAATTTGCAGACATGATGCAACCTCACAGGATCCTCTTTGGGCATCAACTTCCGACCACACAAAACATGAGCCTCCTTTTGTGGCAAGGTCATACACTGTAAAATTGTAACAGTTTAACTTCCTCATATAGAAGAGTTCACTGACAAGTGAACATGGTGTATACAATACAGCCTCCAGATCAAATGTTGCCACAAAAATGGATTTGTTCTCCAGAGCAAGGGCTTTGTCCTTAATCTTTTCTTCACGGGCTCTCATTTTTCTCTCTTGGTGTTGAGTGTACTCCTGTTCAAGTTCTGGCTGAACTGACCCGTTCTCCTGTTCTCTGTAGTACCTCTGGCACAGAGAGCACTGGTCCTTCTTTGGCACGTGGAAAGAATAGTTATACTCCTCAGTGAACACTTTCCTGTACAGTGATGAAGACACTGCTTTGGTAGCATCTCTGGAGCACTTGTCTTTGTACAGTTCGTACATTTTTTTATATTTAGTGTTGATCCCAAAAACTTTCTGTTTGTGTCTCGCCGGGTATAGTGAGCATCAACTGTCGGGAATGATTCTATGTGCTCTCGAACCAATTTTAGTGTACCGGCGGGAGTTTTGTTATGTGGCTTGTGGTGTCCTCTGTTTTCAGTTCCAGCGAACGTCCCCTGGTTCTTATTTTGTAGAGCGTGGTTGATATAGGATTCACCAACATCCAAAGTTTTTCTGAAAAATGTTTTGCAGACATTGTGTCGCTCTCCATCCAGTTGAAAAGTGTATGTTCGGTGAACTTGACGTTTTTTCTGTACAACATTTTCTTCCTCATCCAAGTATGTTCGAGTCTTCTTTTCTGTTGTATTTGAGCATATGAAGTCTTTCTGCCTTGTGTATGAGGATAAGTTCCAAAAGTTTTTAAAAATACTTTGGTGGGTTTCTTCAGAGATGTTTGCAGAACATTTGTACCTACACTTTGAACAGTCAACTGCTTGTACAGATCTAGCCCTCATAGTCTTCCCTTCCTGATTCACATATTCTTGTCCAGAGAGTCTCAGGTGCTTCCTTTTATTTTTAATCCAGGTTTCAGGAGTTGATCGACGCTTCCTGAATAATTTCCTCTTTGGAGGAGTGTTGAAAGCTGCTGACTTTCTTGGCTTTGGTGATTTGAGGATATTAAGAGTGGGTGTTGGAATGTCAGCATCGTTTGTGTAAGTACATTGTGATGTAGCTAAACCATCGCTTTCAGAATTTAATGTACCTGGAATTGTATTGGAGTCGTCAGAATTGGTGAATGAAATGACCTGGGATGTTGCTGAAGGAGACGTCAATACACTGCTGTCGTGGCAAATGTGTGTTGATGACGTAGATGGTATTGCTGGAATCGTACAGGCATCATAGTGGCCGGGAAGTCCCGTGATTGATGTATATGCCAAGACAATGCGTTTTTCATTTTCAATTCCTTGTGATGTTGGCGTAATGTCTATGAGAGGGTTAGATGCTTTGCTACAAAATATTCGAACACAGTGCCCTGACCAGTTTGCCAGTGACAGAGGGAGGAAATCTGCAACTCTACTTGAGAAGTAACCAGCCTCACGCAGCTTTTCTACTTCCAGCAAATAATCCTGCCACTTTTCTAGATTACTGTCCTCCTTGATAGGAAAAAAGTCAATATATTCATTCATCTTTTCTTCTAAATGATCACACATTTGTTTTCTCAACTGAGTGGCAGTCATACTTCCTGAGAGATGGATCGCTGACGCAGTAAAGAAGCAGTCACCATCGCGAGGCACCTGTTGTATAGTGTATCCGTTAGACTGAACAAGCTGTAACAATCTTCTTTCATGAATCTGACGCATTTGGGATGAATAGTTTTGGACCTGTCGACCATTCTTTGATTCCGCTGACACAGCTGCGGGCGAATTTAGGCTTGCTTTGTCACATGGTTTCTTTTTCTTCAGTTTTAACAACTTTCGCTTTTGGATCAAAGGTTCATTTGAGGATTCTGAACTGGAGTAAAACTCAGAGTCTGATGAATTGAAAGTGGTTTTATCTGGATGATATTCTTCCCCTGACGATGATGTTGGGTCGTTGTTAGGAACCAGTCCTTTTCTACTCCTTAGTGTTGCCAATAGTTCATTATCTGAACTGTCAAAGTCACTGTCACTATCTCTCAGAGATGATGTTCCTCCGCGCCCATAACATGGCATTAACGAGTCTGTAGGCGTATCAGTCTGTACTAATATGTCTGTAGGTGTATCACTCTGATCTGGTATGTCGATAGGCGTATCAGTCCGTTCATGCATGTCTATAGGTGCATCAGCCTGTGTTGGTATGTCTGTAGACACATCAGTCCGTGCTGGTACATCTGTAGGCGCATCTGTCTGTTCTGGTATGTATACAGGTGTATCAGTCTGTTTTGGCAAGTCTACAGGCGCATCCATGTGTTCGTGTATGTCCATGGGGGCATCAGTCTGTTCGGGTTTGTCAAAAGGCGCAACAGTGTGTTTGGGTATGTCTGTATGTGCATCAGTCTGTACTGGTATATCCAGAGGATCATCAGTCTGTTCGGGTATGTCTGTAGGCACGTCAGTCTGTACTGGTATATCCAGAGGGGCATCAGTCTGTTCGGGTATATCCACAGGCGCATCTGTGTGTTCGTGTATGTCCATGGGAGCATCAGTCTGTTCGCGTATGTCCACAGGCACGTCTGTCTGTGCTGGTATATCCAGAGGAGCATCAGTCTGTTCGGGTATGTCTGTAGGTGCATCACTCAGTGCCAGGATGTCTAAAGGCAAATTACTTTGTACTGCTGTTTCAACCTGTTGTGGTAAATATCTGGGCGTAGCATCCGTCTTTCTTTGTAAATCGAGAGACACGTCACGCTGAATTGATACCAACTGGTCTTTAATATCATCAGTGGTATGACCTAGTGTTGACTCATTTTCCTCATCATGTGCACCATGCTGTACTGTATCAGACTGTGTTCGAGTATCCAGCAACACCCCACATGGGTTTGGTTCATTTTGAATATATTCAGAATTGACTGATACATTAGTGGCAAGTGACCAACTTGTAGATGTGGCAATGTCAGATAGTAATAATTCATCTTCATCTGCATCGGACCATAATTCAGTCATCTTGCATCCACCTAAAACCAGAGTACTAAGCTAAGGCATTGGCTACTATCACAAACTGAATGTGATGATAATATAATAATTATACTCAATAATTACAGTTTCAGTTGTAATTAGTGCTGGCAAATAACTTACGCTGACATCAAATCTCGTGAATTAAGGAATAAGTATATTACCACACTCATGTGTGTTATATTTGTTATATTTAGCAAGTGATTATTTACTATTTACAGATATGACTTACCTGTGATGTTTCAGTGGGATTTCCGTACTGTAAATCTTTCGAATACAAACACACACTTTGGAAAAGTAGCTCCTCTCCCAAGGGTCAAAATAAACTAACCCTGGCTAGTGTGAAACAAACCCTGTAAACAGCTGGGAGAGGCACGCTTATATAGCTCCACAACAGAATAACAGTAATTAAGGCAATCTGACCCGGGAGAGAGGTCCTTATCAGCTGTAAGTCTAAAGAGCCTGAACATTCCATCAGCATATCAGTTGTTTTAACCTGGAAGGGAAATTCTTGCCCGCCACCACACAGTGTGCCAGATGCGACTTCTGCCAGTTAACGGTTTCTGACATGGGAATATCAAGCGTGGCTGGAGGAGTTGAGCAGGACTGAACGGTGTAATCTAACATAACATAATTTGGTCTAAACTGAAGGGAGAGATAACTGATAAGTTGTTTAAACTCTGATGCATAACTAGCTAATTAGGCCCCTGATTTATGTGGGCTTTTGTGTATGAGTAGCATACCTGTTTGTGAATGCATTAATACTGTTAACTAAATTTGACACAATTTTTACTTAAGGTGTTCTGGCACTAACCCCTCGACATGTACTCCACCAGCAGAATTAAAATTAATAATTCTACCAGATTGGCCTATGGGTCACTGCCTTCTGGGTACTGGACTCTAGGCAAACTAAAGTGAAACAATTTCAAATTCAAATACATATTTTAAGTCTCACAAAACAGTTTCTGGAGTGTCCGAAATTGTGTATCAAAATATGCATACACAGGGCTTGGCATGGTTGAACCAGGCCCATTCAACCACCCGTCTAGGTGAAGTCAGTGCCGAAGTGGTGTGTTGAGTATTAGGAACACTGGTCCTGCTCCCATGCCCTCAACCACCAGGATCCCTTTCCTCCACCGACACAGGGCCGCAACTCACAGCAAACGGGTTGGTGGACCAAATATCCCCCCGGGTCCACAACGGGGGTGAACGGCTCTCAGCGTTACCCAGCACCCACCACGAGGAGGTGGCTGTTCACGGGTTCCCCAACTACATATTATCCAAGTTCAGAGGTGTGATAGAGAATGATTTCGGAATACTGGCCAACAGATTCTTTCTGGGCACCCTGCTAAAAGAACCTGATGTACTGGTGGAGACAAGTCATCCGCCACAACCTACCGAGGATCACATTCCCTGCCACTGGCAACGCAGATGTGGAGCGGGAAGCCGAGGATGGTAGGCAGACCAACAGATGGAGGTGATACTCCAGTTTCAGTCACCCAACAGAGACAATGGTGAGGGCAAATTGATGAGAGACTCCACTAAGTACTAGCATTTCTCGAATTTCTCTTTTATATCATGAATTGTTTTGGGGATTTTTTTGTAATCTTCATATTGTACCAATCTATCTGTCAGTATTTCTGCTTGAATGACGCAAACAGAAACAAACTTTGCTCTTTTTCATATCTTATTTCCAAGTTTTATTGGTAGTATAAAAACTGAAAGACAGAAATTCTTATCTAAGTACATTCATATCATAATCATTCAAAAAACATATCACTAAGGGCACCCAGCTAAAAGCACGCAGTCTAAGCTGCACACACCTAAAGCTAAACACACAGTCTAAGGAGTGAAGAGTGTGGACCTGTCAAGCTGAGTGGTTGCCATCGATGTGTGTGTGACCCGAGAGGCAACTGCTGATGTCGAAGGGGCTGATCAGTATCTGAGATGCGCTGAATGATGCTTCCTGCTGATACGCAAGGATGACCAGGGTTGCTGGCTCTGGGTAGGAGCCATCAGTCTGGACTGCCACTGTTAGGGGTCTGGCTGCCACTGCTGATAAACGTGAGGAGATACTGGTGCTGATCTTCCTGCTTCCACATCTGCCTGCTTCTCCGCATTGAACAGAAGGTCAAACATGACCTTGTCAACAGATGCCTGCTCACTCGTCTTCCTCCTGAGTTTCCCTATCTGGTAAGGAGGCTCTCAAAAATGTTGTCAGTGCCTTTAACTCTTCCCCATCTCCTGAACCAGATCTTCCCACACCTTATTCTGTCCGCCTCTTATTGTGGATGAAGTTATTCCTCTCAAGGTAGAGAGCCACATCCTCTTGTTCGTCATCTATGAGATTCAGCAAGAACCTGGCTTTCTTGCTCTTACACTGTGGAGAAGCATCTAGTTCATCATCATTAACATCAGCAGTCAATGAGCTGCCACATTGTTTTCAACTTCTGGAGTTGATTCATCTTCAAGAGGGAGGGTAGGTACTCTTGTCGGGGTTGGGGTGAGGTGCTGGCTTCTTCTTCTCCCTCTTCCCTGGTTTTCTTCCTCCTCTTCCCTCTCCCCTTGCCTTTACTTGCAGCTTTTCATGGCATCTTGTTGACTCCTGGATACGTGGCACAATCTTCAGCAGCTACTAACCGGAAGTCAGTGTCAAACTTCTTACATACTTACTGCCGTAGCTGATTCGTAGGTTGTTCTTACGTGCTTCGTACCTGCTTCGACGTGTTTGTGGAATTCCTGACAGATACGTCGCCGATTCATGGTCAAGCTACGAAGTGAAGAATATACGAATGAGTTAAGAACAACTACGAATTGATTAGATTTGGTTAGATTTGGTTACAATGCCTAAGAATACACTACAAATTTGTTACGAATGAACTACTATTATCTTTACTCGGGTGTTCATGGCCAAATCTTTGAACAGTTTGCCACGAACTGCCGATTACTCAAGAACTGCAAGAACTGATCACGACTATACCACGAATTAGTATAAGAAATTGATTACGATTCAACTACGAATCATCAGTTTTTAATGATACTTTTCCTCCAAGCAATCTGATGAGAGGTAACAGACAGATGAGCCAATTATTTTCTTATGCATTGCATGGTCCAAACTTATATGTTTGCCTTAAAGGTATTGAGAATTTGGAGAAGTACATGTTTTTGTGTTGTCTTGTATTGTAATTATAATTTTCTCCAAACTGCCTTTGGTCGCTTAGACATGGGACTCTGATTTCATTAACTTCAGGCAAAGTCCTATCCAGGAAATGTATTTTCTAGTTTCTGTTAGTTTTACTTGAAACCGGTTCGTATTTGTTTGTTTTGTTTGTTGTTCTTTAGAGGATGTTTCTTGGGAAACCGTGTCTATATAAGGTCTATAATACCTTGCATATTTTTCTCAGCAAACTAAATTGGTTTGCGAATGATAATTCGTCCTGGTGCCAGAACTCTACAACAGCAATAGCAAATGTTAGGGGATGCCTATAGGCACATAATATTATAGTCGCTGCCATTGTCCGAGTTTACTGTAGTGTTTATAGATGACTGCCTAGTATTTGGCAATATAAGAATTACTAAAAACGTATGTCTATTGGGAAGCATATTTATTTATATGTTTATCGGAGTTAATTACCCAGTCAGCATAAGAAAGTGAAAATACTTCATTCTTGAAAATACTTCATTCTTCAAAGGCACCCGTGGCGAGCCACTTCCTCCTGGTGGGTGCTGGGTAACGCCAAGAGCTCGACAACACCCCCGTGGTGGACCCGGGGGGATATTTGGTCCACCAACCCGTTTGCCGTGGGTTGCGGCCCTGTGTCGGCGGAGGAGGGGATCCTGGTGGTTGAGGGCAATAGGGGCCTGCAATCGTGCTCCTGTTGCTCAATACACCACTTTGGCCCTGACTTCGCCTAGAAGGGTGGTCGAATGGGCCCGGTTCGACCAATCGGCTGGTCATGCCAAGCCCTGTGCATACGATTTTGTATTTGCACAAATTCTATTTCTGAATTACTTGTTTACTTTAGGTCTTGGTCCGATTTGTTAATCACAGAGATCTTGTTTTGAAATTATTGTTATTATACATTTGCCTAGAGTCTTTATTTGCCCAGAAGGCGATGGCTCATGGGCCAATCTGGTAGTACATTTTCTTCAAAGTTACTGCTGGAGTATACTCTCTTTGTATCCCTGGTGCCGCCTGTTGGAGACCCACAGGCATATGGCATTGTCCTTGTTGACACTCCATGGTGGGTGGGGAGCCAGGAGAGTGAACCATAAACTATATAAACATGGCTTCACAAAACCCAAAAAAACGTTATCATGTTGATGATACTGACGATGAGGAAGATGCAATTACCAGACTATGTTATTCAGAACGTGAAACCTGGCCTCGATTCATTGTTGCCGAGTCGAGTGAGAAAAAGTTAATCTCATGTTCTCCTTTTCTGTTAGAAAAAGCAATTCATGGCATTGCTGGCACTGTTAAGAATGTAACCAAAATTAGATCTGGATCACTTTTGATAGAATGTGTCAAGAGAGAACAGGCAGCAAATCTCATGGAAACAAAGTCATTTGCAAACATTCCTGTGAAATGTTATCCACACAAGTCTCTCATTTTCAGCAAAGGTATTATCCGAGACAGACATAGACGTCTAGCTGATCTCTCCACGGATGACATTGTAAGTCAATTAAGAATGCAAGGTGTAGTTGAGGCAAAGCGTTTCACATTCAAGAAAGATGGAGTCTGTTCGCCTTCCAACACTTATCTGCTGTGGTGACAAAGATCATGATAGTGGTACTTGTGTGTCAGAACCCAAATGTGTGAATTGTTCGGGTCCACACATATCTTCCTCTAAGGAGTGCATGGTTTGGAAATTTGAAATGGCCACCCAACGCATCAAAACAGAAAAGCATGTCAGTTTTTCAGAAGCAAGGAAGTTAGCTGCTTCAGTTACACCATCTAGCAACACTCCACTACAGGGTAAGTCAACATATGCTGAAGCGCTGAAACCCTCTACTCGTTCCGTTGATTGTCAAACTGACTTAACCTGGATGACTACACAGACACCTATGTGCGTTAATGATCTCACTTCTGGTGCAATTGCTCAATCATCATCACAAAAAGTATCAAAATCATCTGAAACTCAGACATCTGCACCACTTGTTAAAAAGAAAAATGCAAACGTTGATTATTCAAAAAAGCCAAACAGAAATGAACGGGTTGCAAAAGGACAAAGAGACCCTGTGCCAATTTTAAACAGGTTCGATTTTTTTGATGACATGGAAGTGTCATCCCAGCTGAGCACCCGCTCCAAGAGCCACTCTCCAAAGAAGAAAGGCCGGGAGCTTTCTCCAATATCACACCCTCAATGAATACTCAAAATATAATCCAGTGGAACTGTAGAGGAATGAGGAATAATTTGAGTGATTTACAACTTTTAGTTCAAGATTTGAAACCGTCAGCTCTATGCTTGCAGGAGACGTATCTCAAGTCAACTGATTCATTTGACCTACGACGGTATACATCATACCATTGTTTCTCCCCTTCAGGTCGTAAGGCTACTGGAGGATCTTCAATTATTGTACGGCAGGGTTTATCCATAGCCCTGTCCCACTTAATACCTCTCTTCAAGCCGTTGCTGTTAGGTTGACTTTGCATGTTGTCGTCACTTTATGTTCTCTTTACATTTCACCATCATCCTGTATTCAGCAATCAGATCTGCAAGAGTTATATGATCAACTACCTAAACCATGTGTTATCACCGGTGACCTGAACGGCCACACTCCACTTTGGGGTGGTACAGTTACTGACACGAAGGGAAAAGTCCTTCAGGATTTCATCTCGAATAATGATTTATGTATATTCAACGATAAGTCTCCTACTTACCTCCATCCTGGAACTGGAAGTTATTCTTCAATAGATATTTCGGTTACAGACTCAAGCTTATTAAATGAATTTGAATGGTCGGTTCATGATGACCTTTGTGGAAGCGATCATTTTCCCACTGTTCTATCAACTGTACATCCAAGTGATGCTCCACCTTCCTCAAGATGGAACTTTACAAAAGCCGACTGGTCTTTATTTCATGCATTATGCGATCAAAGATTGCAACCTAATTTCTTTCTTAGTGTTACCGATCCAATTCAAACATTTTCTGCTGAACTTGATACTATTGCTGACGAATGTATTCCCAAATCCTCTACAACCCCACATATTCGTAAACCGTGGTTTAACAGTGACTGCAAACAAGCTAGAAAGGCGAGAAAGAAGGCAGAAAAGTTTTTCCGTCGACATCCAACTGTCCATAATTTGAACCAGTTTAAAATTTTAAATGCCAAGGCTCGTCGCACTTTTAAGCAACATAAACGACAGTCATGGCAAAATTATGTTTCTAAAATCAACTCACGAACACCAATTTCTAAGGTTTGGAATATGGTGAAGAAAATTAAAGGTAAAGGATCCAAATGTAGTGTCCACCATCTAAAGGAGGGTAATACTCTTCTAACTGAAACTTCTGTTATTGCCAATAAAATTGGTGAAACGTTTGCTAAACATTCCTCCTCATCTAACTATTTTCCGGCATTTAAGAAATTTAAAGACCAAACAGAAAAAAGAAAACTAATGTTAATTGAGACAATGGGGAGAATTATAATGAAATCTTTTCCTTTCATGAGCTCCATACTGCCCTTGGGCAAGCTCATGACACCGCTTCAGGGCCCGATAATATACATTATCAGCTGCTTAAACATTTACCTGAATCATCTTTAGAAACATTATTGACTATCTTTGATAATATATGGACTTCTTGCCATTTCCCATCATCATGGAGAAATGCTATTGTCATTCCTATCCCTAAACCTGGCCGGGATCATACAGATCCTTCTAACTACCGACCAATATCACTTACTAGCTGTGTTTGCAAGACTCTTGAACGCATGATTAATAACCGTTTAGTTTGGTACCTGGAAACCAAAAACCTCATCACTAACATTCAGTGTGGTTTTCGCAAAAACCGAAGTACCATCGATCATTTGGTACGGTTGGAATCTTTTATTAAAAATTCCATTTTGAATAAACAGCATGCTGTATCATTTTTTTTCGACCTTGGAAAGGCATATGATACGACATGGAAGTATGGCGTTCTAAAAGATCTCCATGACTTCGGTTTGAGGGGCCGTTTACCCCAATTTATATCTCAGTTTTTAGAAGACAGACAATTTCAAGTAAGAGTAGGCTCTACCCTGTCTGACCATTACAATCAGGATCAGGGCGTCCCACAAGGAAGTATTTTGTCTGTTACCTTGTTCAGCATTAAAATCAATAGTTTATCAAAAGTCTTAAATGATTCAATCGATGGATCACTCTTTGTGGATGATTTTAACATTTCTTGTCGCGGTAAAAACATGTATACTATTGAAAGGCAGTTGCAGTTATGTTGGAATAAGATTCATAAATGGTGTCTTGAAAATGGTTTCAAATTCTCAAAAGCCAAAACCAACTGCATTCATTTTTGCAGGAAATATAAACCACATAAGGATCCAGATCTATTATTTATTATCTATCTCCTATCAAAGTTGTGAAAGAGGCCAAATTTCTTGGCGTTGTCTTTGATCAACACCAGACCTTCCTTCCGCACATAAAACAGTTAAAGACTAAATGCATGAAGGCATTGGATTTATTAAAAGTAGTCTCAAATAGCAAATGAGGGGGGGAGGTCAGAAGACCCTTCTCCAACTGTACAGATCCCTCATCCGATCAATTAGAACTTCTCCTGTTGACAGTCTTTGTGTCGAGGCAGATGAACCATCTCTTACACAACGCCGTATTAAATTATCCTTACAATACATTACAAAATTACACTCTAACAAATCTAATCCTGCATATAGCTGTGTTTTAAATCCTCTGTATGAAGATTTATACAATAAGAAATCTCTTGTTCCGCCTCTTGGTATAAGAATAAAACCTTTTTTTATCTGCTACCGGCATTGAGCTGGGAAGTATAGCTCCTTCCCGTCTTCTTTCTTCTCCTCCTTGGCAGTTGGTTAGGCCACACGTTGACCTAACATTAACTATGCTTAAAAAATCAGAAACTAATGTTTTACACTGTAAGCAGGAATATAATCAATTAAAAAGTAAATATAGCAGTTACAAGTCCTTATTTACAGATGGATCCAAGGACGGTAGCGCAGTTGCTTGTGCCACTGTCATTGGATCCAGAACAATATCTTCTCGATTACCTGATAACAGCTCCATTTTCACTGCAGAATCAAACACAATATTAACGGCTCTTCAATATATTCAAAGACATCCTAATCATGTACAGTATATAATTTTTTCTGACTCTCTTTCTTGCCTTCAGGCTATTAAAAATGTGTCTTGTAAACATCCACTTTTAATTGACATAATTGAATTGTATAATGATCTTGCAACTGGCCAGTGCGACATCGTCTTTTGTTGGTTACCCAGCCATGTAGGTATTTCTGGGAATGCAATCGCCGATCTTGCTGCTAAGGCTGCACTCAACAAATCTGTGACACCACTTCTTATTCCATACAGTGACTATAAAGCTAGCATTACAACTTACATTCGTGATCTGATGCAAAAGAAGTGGGACACCCAAGTGGGAATAAATAAATTACATGTCATAAAACCTGATATTGGTTACACTCACTTGGGCTGTCAGTCCACATTTGAAGAGGTCATTATGCGACGATGTCGCATTGGCCATACGCGTTACACCCACAGTTGGCGATGATCCTCCGTTTTGTATCCCTTGTGATGAGAGAACCACGGTCAAGCATATCATGCTTGCTTGTGTTGAATTCTCCATCATAAGGGATAACTATTTCAATGTCAAAACAATGAAGGATCTTTTTAGCACAGTTAGTACTCATTAATTCTTGGATTTTTAAAAGAAATTGATTTTCTTATTGAATTGTAATTGATATGTTCTGTAGATAGTTGTATTTTAATGATTGGTAGTTTAAATTAGTAACTTAGATTGTTAGTGGCTGTACCCTCAAAGGGGGTTGAAGTATTGTAAAATTATTGTCCTCCTGAGAGGGTACGTAAGTCCAATACTCTCATAGTCAATTTAAATCTACTACTAGTTTTAATCGTAGAATATTTGTTGTTTTAAGTAATGGCTAAATTTCAGGATAATCGCCAATAGCTGAGGGGATGGTGTAAATCCAGGTAGGGTTCATGCAGGTAGCAGAAGTACCTTAGTATGGTGATCTACCTTCAGTTGTTGGCGATCTATAGCCCCGGTTTTATGTTGTATTGTCTTCTCTAATTCCAATGTTTAAACTTTCAATGCTAGTTTTATGTTCTGTGATACTCTAGTGTTTTTACTGTCCTTCGCTGACAGGTTTATTTTTTCTCTTTTCTCATCTTAACATTACTATAACTTATATTGTTCTCGTCACGATATGGCTGCAATATTGCCGATGTGACGTTAAATGTTAACTCACTCACTCATTCATTCTTTAAACTACTGAGAGTACACAGATGTTGCTTACTTCTAAAAATATGCAGTTACTCATGCATCATGGAGCTTTGATTGTCATTCGAGGATGAAGCTGCTACAGCGGTCGGAAATTGGTCGTGTATTCTGTTGATGTCTGAGAGAAAAGATGTCCCATTACATTGGCTTATAAGGTTTGGTTGGCGAAGTCGAAGTTAGAAGAACTACAATTTAAACGTCTCCATATTGAGCGCAAGAAACAAATTATGCCCTCAAATAAATCACTGGTAAATGTCCCTGTTTAGGTTCCATCTCACAGGAAACCAAGCATTAGCAAAAGACATTGTCCGTGAATGCAGGATTTTCACCCTCAAGTAGTCACTGCTTTAAAACGGTTTATGTTTAAAAGAGACAGTGACATTATATATACCTACTCGATAACGTATTCCTTTTCTTGGACACACAAGTAGATATCAACAGATTACACACTTATATACAACAATTGGTTACACCTTCTTTGTGTCGGTCGGTCCAGGTTTGCAAAAGTCATTGTACGACAATGTCGCATTAGCCACAGCAGGAATACATATGAATACACGTTGAAAGGTGATTGTCCCCCATTTTAAAACCCTTGTAATGATAGTATCATAGTCCAACATGTCCTGCTACACTGACTTTTCCATTACAAGGGACAAATATTTCAGTTTAAAAACGGTAACTGATCATTATACTCAAGTTCATTCCAAGTTTAGTCTTAGTTTATTAGAAGTCAATTTTGATTTTATATGGTAATCAATAAATATATTTTTGAATTAACAAACAACCTAGACTGATGATTTAGCGTAAAATTATTATCCCCCTGAAAAAGTCCAATTCACTCAAGGTGTTTTTCATACTACGTGTTCTAGATCTGATCTCAGAATATGTGTAAATAGGAGTTCAGTTGCAATCAGCTGAAGGGGATCCAGTTAGGATCAATGTACTGTAAGTAACCATGAGCCCATGTATGGTGCTTCACCTTCGTTTGGTGGCGATTCGTAGTGGTATACATATCTTGTATTGGTCTCGTTAGTGATGTCGTTTTTACGCCAATGTACTCATTTTAATTTCATATCAGCGATACAACTTCAGTTTTACTATTCATCGTCAACAGGTGTTTATTAAACAATGTAATTGTTCTCTTGTCATGATATGGCTGAAATATACAAATACACAACTGCCATTGACACGGCAGCATAACATAAATATGTTGAGTTCCATTTTTCTGTTGGACTATCTTGGTTTATTCATTGTCATACGTTCATAGCCATTTAACAGGTCAACAATAGTCATTGTTCAAGCTGCATTCTGGACGATAGGTTCAAATGTGGAGCGCTTCATAGGCTGCACACACAACTCCCGGGTTTATTTTCATCGCTTGAATTTGATACTTGGTATGGTGTTTCATATTGATGTCTACTTCAGGATTTTACAAGTCATGTTACCATCATTGGATTCAAGGAATTCAGTTCAGGGAATACAATTCCGATATCTAGGCCCACCACGAAGAGGCTTATTGCTATTATTATTTTACAGATTAAGATATAAATGCAGCAGAGAGGGTTTGGGTGATCCCGGTACAGTCAGGATGGTTGATCTCATCATCAGCTCAGGGCCCTCGTCCCCTCTACACACAGCCTAGACAGCGAATCGGACTTCTCCCTGGAAAGACTGCCTAGTCAAACCCACCAAGAACTTTCTAGAGGATATGAAACTCTCCCAAACACTGAAGCCTTCTGCGGTACCTAGATTGTCAGAAGGGCTGGGCCAAGAGATCAGGAGGTACCAAACCAAGGGCACCGAGAACAATGGGGAGTCTGACGACAGTGTACAGGCGAGACATTTTAAAGGCGATGTCCACATATTTATCATGCTTTTCCTGAAACTTGCCAATCACATTGAGGTCAAAAGGGACAGAAAATTCAATGATATAAATACTTCCATTGGTGTTATCAAAAAGGACAAGATCAGGTTCGTTGGAATTCGTCTGAGGCTGTATATTGGCCTATTCCAGAGCCGTTTGAAAGTATCATTTTCCAGGACGCCCTGGACATGTTCAGGGTCGTACCATGGATGGACCTCGGGGTCAACGTCACAGGCATGGCGGAGACAATAGTAAAAGCAGCGAGCCATGCCATCATGTCTTTTAAGATATGCTGTTTGTGCCAAGGAAGGGCATCCACTGACAAGGTGTTTGGCAGTCTCTGTGAATTCATTGCAAAGACGACATTTCATGTTCACATTTTGATTAAGAATCACATTTTGATAATTGCGAGTGGGAAGTGACTGGTCCTGAGCAGCAAAAAGGAAGCCCTTAGTTTAACATCTGAGACCAGCCGACTTCCTCCAGGCAAAGGAGTCGGTTGGATTGTTGTTCTGTACCACACACTGCATGTACACACGATGCAATGGCTTCTCGGAAAGCTTCTCCACACAGGACCGGCACCCGCGAACAGCCACCTCCTCGTGGTGGGTGCTGGGTAACGCTCTGAGCTGTTCAAATCCCCTTGTGGACCCGGGTGAGGTAGGTCCACAGCACCCCATTGCTTGTTGTAAGGAGCGACCGAATTGGGCAACCTGTTTGCCATGGGTTGCGTCCCGTGTCGGTGGAGGACGGTAGTCTGGTGGTTGAGGGCAACTGGATCCTGGTATGTTGGGGAGCTAGGATGATGAATTCTATTTGATATATCCATGGCACCCACACAAAAAACGTTCACATGAATCTGATGATTCGTGCTTTTCAGATGATGATGTAATGACTCTTCAAAAGAAATCTTGGTCATTGGGCACAATTTCTTGTTATGTCTTCTCGCAATGGTCGTCCTCTCAAGTTGAATCCCTTTGCCATTGCTAAGGGCATTGAAGGCTTAGCTGAAGACGTAAAGGAGGTTAAAAAGTTTTGATATGGACTTCTACTGATAGAATGTGAGAAGAGATCCAGTCTCAAATTTTACTCTCTACCAAATCACTGGCAAATGTTCCTGTTGAGATTTCACCTCGTAGAACCTGAAACAGCAGTAAAGGCATTGTACGCGACGTTGGATGATGCCTATCAGAATGAATATGTGTGATATGTTTCAGAACTTCATCCACAGGGAGTAACTGATGTAAAGCGATTCACATCAAGAAAAGAGAATGAAGTCACGAACACACATACATATTTGTTTACCTTTGGTGTCCCAACACGCACGGGCTCACTTAAAGCTGGGTATTGCAATTTAAGGGTAGATGCTTTTATACCAAATCCCCTTAGATGCTACTCTTGTCAAAACCTTGCCGAAACCCAGCTGCCTGTCATAGATGTAGTGGGAAATGTGACAATAGCACACTATGTGACAAATCTCCTTCTTGTGTAAACTGGCAATCATCCTTCTACATCCAAAGACTGTCCAACTTGGAAGGTACAATCTAAAATTTTACGTATCAAACATGAAGGTAACATATCTTTCCTTGATGCGAAGAAACTCGTTCTTGGCCAAGAATCACCAGGGCCATCATATGCTGCAGCTGTTTCCACGTCTATTCTAACTTCAAACACAGATTCTAGAACCATTTCATGCAATTCCGTCGGTTGTCAGGCTGACTATACTTGGACTGCCTCCACCTGTCCAGATTCAACCAACTCAGAGGACGTCTGCTTCACAGACAACATCTCCTGTTTCCAGTGATAAGAACACTAATGCCAGTGATAATTATTCGAAGAAGAAAACGTAATCTAACCGTGTTCCTAAAGCACAGAAAAATACTACTTTTCTGTGTAACAAGTTTGGGATGCTGTGGGAAATGGACGTGTTCCCTCTTCGTCCCGGAGTCATTCTCCAAAGAAAAAGGATTGTGAGTGGTCTCCCATAATTCCGCCTTAAATGACCACCAGTCCAGTAATACAGTGGAATTGTAGAGGTCTTAGGAATAATTTAAATGATTTACAACTCCTAATTCAAGATTTTCAACCATCGGCCATCTGTTTACTAAAGACATACTACAACAACACTGATAAGTTTGATGTAAGTGGCTATACCTCCTATAACGTCATTTCCACTCCTGGGCCTAAAGCGACTGCAGGTTCAACTATCTTACTAAAACATGGTATCATCCATAGTCCTGTCTATCTACATACTCCACTTCCAGCTGTAGCACTTTGCTGTAACTTTGCACATTGCTTTTACACTGTGTTCATTATACCTTCCACCATCTTATTGTATACAACAGTCTGAACTTCAAGATCTCTATGACCAACTCTCCAAGCCCTCCATTATTATGGGTGATTTAAACGGACACAATCCCCTTTCGGGTGGTGCTCAGATGAATACTAATGGGAAGCTTTTAGAAGATTTCATTTCAAGCAATAGTTTATGTTTACTTAATGATGGCTCAAACACCAATTTACATCCCGGCACAGGAACTTACTCTGCTATTGATTTATCAATTACAGATTCAGCATTATTTAACGAATTTGAATGGTCTGTCAACGAGGATCTCTGTGGAAGTGACCACTTCCCTACTATTGTGAAAACTGTTACTCCCTCAGATGTTCCTCCTACTACAAGATGGAACCTTTCCAAGGCCAAATGGTCTTCATTTCAATTGCTTGCTTCTAATACATTTGAACCTTATCTATTTCATGACGTCGCAGACCCTTTAAGATTATTTTCAGATGAGCTGAAGAAGATAGCTGATGAATGTATTCCTAAGTCCTCTACAAATCAACACATTCGAAAACCATGGTTTAATGATACCTGCAAACAAACCCGAAAGGTATGGAAGAAGGCTGAGCATTATTTCCGTCGCCATCCAATGGTCCATAACTTGAACAAATTGAAAATTCTAAATGCTAAAGCACAGCCAGTTTGTAAAGTACGGAACATGATTCAGAAAATTAAGGGTAAGGGTTCTAGATCTAGCATTCACCATCTAAAAGGCGGTGACCAGTTGCTGACAAATAAATCCGATATTGCTAATAAACATGGTGGAACACTAGCAAAACATTCTTCTTCATCAAATTATGTACCTCAGTTTCAAAAGTATCAAACTCAACAGGAAAAGCCCTATCAATTTTACTTCCGATAATGGTGAAGATTATAATGAGGTATTTACGATTAACGAACTCCATACCGCTCTTAGAAGGCTCACGATACTGCTTCAGGACCTGATAACATACATTATCAACTCATGAAGCATTTACCAGAATCATCTTTAGAAATGCTTCTTCATATTTTTGATGATATTTACACATCTGGAAATTTTCTTTCATCGTGGCGTGATGCTATACTTGTGCCCATAACTAAACCTGGACGTGATCATACTAATCCTTCCAATTAGAGGCCGATTTCATTGACTAGCTGCGTTTGCAAGACAATGGAACGCATGCTAAATAATCCACTTTGGTACTTGGAAACAAGGCACCCAAGAAGAACCACCTCCTCGTGGTGGGTGCTGGGTAACGCTAAGTGCTCTTCTCCCGTGTGGACCCGGGACAGAATGTGTCCACAGCACCCCATTGCTTGTCGTAAGAGGCGACTAAATTGGGCAACCTGTTTGCCGTGGGTTGCGTCACGTGTCGGTGGAGGACGGGATCCTGGTGGTTGAGGGCATTTGGACTTTTAACTGCGTTCCATTGCCCAACACACCACTTTGGCCCTTACTTCACCTAGACGGGTGGTTGAATGGGCCCGATTCAACCAATCGGCTGGTCATGCCAAGCCCTGTGCATGGACTGTATATGTGTCATTGCACAAATTTGATTTGAAATTGTTTTGTGTTTCGGCTTTGGCACTACTTGTGATCTTTGTGAATTGATTGTGAATTCTAATATGAACTTTGCCTAGAGTCTTATGCCAGAAGGCGATGGCTCATGGGCCAATCTGGTAGTTTAATTATTTATAATTCTTCTACTGGAGTATATCATCCGAGTATCCTTGGTGCTGCAACCTGGAGGCCCGCTTGCTTTAGCATTGTCCTTGTGATACTCCGTGGTGGGTGGGGAGCTCGGATGATGAACCATATAACACCAATCATGGCTTATGAAATACCCCCCCCCCCCCCCAAAAAAAAAAAAAAAAAAAAACAACCAAAAAACCAAACGTCCACTTGAAATTGATCCCGTTGATACTTCTCATAGACTGTCTCTATCGATTGAGTATTGGCCACGTTTCCTCGTTATTGAGACTACTGACAAGACACCACTGAAGTTGAACCCTTTCGCAGTATCTAAGGGCATTCAAGGTATTGCTGGGGATGTTAAGAACATTAGACGCTTACGTTCGGGTGCACTGCTAATTGAGTGTGGCAAGAAACAGCAAGCAACAAATCTGATGAACATTGAATCTTTTGTGGGCATTCCGGTCACTGTCTCTGCTCACAAGACCTTGAACACAAGTAAAGGTATCGTCAGAGATCGTGATCGGTTGTTTGCTGACATGTCCGAACTTGATACAGCATGAATGAAGGATCAAGGTGTGCTGTATGTGAAGCGCTTTTCCACCCGAAAAAAAAATGAAACATTCCAACCGAATACCTATCTGTTTTCGTTTTCATCGCCGAATGCTCCCAAATCAGTAAAGGCAGGTTACTGCAATATCCAAGTTGAAACCTACATCCCCAACCCGCTCAGGTGTTTTAAATGCCAGAAATATGGACACGGTGTATCTACCTGCACATTGTCTGTTGTGGGTGCTCACTGTGGTGAGAAAACACACACAACAGAAGATTGTGACAGTGACTTTAAAAAATGCACTAACTGCTCAGGCGACCATTCATCTTCGTCAAAACAGTGTCCAATATGGAAAGAGCAAATGGCGATTAACAAAATAAAGTTCACCCAAAATATCTCTTTTTCTGAGGCAAAGAAACTGATGAAGAGATCTGACCTTCTAGAAAGTTATGCTACAGTAGCAAAATCATCATCTGAATCCAGCTCTAGAATAACAAAATCATCCACAGGATGCCAAACTACCTTGACTTGGGTCAGTTCCGACTCCCCACAGGTTTTATACCCTGCTGTATCATCCCAGACTGAGGAATCACTTCCTACTACATCAAAGTCCTCTGATCATAAGTCATCTTCACAGTCACGCTCTGAGTCTCATTTAACACCTGATAGACAACAAATTGTTAAAACTAAACCCAAACCTAAGTCTGATGCTTCAAAACAACAAAGTGGCAGAGCTCTTAAGGGGTCCCAAAATAAAATTCAACTGTTTAATAAATACGGGTCTCTTGAAGATATGGACGTTTCTGAAAACGTCCATTCTAGGGCACATAGCTTGTCGCCCTCCAAAAGAGTGCGGGGTAGATCCCCAATAAATCCCCCCAAAAGATAGTTTATTCCAATACTATTGTACAGTGGAACTGCAGAGGATTGAGGACTAATTTACATGAATTACAGCTATTAGTCCAAGATTTCATGCCTTCAGCGTTATGTCTCCAGGAGACATATTTAAAACAACCAGATACATTTGACCTTCGTCATTTTAATGCATATCATTGTTTTTCACCTCCGGGTGATAGGGCCACTGGCGGGTCATCCGTTCTAGTCAGACAAAACGTTATTCAAAGCCCTGTTTCACTAAATACTAATATGCAGGCTGTTGCTGTGAGAATTACTTTACATGTAGCGTTTACGCTATGCTCACTCTATATTTCGCCTTCTTCGACATTTGCCAAAATTGATCTTCAAGCCCTGTATAACCAGCTCCCGAAGCCCTGTATTATAATGGGAGATTTAAATGGGCATAACCCACTCTGGGGTAGTGTAACTACAAACACTAAAGGTAAGTTGTTGGAGGACTTTTGTTCTGACAATGATTTATGTATTTATAATGATGGTTCCAGCACATATTTACACCTTGGTACAGGGACCTATTCTGCTCTTGACTTGTCATTGACAAATTCTGAACTACTAAATGAATTCGAATGGTCAGTCCACGATGATCTCTGTGGAAGTGACCATTTTCCTACTATATTAAAAGCTGTAACTCCATCCGATGTTCCTCCATCATCAAGACGAAATTTTAAAAAGGCTAACTGGGCTTTATATGAAACAATGTGTGCTGAAAAACTTCAACCTGAACGTTTTATTGACGTTCCCGATGCTATTAAATGCTTTTCTGATGAACTGATTTACATAGCTGATGAGTGTATACCTACGTCCTCTGCAGTTCCACACATAAGAAAACCATGGTTCAACGATGAGTGCAAACAAGCTAGGAAGGCAAGGAAAAAAGCAGAACATTATTTCCGTCGCCATCCTATGGTGCATAATTTAAATAAATTTAAAATTTTAAATGCTAAAGCACGGCGTACTTTTAAACAGAAGAGACGCCAATCATGGCAAAATTATGTATCCAAAATAAATTCTCGGACACCCATGTCCAAGGTATGGAACATGGTCCAAAAACTTAAAGGCAAAGGTACTAAATCTACTGTCCATCATCTTAAACATGGAGATCAGTTACTTACTGATAAATCAGATATCGCAAGTAAACTGGGCGAAACCCTCGCTAAACACTCTTCCTCTTCTAATTATTTACCTAAATTCCAGCAGTATCAAAAACAACAACAAAAGAAAACTATTAGTTTCAATTCAGATAATGGGGAAGATTATAATGAAACTTTTTCTATTCATGAGCTCCATACTGCTCTTGATCAAGCTCATGACACTGCTACAGGAGCTGATAACATACATTATCAACTCCTGAAGCACTTACCAGAATCCTGCCTAGAAACTCTTCTCATTATTTTTGATGATATTTGGACATCTGGTAACTTTCCTCCTTCATGGCGTGACGCCATAGTAGTACCAATACCTAAACCTGGACGTGATCATACGGATCCATCCAATTATCGACCTATTTCACTAACTAGCTGTGTTTGCAAGACCATGGAACGCATGATAAATAATCGACTTGTTTGGTACTTGGAAACCAATAACCTTATCGCAGACATACAATGTGGTTTCCGAAAAAACAGAAGTACAGTCGATCACTTAGTGCGTTTAGAATCATTTGTGAAGAACGCGCTGATTAATAAACAACATGCTGTGTCTATCTTTTTTTTTATCTTGACAAGGCATATGACACAACCTAGAAATATGGGATTTTGAGAGATTTACATGATTTCGGTTTGCAAGGTCGTTTGCCTGAGTTCATAGCCAAATTTTTAAACAACAGACAATTTCAAGTCCGAGTGGGTTCTACCCTGTCTGATCATTACAGTCAGGATCAGGGTGTTCCACAAGGCAGTATTTTGTCAGTCACACTTTTTAGTATAAAGATAAACAGTTTATCAAAAGTTTTAAACGATTCAATTGATGGATCGTTATTTGTGGATGATTTTAATATTTCTTGTCGTTCGAAAAATATGCATACTATTGAACGGCAACTGCAGCTGTGTTTGAACAAAATAGATAAATGGTGTCTTGAAATCGGCTTTAAATTTTCTAAATCGAAAACTAACTGTATACATTTTTGTCGTAAATACAAACCGCATGAAGACCCTGAACTATCTCTAGATGCTACTCCCATTAAAGTTGTCAAGGAGGCCAAATTCTTGGGCCTAATATTTGACACACACCTAACGTTTCTGCCCCATATTAAATCTCTGAAAACTAAGTGCCTGAAAGCACTTGATTTGTTGAAAGTGGTGTCAAATTCTCAATGGGGAGGGGATCAAGCAACCCTCTTACACCTGTATCGATCACTCATACGTTCGAAACTTGATTATGGCTCCATCGTATATGGTGGAGCCTGCAAAAGCAACCTTAAACTTCTTGATTCTGTCCACCATCAAGGCTTAAGACTTTGTCTTGGGTCTTTCAGAACTTCATCTATTGACAGTCTCTACGTTGAGGCCGATGAAACATCTCTTACTCAACGTCGTATAAAATTGTCATTACAATACATTACTAAATTATATTCTAATGAATCTAACCCTGCCTATAACAGTGTCTTCAATCCGCTCTTGTTCCACCTCCTGGGCACAGAATTAAACCATTTATTTCTTCTGCCGGTATAGACCTGGAAAGTATATCGCCTTCCCGTCTTCTTTCTTCTCCTCCTTGGCAATTGGTTAGGCCACAAGTTGACCTAACATTAACGACATTTAAAAAATCAGAAACGAATGAATTACAGTATAAACAAGAATATAATCAATTGAAACATAAATACAGCAAATATAAATCCTTATTTACAGATGGGTCCAAGGACGGTGGCGCAGTTGCTTGTGCTACTGTCATTGGATCCAGAACAATATCTTCTAGATTACCAGACAATAGTTCTATTTTTACAGCAGAAGCTAACGCCATATTAACAGCTCTTAAATATATTCAAAGACACTCGAAACGTAAACAGTATATAATATATTCCGACTCTCTTTCTTGCCTTCAGGCTATTAAAAACATTTCTTGTAAACATCCACTTTCAATAGAAATTATTGAATTGTACAATAATCTTGCTACTGGCCAGTGCGTCATCGTCCTTTGTTGGTTACCTAGTCACGTAGGCATTTCTGGTAACACAATGGCCGATCGTGCTGCTAAGGCGGCACTCAAGAAATCTGTGACACCACTTCTTATTCCATACTCTGATTATAAAGCTATAATAAGATCTTATATCCGTGATCTGATGCAGAAGAAGTGGGACACCCAGGTAGGTATCAATAAATTACATGAAATAAAACCTTATATCGGTTATACTTACTTGGGTTGTCAGTCCAGATTTGAAGAGGTCATCATGCGACGATGTCGCATTGGCCATACGAGGTATACTCACGAGTATCTATTAAAAGGTGAAGATCCTCCGTTTTGTATCCCTTGTGATGAAAGAATCACAGTCAAGCATGTCCTGCTTGACTGTGTTGAATATTCCATCACAAGGGATAAATATTTTAATTCAAAAACTTTGAAGGATCTTTTTAATAAAGTTAGTTCTCATTTAATTATTGAATTTTTAAAAGAATTAGATTTGCTAAATGAATTGTAAATATATCAATATTTTATGCTCGGAATTTCGAATTAGGAACTTAGAGTGTTAGTGGCTGTATCCTCGAGGGGGGTTAAAGAAAGGTAAAATTATTGTCCTCCTGAGAGGGTACGTAAGTCCCAAAACATTTCAAGTCAAATTTCATCTTCCTTTTTTTTAGTCGTAGTATTTCTGTCATTTTAATTTGTGGCTAATCTTGCATACCGTGTCCAGCAGGTGAGAGGATGGTGTAAATCCAGCTAGGGACCATGCAGGTAGCAGAAGTACTGTAAGTCCCCATGGCCCCTAGTATGGTGATCTACCTTCAGTTGTTGGTGATCGATATAGCCTGTTTTTATATTGTATTGTCTGAATAGGGATATTAGTTCTAATTTTTCACGCTAGTTTTATTTCTCATTGTGATATTCTAGTTGTTTTACTGTCTTTCGTCGACAAGTTTTTATCATATGCATAGATTTAATTCTTAAGAATGCTCTCGTCACGATATGGTTGCAACGCTGCCGATGTGACGTTAAATATTAACTCACTCACTCACTGATATCTGTGATATATACTAGTGGTTTTACTGTTCTTCGTCAACAGGGTGTTTCTTATATTCATCTATTCTACAATGTCCTTACTACTTGTTTTAGTTTTTCAAGCTGGTTTTATATTCATGTCTGTGATATTCTAGTGTTTTTACTGTCCTTTGTCGACAGGTTTTTATATTACACATATATTCCATTTATAAGTGTTAAGTTCTCGTCACGATATGGCTGCAATATTGCCGATGTGACGATAAATAAAACTCACTCACACACCACCACCACTCGCAAGACCGCCTCTGGGCAGACTTTGTAAAGCACTTCGGCTGGTTTACTACCATCGCATCCAGCAGTACATCGCCATCAAGAAAATTAACCTCAAATTTCAGATTGTGTCCAACAACCAGCACGCTTAAAATAGCTGTGGAATTCCTTGCTTTCATCGTGAGTCTTCACACGCATCACCAGAGGATCATCTGATAAATAAAAGTGTGCAAAATAGCACAATAAAATTCTATCATGAAGAGCCTCCACATTAATCAAACCCCGACCTCCTGAATTGATTGGCATATATAAACGATTAAGAGGGTTGTGTGCTCTGTTATCAGACATATTAGTATGTTTTACAGATTAGAATTGAAATGCAGCAGCGAGGGTCCGGGTGATCCTGGCACAGTCAGGCTGGTAAAGCTCATCATCAGCTCAGGGCCCTCGTCCCCTCTACACACAGCCCAGACAGCGCATGGGACTTCTCCCAGGAAATCCAAATATCAATGAAAACTTGGTGTTATTCAAGGAAGTGTAGATCAGCGGAAAAAAAAGATACATGAATGAAATTTTGTGGAGCAATGCATTGCTATCTTGTCCACGAGAATACCAGTCATCATAGTCATTACTGCTGGTCACCAGGTGGCGCTGAAGCCGGTACTTCGTATGACCACCTCCAGCTGCTACCACTGACCGACACCTCCTGAGCACAGATCGAATCAGTCGTTGGATGTTTTGTTGTGGAACCTTCGCCATTCCTCCTACAGCAAATGGATCAACAGTTAAAGATTTTATTGTGGATTACAACATAGACGTACCCGTCTATCAATCTGATCCCAAAGGTGTTCGATTGGGTTCAGATCCGGGGAAGGTCTTGGTGTTGTTATTGCCCAGGTAGTGCACAGTGGCACGTGCTGTGTGGGGCTTGGCGTTGTCCTGTTTCAAGAGCTGCCGTTGACGGTCAACAAGGTGAATGACATGTGGACAGAGAATCTGGTCGATGCGTCGATTGGCCATCAGATTTCTTTGGACATGCACAAGTTCCTATGAGATTACTCCGCACACCATAACACCCTCTTCACCGAATCTGTCCACCTGTCTGATGCAGTTAGGAGCAAAACGTTCATGACATCGCCTGTAGACACGGCCTCTACCATCATGTCGCCTGAAAAGATAACGGGATTCATAGCTAAGCCATATGCGGATCTAGTTTGCCAGGTTCCTTGGCAGCACCGTGTTACACAATCTCACTCATCGATGTCAATGTAGTCGTGTCAAGGTGGGGACAACTTTTGGACGTTTGGCACGTATTCCGTCTTCTCGGAGACGGTTTCTGACTGTGTAATTGGACACTCTTCGGGCTCCAAGCTGTTCTTGTACTGTGACCCAGGCAGTACGATGGCAGCCACGTAGGTGAGTTAACGATCATGGGCAGCTGTGGTGACTCTAGGTCTTCCTCATCTTGGATGGTCATTTGTCGAATAAGTTTGACGAAACCGATCCACCAATCGAGTTATTGTGCTGGGGTGAACGTTAAAGATCCTTGCCACCTCGTTCTGTTTTGCCAGCTTGCAATCGTCCAATTGCCTGATATCGATCGGCAGCTTTAAGACGTCCCATTTTCGTGTACAGTACTTGCAAAGATCGTTGATGAAATTATGCGATTCATCTGGGTCTTTTATAGTCACATGCTGTGCTCATGCTTTGCACAATCAATGTGCCTGATATTCGTGCTGCATGACATCCACGCACATCATGACAATCCCGGTTGCCTTTGGTCAAGCATGATGTTCTAAAACATTCCAGAAACAATGTACAAAATTGTAAGTGTCACTTTGTCATTTCATTTTGCGTTATTTGGGTTTTTTTTCCTGAAGAGTGCATTATGTTTTACAGATTAAGATAGAAACGTAGCAGAGAGAGTTCGGGTGGCCCTGGCACAGTCAGGCTGGTAAAGCTCATCATCAGCTCAGTGATGGTAGAGACCGTGTCTACAAGTGACGTCATGAACGTTTTGCTCCTAACTGCATCAGACAGGTTGAAAGATTTGGTTAACGGATTGTGATGGTGTAGCGAGTGTCATGGTGTGTAGAACGATCTCATACATCAGCAGATCGGAGCACACCATCCTTTTGTTCGAAGTTTATCTCTTGAATCTGGGCATTCTGGGGCTAGTCTTGAACTTGCATTCCAAGATAGGCGTAGGTCTGATCTTCCACAAGATGCTCAATAACTCTCTCCCTCAACCCCCCCCCCACCCCCCCACCCCACCCCCACCCCCACACCCCACCCCCTAGTAACCTGACCGATCCATCATTAGTTATCTTGACACGTTTTAAATGAAGAGTATTGCAGTTATGTTTATGTACAGATTAAGATAGAAACGTAGCAGAGAGGGTTCAGGTGATCCTGGCACAGTCAGGTTGGTAAAGCTCATCATCAGCTCATTGTTATTGATACGGCTATTTAACGAATATGTTCTCTCGGTCTAGGTCTGACTCTTCCAAACCTGGCACTCAATAAACCAACGCATCAAAGCTCAACAGTATACGGAGGGACATCTGATCGGGCTGTTGACGGCAACAACAACCCCGACTTCTTTTCCGGAAGTTGTACCCACGCGCATGATT
Organism: Haliotis asinina; assembly: GCF_037392515.1. Lineage (NCBI taxonomy): Eukaryota > Metazoa > Mollusca > Gastropoda > Lepetellida > Haliotidae > Haliotis > Haliotis asinina. The sequence continues at coordinate 50,942,835 of NC_090291.1, read as the reverse complement.
TCCAGTCATTTAACTGGTGGCAGGTAGACCTCCTATCGACCTTTCATGTTATAAGTGTCTCCATCAGCAACAGGGATGGTGACTATTGTAAGTAAAACAACAATAATGCCACTCTTCAATTCAGTGTGCAGATTGGGCGGTGGGGTAGTCTAGTGGTTAAAGCGTTCGCTCATCACGCCGAAGACCCGGGTTCGATTCCCCACATGGGTACAATGTGTGAGGCCCATTTTCTGGTGTCCCCCGCCGTGATATAGCTGAAATATTGCTAAAAGCGGCGTAAAACCAAACTCACTCACCCAAAGTGCAGATAAATATAGAAGAAAATGAAGCCTCATCACCTAAGGGCTTATTTAACCGCTGTATTGAAACGAATGATGTTTAGGCCTCCACTATAGCATGTAACATTTCTCGGTATAACAACTATAAGATTCAAGTCTATATTACCGTTAAACATATTATACGAAGTAAGTACATCGTGCAAAATGATGATTTAGTTTTCAACATTTGATAGCTAAAAGGTACTTAAGGAAAGAATAAAATAGCATCATTATGACAAAAATGCACAGACATTTCTTTCTGACTGAAAAATATTAGTGAATATGAAGGAACTGTGGATGAAAACAGACAAAATGCCAGTCATTTTGTTTAGCCCTGCAACTATACTCAAACTATATATAGAATTTTACAATCATGAGCCTACCTTTCCTATCTCGCACTTTGTTATCTACTGTAATTCAAAACATTCCAGTGCAAGTCAGTTCAGTTCATGTACGTGTTTACTGTTTTGTGGGGAATTATTTGTCTGATGGACGATTGGTAGCAATGGCCTCCAAACTCACACTAATACTCAAACATGAGTCTATTAACATCCGTTATATTTTAGTGTGCAACATTTTCTTTGCTTTCAACGTATAATTGTATAATTGAAGTTTTTAGGGCATTACACCAAACCTTCATGCAGGCGCTGGGTCACACGGCTTAACATTGGAGTCTCACACTAGACCAGCAATAATTCTTGTCTCCAACTCTGTGTTGGCACGAAGGTTTTGCGGACAGCAATCCATTTCATCACCTAAGACTTTCATCTGAATTATAAATGTTTTTTTTCCTTTTGTTCAATCCAGACGACAGATTAACCAACTTCACGGTGGAGGTCCACGCCTTTGATCCGATGACCAGCAACAACTCCGGCCTCCAGCTCTGCTACTGGCACGAAGGCGCAGTAGGCAGAGGTCTGACGGTAGACGTGACCTGTGCAGTGAACACCATTGGACGCTACGTCAGAATTGTCAAGTACAACTCTGGTGATAAGCCTTTGACGCTGTGTGAAGTGGAGGTGAGGGGAATCCTTTTGCGCAACACATGCGGAGGTAAGAACGTCTAAAGGGGCCATAGTGCAGAGCAACTTAAAAAGAAAGATTGTTATTGTTATTATTCCTGGTGCAAATTCCTTAGAACTATGTGAAGTTGTGGTCAGAGGAACATCTTTGCATAAAAATGCAGCGGTAAGGAAACCCAAACGAATGATCAGTTGACGTCACTTGTACTCACAAAGCTGATTCAGTCTTCTGGCACTACTAAACTTGAATCATACAAACATCAATGCTGAAGTGACTGTGCAACTTGGTTAGGACAATTGATCCTGGGATTTTTTAACCTACGTCAAAATATCTGTCATTTATATCTGAATATATTTCAGAGTCACCTGTCGTGTTCAGCCGTCTGAGGACAGGAGTGAGAGAGCCTCACTACATCATCGCCTGGCATGAAAACATCGGGAAACTCGACTGTGCCAACTTGTGTCTCAGAATGCCTTCTTGCAATGCATTCAATACAAGGTCACCGTACATCGGTGTGGTCAGTTGCGAGCTGCTCGCTGTGAACCTTAACCCCGTCAATAATGCATCATGGGGCATATATGAGATTTCCAATCAAGTGTTACGTACTTGAAGAAAGGTGAAGATTATAGACTGCGTGCAACAGAGGGTGTTTATCTTATAGCTGGTTGATTGAATTGCTTAGACGCCACATTCAGTATGACCCATTGTTAAAAAAAATCAAGTGTTGTTGGAATATTTACACGCACACTTGTAAGTCCAGTGTCACTATAGGACTCTGGAACAGGACATGCCCCTCCTTGTTCCGATCACAGAATTGTGTGCACACACTTCCTTTCACTTTTCCATTCATCTAATGTTCATCAACACAACTCCCAATAGAGGTTGTTTCGACAGAGATTAATTATTCTCTGGCTTCCAATATTTGAATCTGCACTCGAAGTAATCGAGCACTCTTTAACATCTTTCCATGAATGTCAAGGATGTTTTTTACTCCCTTTGCTGGTTATTTTCTTGTAAATTATCTGTAAACAACATGTGTTTCTTAGGTAATTGAAGTATTACGATGATGGTACTGCCACAGATATGGTTTAAAAGGTTTCTTGATGGGAAAGAAACCTTCCAGCACCTAGTAAAAGCAGTGATGGTCGCCCCAGAGTGGGTGAGTGAATTAGTTTAGTTTTTCGCCGCATTTAACAATTTACCAGCCATATGGCGGTTGTCTCTAAATAATCGAATCTGGACCAGACAATCCAGTGACCAACAACATGAGCATCAGTCTGCGCAATAGGGAACCGATGGCATGTGTCAACCAAGTCAGAGAGCCTTACCACCCGATCCCGTTAGTCACCTCTGATGACTAGCATAGTCATCTGTCATGGCAACCATTGGTTGCTGAAGGCCTGTTCTACCCGGGACCTTCACGGGTCTGGTCGCACCAAAGATCCTTTTCCGTGTGCTGACTAGCTCGCCAATCTCCACTCGTTGGTTTAAAGGTAGCCATAATATTTGACGACCACTTGATGGAGTGGTCTACCATGAACTCAACGGAGTGGATTAATGAGTGTAGGGCCTATTTTTCAAGGGTCTCGAAGCTATAATCGTCTGATACATCCATTATAAGAATCTCAAGTTTTGCTTGTTCAAGCCATTTTTTCAGCAACCACCAAACCCAGTTTTCAACCCTGCACAAGAGTTCCTCGATGCTCCAGTTAGACATACAGAGTTGCTGTAGTATGGGGTATACACTCTGACAACAAAAACTATGGCAAAGCAAAGTGCAGCCACATCTCCGAGTATATCATAATACTACTGAAGACTATTTAAGAGGCATGTAAACACGAACATAAACTTTTGTGTTTTGCATTTGTTTTCCCATGAAATGTGTTTACCTGGTAGTTTCATAGCTAAAACACTCCAGATAAGTAACGGTATGAACACAACACAATCTCAATCAAGATGGCGGCAGGGGTAGGACGTGCGTGAGATCGCTCTCAGGTTGTGTGTCGCAATTGTTGCTATTGCAAGTCTGATGTGATCTGCAATTGCCTTTATATCGACCGGATATAATCCCGAAACATTTGTGTGGGAGTGTTTAGGTTTTAGAAGTACTTTATTGTGAATTACGCCTTCAAGAGATAGACGAGGAAGGAAGAGCGTAAACACCACAGGTCAGGCCGCGCTACAGAGGAGCAGCAGTGAGAAAACAAAAGCGTGTGGTTCTCCACTTGATTTAGTGCCATCGAAGTCAGTGAAACCTCCTGTTCAATGTACTATACAGCTTGAATTACCATAGGTGTTTTCGTTTGGATCTTGCAGTACACCGAGATCAACGACGCAAAACAAGATGGCGAACCCCGAACAACATAGTGAGACAAGTCACGGCGATCAAACCCTGGACCACTACTGCCCGTCTACACTGTTTAACTTCATCAATGATGCTTCCACGGATGTGATTACTACGAAACTGAGTAGAGCACTCATGCTACCGGCCCTACAGCAAACGTCAAACAAAGTCACAAGTCAATTTCACAATACTGATTTCAAATACAATACATGTGAGACAAAATCTAAGGCAATGGGTCACAAAATATAATATAGCAAACTCACCAAAGTCTTAGTGCGAGAGAGAATCGGTTACGCAGAATGTAACACAGCGAGCGGTCTGACAGCAATTTCAGGCGTTGCCGCATATGTTGGCGATGTATATACTCCAGTACTTGTCCGTGTCTCAACATGGCAACCAGCCTTTTTATATATACTGAGTCATTTCCCGAAAGTTCGGGCACATACGACCATCGCCAACACTGTAGAAATCTGTAGCAGTCTCCCGGAAGTAGCAAATAGAAAACCAAGAGCAGATAATTTCCGGAAAACCAGAATCCTAAAAGTGTTGACCATCTATTATACGAAATGTGACCCATCATAATTATTATTCAAAACACAAATTGTTGTGACCCAATAATAATTATTACTTAATTAACAAAATATACAGAAAATACACACTTGTAACAACAGATGATGGCAGAGTATAAATGTATGAACAGTTGGAAGGGCTCACACGTGTCGCACGATGTGGATCTGACCTTGACATAAGCGCCACTAGTGCTGTCAGAGTTTCTCACATTCATGTTTGGCTAGTGAATAGGTATTCAAACTTGTAAGTATTTAAATATATTCATATGTATTGTATGTATGTATCATATAAACACACAACTTGTTCTGTCATTCATCTTGTTCGTGGTTGTATTAATTTGTGTACATACTATTCTCAATCTTATCTTTAAACTTTACAACTCAAGTTAAATTTCCGAGTACACGTGTATCCATGACTGAATCACTGTATATAGCAATTTTCCTTTCTTCCTATTTAGAACAGTTGAGAGATCTTCCATTGCCAACCTATTATAGGCAATCAAATTCATTGTCATACCTGCCGATAACCCGATCTAGTACCCGCACGTATATCACATACCAACATGAAATCAACAAGTCGTAATGACATAATGCAACACCGTTCGGCGATCGGGTTATTCAGCACGTGTTCTAGTAACAACAAGAAATGTATGAAAATCAGTAGCTTACTTGCTAATAAACATGTATTATTCAAGTTCCTGTGTGTTGAAACAGAAATTTTGCGTGTAACATACAATTATTGATAGCTTCTTGCGTGTTTTTCCTCTTGTGCATGCTTCAATCACATGCTACAAATGTTGATATCATCCCGATTTTACTATTGTTACTACAGCTTGCTGCTGACATTGAATGTAACCCAGGTCCTGTTGTACAGACACACAACTTGTCAATCTTTCACTTGAATGTTTAGAAGTATTCGGAATCAGCAAGCTTATTTGTCAGAATTTCCATATGGGAATATGATGTTATTTGTTTCACTGAGACTCATTTAGACACAAGTATAGATAATGAAACATTAGCCTGGGAAAACTCTCATGACCCCATACGTAGAAATAGAAATGCTTTTGGGGTGGGGTTATGGAGTTATTTCTCCATGACATTTTTTTTTTTTAACTTTTGACAGACTTCCAAATCTTGAAAATGTGTACGGTGAATTTGTATGGGTTAAAATATATCTTCCTCAAAAAACCATTAATCGTATGCACAGTTTACATACCTGAAATTAAGACTGCCAACTTTTGGATCAGATTTGACAAAAGTATTGAAAATGCTTTTGATATTTCAAGTAAAGTTACTTTTGTTGGTGACTTGAATGAAAATTTAATATCCACAGCCATACTGAACCAAACAGATATCTTACTCTGACACAACATACGTAATATTATAACAGAACCCACACGTGTCACCAAGACAACCGGCACCCGTGGCGAGCCACCTCCTCGTGGTGGGTGCTGTGTAACGCGAAGAGCTCGCCGACACCCCCGTTGTGGACCCGGGGGGATATATTTGGTCCACCAACCCGTTTGCCGTGGGTTGCAGCCCTGTGTCGGTGGAGGAGGGGATCCTGGTGGTTGAGGGCAATAGGGACCTGTAACAGTGTTCCTATTGCTCAACACACCACTTTGGCCCTGATTTCGCCTAGACGGGTGGTCGAATAGGCCCGGTTCAACCAATCGGCTGGTCACGTCCCTCCCGGTGCATGGACTATGTATATGTCATTGAACAAATATTATTTGCAATTGTTTGACTTTTCTTGGCACTACTATTGATCTCTAACTTTGTGGATTGTGAAATATGATAATATGAACTTTGCCTAGAGTCTAATGCCCGAAGACGGTGGCTCTTGGGCCAATCAATTATTTATAATTAATCTGCTGGAGTATATCATCTGAGTATCCTTGGTGCTGCAAGTCGGAGGCCCACTTGTTTTTAGCATTGTCCTTGTGATACTCCGTGGTGGGAGGGGAGCTCAGATGATGAACCATATTAAAGTAACTATGGCTTACACAACCTCCATTAAAAGAAACAAGCGTCAACTTGACAATGATGATGATGAACTACGACCGTCTATTCCGACCGTTGAATACTAGCCACGATATCTAGTGATCGAGACTCTTGACGAATCACCTTTCAAATTAATCCCATTTGAGGTATCTAAAGGTATACATGGCATCGCAGGTGAGGTACGAAATATCAGACGACTGCGTTCAGGTTCCCTCCTTGTAGAATGTAGCAGGAAACAGCAATCAACCAACCTGTTGTCAACTGAGCTCTTTGTTGGAGTCCAGGTTTCAGTTACTCCACGCAAGACTCTGAACAGGAACAAAGGCATGGTTAGAGACCGAGATCAATTGTTTGCAGATATGACTGAGTTTGACATCGTATCAGAAATGAAAGATCAAGGGGTGACTTTTGTTAAAAGATTTACAACTCGGATAAACTAAAAAAAAAAACCTACTAACACATATCTCTTCCACTTCTCTTCTCCAAGTATTCCAAAATCAGTAAGAGCAGGACATTGTAATATCACTGTTGATACTTACATCCCCAACCCGCTTAGGTGTTTTAAATGTCAGAAATATGGACACGGTGTAAATACTTGCACATTGTCTGTTGTGTGTGCTCACTGTGGTGAGAAAACACACACAACAGATTGTGACAGTGATTTAAAAAAATACACCAAATGCTCAGGCGATCATTTTCCCGTGTGGACCCGGGACAGAATGTGTCCACAGCACCCCATTGCATGTCGTAAGAGGCGACTAAATTGGGCAACCTGTTTGCCGTGGGTTGCGTCCCGTGTCGGTGGAGGACGGGATCCTGGTGGTTGAGGGCACTTGGAGTCTGGAACGCGTTCCATTTGCTCAACACACCACTTCGGTCCTTACTTCACCTAGACGGGTGGTAGAATCGGCCCGATTCTATCAATCGGCTGGTCATGCCGTGCACTGAGCATGGACACATTCATTCTGAAATTGCGTAGTATCAAAATTATGAGATGCTTTCAATGAATGTCATCAATAACCTGTTACCTTTACTATTGCCTAGAGTCCTATGCCAGAAGGCGGTGGCTCAAACAGATCTGACTTGGATAACGTCAGAACACCCAACAAATGTTTCTGCAGTGGTACCTAGTGCGTCACATTCAGAAAGTAGTTCCAATCATACATCAAGTAAACACAGAGAATCGTCATCATCAACGCAGACTGAATCAAAGATTAAGCCATCTAAATCCACCAAAGTGGACTCTAAAAAACAACAAATTCAATCGGATCGTGTGCCAAAGGCCCTGAAAGATGTCGTGCAACTCCATAACAGATATGGGTTGCTTGAGGACATGGATATGGAGGTATCCGCCCATGTCAGCACCAACGTCCTTACCAATGGCCACTCACCCAGGAAGAAAGGGAGAGCACTGTCACCTGTTACTGCCCCTTAAATGACTAACACATCCTTAATTCAGTGGAATTCCAGGGGACTACGGACTAATTTCAATGATTTACAGCTTTTAGTGCAAGATTTTACACCATCAGCAATCTGTCTACAGGAGACATATCTCAAACAGTCTGATGTTTTTGACCTGCGTCATTTTAATGCCTATCACTCTTTTTCCCCTCCAGGTATGAGAGCAACTGGAGGTTCTTCCATCCTTGTTAAGCAGAATGTTATTCACAGCCCTGTTACGCTCAGAACTAATCTCCAAGCTGTTGCAGTGCGGCTTACGTTGCACGTTACTTTCACATTATGTTCTCTATATATACCACCCTCTTCTGCTCTTCAACCGAATGATCTACAAGCTCTTTATGATGAACTTCCTAAACCCTGCATTATTATGGGTGATCTAAATGGCCACAACCCGCTCTGGGATGGTTCAGCTACAAACAATAAAGGCACAGTACTGGAAGCTTTTATTCTAAATAATGATTTGTGCATTTATAATGACGGTTCAAACACGTATTTACATCCCGGCACAGGAACATATTCAGCCCTCGATATTTCAATTACAGACCCAAACCTATTAAATGAATTTGAATGGTCAGTCCATGATGACCTCTGTGGTAGTGACCATTTTCCAACACTATTAAAACCTGTAACCCCATCCGATGTTTCTTCATCATCCAGATGGAACTTCAAAAAGGCTAACTGGGCTTTATATGAAATGTTGTGTGCAGACAAGCTTAAACCTGAACTTTTTATCAATATTCCTGATGCTATACAACGTTTTTCTGATGAAATGAATATCATTGCTGACGAATGTATACCACAGTCCTCTGCTATTCCACATATTCGGAAACCATGGCTCAACAATAATTGCAAACAGGCCAGAAAGGATCGGAAAAAGGCGGAACACTATTTCCGTCGACACCCCATGGTGCATAATTTAAATAAGTTTAAAATTTTAAATGCTAAAGCACGGCGTACTTTTAAGCAAAGTAAACGCCAATCCTGGCAAAATTATGTATCGAACATTAATTCGCGTACGCCAATGTCTAAAGTCTGGAACATGATCCAAAAAATCAAAGGTAAGGGCTCCAAATCTAGCATTCACCATCTTAAAGATGGAAACCAGTTGTTAACTAGTAAACCCGACATTGCAAATAAACTTGGTGAAACTTTAGCAAAACATTCTTCCTCGTCAAATTATGAACCTACGTTCCAAAAATACAAACTACAACAAGAAAAGAAAGCTATTAATTTCAGTTCCGATAATGGGGAAGATTACAATGAAACCTTTTCCATACACGAGCTTTATACCGCTCTTGACCAGGCTCACGATACTGCTTCAGGAGCTGATAACATACATTATCAGCTCCTGAAGCATTTACCAGAATCATGTCTAGAAACTCTGTTACATATTTTTGATGATATTTGGACATCTGGAAAATTTGGTATAATTGTCCCTATCCCTAAACCTGGACGTGATCATACTGATCCTTCAAACTATCGACCAATTTCACTTACTAGCTGTGTTTGCAAAACCATGGAACGCATGATCAATAATCGGCTCGTTTGGTACTTGGAAACCAATAATCTTCTAACTGATATACAATGTGGTTTCCGTAAAAACCGTAGTACCATTGATCATTTAGTGCGTCGTGAATCTTTTGTTAAAAATGCCATAGTTCATAAACAACACTCAGTGTCGATCTTTTTCGATCTACAAAAAGCATACGACACCACATGGAAGTATGGTATTTTAAAAGATTTACATGATTTTGGATTACGGGGTCGTTTGCCTCAATTTATCTCAAACTTTTTAAATGATAGGCAATTTCAAGTCCGCGTGGGTTCTACCCTGTCTGATCATTACAATCAGGATCAGGGTGTCCCACAAGGCAGTATATTGTCCGTTACACTGTTTAGTATAAAGATAAATAGTTTGTCAAATGTTTTAAATGATTCAATCGACGGATCATTATTTGTGGATGATTTTAACATTTCTTGTCGTGGCAAAAACATGCATACTATTGAACGGCAACTGCAGTTGTGTTTAAACAAAATAAATAATTGGTGTCTTGAAAACGGCTTTAAATTTTCTAAATCCAAAACAAATTGCATCCATTTCTGCCGTAAATACAAACCACATAAAGATCCTGAACTATATCTAAATGGTAACCCTATCAAAGTTGTCAAGGAGGCCAAGTTCTTGGGTCTTATTTTCGATTCACGTTTAACCTTCCTGCCACATATTGCGTCACTAAAAGCTAAATGCCTGAAGGCACTCGATTTGTTAAAGGTTGTTTCCAATTCAAAGTGGGGAGGGGATCAAACTACTCTCCTTCATCTATATAGATCACTCATTCGTTCCAAACTTGATTATGGCTCCATTGTGTATGGTGGAGCCTGCAAAAGCAACCTTAAACTGTTAGATTCTATCCATCACCAAGGTCTAAGACTTTGTCTTGGTTCCTTTAGAACTTCTCCCGTTGACAGTCTCTACGTTGAGGCAGATGAACCATCTCTTGAACAGCGCCGTATAAAACTATCCTTACAATATATTACAAAGTTATATTCTAACAAGTCTAACCCTGCTTTCAACTGTGTCTGTAGCCCCCACTACGAGGATTTATACACCAAGCAATCTTCTCTTGTTCCACCTCTTGGGCATAGAATTAAACCTTTCCTTTTTGATGCCGGCATTGAGCTGGAAAATATAGCTCCTTTGCGTTTGCTGTCTTCTCCTCCTTGGCAGTTGGTTAGGCCACAGGTTGACCTAACTCTAACACAGTTTAAAAAATCAGAAACCAATGAATTACAATATAAACAGGAATATCGTCAATTAAATAGTAAATATATCAATTACAAAACCTTATTTACAGATGGGTCCAAGGGTGGTAGCACAGTCTCTTGTGCCACTGTCATTGGATCCAGAACCATCTCTTCTAGATTACCCGATGACAGCTCAATTTTTACAGCTGAAGCAAACGCCATATTAACAGCTCTTAAATATATTCAAAGACATCCAAAACATAAACAATATATTATTTATTCTGACTCGCTTTCTTGTCTTCAGGCTATCAAAAACATATCTTGTAAACATCCACTTTTAACAGAAATTTTTGAACTTTATAATGATCTTGCTACTGCTACAGTGCGACATTGTCTTTTGTTGGTTACCCAGCCACGTAGGCATTTCTGGGAACACAATGGCCGACCTTGCTGCTAAGGCAGCACTTAACAAATCTGTGACACCACTTCTTATTCCATACACTGATTATAAAGCCAGCATTAGAGCCTACATCCGTGATCTGATGCAGAAGAAGTGGGACACGCAAGTAGGTATAAATAAATTACATTCAATAAAACCATATATCGGTTACACCTACTTGGGTTGTCAATCCAGATTTGAAGAGGTCATCATGCGACGATGTCGTATTGGCCATACGAGATACACTCATAACTACTTATTGAAAGGTGAGGACCCTCCATTTTGCATCCCTTGTGATGAAAGAATCACAGTCAAGCATGTCTTGCTTGACTGTGTTGAATATTCCATCACAAGGGATAATTATTTCAAATCACGTACTATGAACGATCTTTTTAGCAACATAAGTTCTCATTTAATTTTTGCATTTTTAAAAGACTTAGATTTGTTGGCTGATTTGTAAATATATCAATATTTTATGATTGGAGGTTTGAGTTAGTAACTTAGATTGTTAGTGGCTGTATCCTCGAGGGGGGTTAAGGTACTGTAAAATTATTGTCCTCCTGAGAGGGTACGTAAGTCCACAAACAGTGAAAGTAAATTCCAAATTTAAAGGGTTTTAATCGTACATTTAAACGTTCCACTTTTTTAATCGTCGAATTTGTGTAGCTTTAATTTATAGCTAGATGTGTCTCAATTGCTAACGACTGAGGGGAATATGTAAATCCAGCTAGGGTCCATGCAGGAAGCAAATGCACTGTAAGTCCCCATGGTCCTTAGTGTGGTGATCGACCTTCAGTCGTTGGCAATATATAGCTGGCTTTTACCTTGTATTGTACTGTATCGTTAAACTTTTTTAGATCTAGTTGCTAGTTTTACATTAGAATCTGTGATACTCTAGTTGTTTTACTGTCCTTCGCTGACAGGTTTATACAAATTACCATTACTTATTATGTATGAAATTAATTGTTCTCGTCACGGTATGGCCGAAATATTGCCGATGTGACGATAAATTTTAACTCACTCACTCCCTCACTCAGGCGATCATTCGTCATTTTCTAAACAGTGTCCAATTTGGAAAGAGCAAATGGAGATAAACAGAATAAAGTTTTCTCAAAACATCTCCTTTCCTGAGGTAAAAAAAATGGTAAAGAGATCTGATCTTCCAGACAATTATGCTACAGTAGCAAAAACATCATCTGAGTCAAGCTCAAAAAGAACAAAATCATCCACACGCTGCCAAACTCCCGTGACATGGGTAAATTGCGATTCTCCACAGCTTTTGTACCCTGCTGTATCATCTCAGACTGAGGAATCACTTCCTACTACATCAAAGTCTTCTTCCGATCATAAATCATCATCTCAGTCACACTCAAAGTCTCAATCGACAGCTGATAGTCAACAAACTGTTAAAAGTAAATCTAAGCCAAAGTCTGATGCTTCAAAACAACAAAGTGGCAGAGCTCACAAAATAGAATTCAATTGTTCAACAAATATCGGTCTCTTGAAGACATGGGCGTTTCTGAAAACGTCCATTCTAGGGCACATAGCTTGTCGCCCTCCAAAAGAGTGCAGGGTAGATCCCAAATAAATCCCCCCAAAAGACAGTTTATTCCAATAATATTGTACAGTGGAATTGCATAGGACTTAATAACTAATGAATTACAGCTATTAGTCCAAGATTTTACACCTTCAGCGTTATGTCTCCAAGAGACTTATTTAAAACAAACAGATACATTTGACCTTCGTCATTTTAATGCATATCATTGTTTTTCACCTCTGGGTGATAGGGCCACTGGCGGATAGTCAGACAAAACGTTATTCAAAGCCCTGTTCCACTTAATACTAATATGCAGACTGTTGCAGTTAGAATTACTTTACATGTAGCGTTTACACTATCCTCTCTTTATATTTTGCCCTCTTCGACGTTTGCCAAAACTGATCTTCAAGCTCTGTATGACCAACTCCCGAAGCCCTGTATTATAATGGCAGATTTAAATGGGCGGAACCCACTCTGGGGTGGTGTAAATACGAACACTAAAGGTAAATTGTTTTTGGACTTTTGTTCTGATAATTATTTATGCATTTATAATGATGGTTCCAACACATATTTACACCCTGGTACAGGGACTTATTCTGCTCTCGACTTGTCACTCACAAATTCAGAACTACCAAATGAATTTGAATGGTCAGTCCACGATGACCTCTGTGGAAGTGACCATTTTCCATACTATATTAAAATGTGTAACTCCATCTGATGTTCCTCCATCATCATTGCTAAACATTCTTCCTCTTCTAATTATATATCTAAATTTTAGCAATATCAAAAACAAGAAAGGCACCCATGAAGAACCACCTCCTCGTGGTGGGTGCTGGATAACGCTAAGTGCTCTTCTCCCGTGTGGACCCGGGACAGAATGTGTCCACGGCACCCCATTGCTTGTCGTAAGAGGCGACTAAATTGGGCAACCTGTTTGCCGTGGGTTGCGTCCCGTGTCGGTGGAGGACGGGAACCTGGTGGTTGAGGGCATTTGGGCTTTTAACTGCTTTCCATTTGCCCAAACACCACTTTGGCCCTTACTTCACCTAGACGGGTGGTTGAATTGGCCCGATTCAACCAATCGGCTGGTCATGCCAAGCCCTGTGCATGGACTGTCTATCTGCCATTGCACAAATTTGATTTGGAATTGTTTTAAATTTCGGCTTTGGCAATACTGGTGATTTGTAACTTGTTTGATTGTAATTTATGATAATATGAACTTTGCCTAGAGTCTTATGCCAGAAGGCGATGGCTCATGGGCCAATCTGGTAGATTAATTTCTTATAATTCTTCTACTGGGGTATATCATCAGGGTATCCTTGGTGCTGCAAGCTGGAGGCCCGCTTGCTTTAGCATTGTCCTTGTGATACTCCGTGGTGGGTGGGGAGCTCGGATGATGAACCCTGAATAACTTACCATGGCTTACGAAACCCCCACTAAAAAGAGCAAACGTCCTCTTGAAAATGACCCTGTTGATGACCTCAGACCGTCTAAACACATTGACTACTGGGCACGTTTTATTGTCATTGAGACCAAAGATAATGCACCTTTAAAGTTAAACCCTTTTGCGGTGTCTAAGGGTATCCAAGGCATTGCCGGTGATGTAAAGAATATTAGAAAATTACGTTCTGGTGCTCTGTTGATCGAGTGCGCCAAAAGGCAACAGTCAACGAACCTTTTGAACACTGATACTTTCGTTGGCACTCCGGTTACTGTCACGGCCCACAAAACACTGAACACGAGTAAGGGAATCGTACGTGATCGAGATCGCTTGCTGGCAGACATGTCTGAACTTGATATCGCTTCCGAAATGAAAGACCAGGGTGTATAATATGTCAAACGTTTCACAACCCGTAAAAACAACACTACTATTCAAACCAATACCTATCTGTTTTCATTCTCCTCACCTACTGCTCCAACATCACTTAAAGCTGGATACTGTAATATTAGTGTGGAAAAGTACATTCCGAATCCCCTTCGGTGTTTCAAATGCCAAAAGTTCGGCCACTGTGTCAATACTTGCACATTGTTGTGTGTGCTCACTGCAGTGAAAAGACACACACAACAGAAGATTGTGACAGTAACGTCAAAAAATGCACCAACTGCTCCGGCGACCATTCGTCATTTTCAAAACAGTGTCCTATTTGGAAAGAGCAAATGGAGATAAACAGAATAAAGTTTACTCAAAATATCTCCTTTTCTGAGGCAAAAAAACTGGTAAAGAGGTCTGATCTTCCAGAGAGTTATGCTACAGTAGCAAAAACATCATCGGAGTCTACCTCTAAAATAACAAAATCATCCACACGCTGCCAAACTACTTTGACTTGGGTAAATTGCGATTCTCCACAGCCTTTGTACCCTGCTATATCATCTCAGACTGAGGAATCACTTCCTAGTACATCAAAGTCTTCTTCGGATCACAAATCATTATCATCTTAGTTACACTCAAAGGCTCAATCGACAGTTGATAGTCAGCAAACGGTAAAAAGTAAACCGAAGCCAAAGCATGATGCTTCAAAACAACAAAGTGGCAGAGCTCCTAAAGGATCACAAAATAAAATTCAATTGTACAATAAGTATGGGTCTCTTGAAGACATGGACGTTTCTGAAAACGTCCATTCTAGGGCACACAGCTTGTCGCCCTCCAAAAGAGTGCAGGGTAGATCCCCAATAAATCCCCCTAAAAGATAGTTTATTCTAATAATATTGTACAGTGGAACTGTAGAGGATTGAAGACTAATTTACCTGAATTACAGCTATTAGTCCAGGATTTTACACCTTCAGCGATATGTCTCCAAGAGACATATTTAAAACAATCAGATACATTTGACCTTCGTCAGTTTAATGCATATCATTGTTTTTCACCTCCGGGTGATAGAGCGACTGGCGGGTCATCCGCTCTAGTCAGACAAAATGTTATTCAAAGCCCTGTTTCACTAAATACTAATATGCAGGCTGTTGCTGTGAGAATTACTTCACATGTAGCGTTTACGCTATGCTCACTCTATATTTCGCCGTCTTTGACATTTGCCAAAACTGATCTTCAAGCCCTGTATGACCAACTCCCGAAGCCCTGTATTATAATGGGAGATTTAATTCGGCACAACCCACTCTGGGGTAGTGTAAATACAAACACTAGAGGCAAATTGTTGGAGGACTTTTGCTCTGACAATGACCTATGTACTTATAATGATGGTTCCAAGACCTATTTACACCCTGGTACAGGGACCTATTCTGCTCTCGACTTGTCAATGACAAATTCAGAACTATTAAATGAATTCGAATGGTCAGTCCACGATAACCTCTGTGGAAGTGACCATTTTCCTACTATATTAAAAGCTGTAACTCCATCTGATGTTCCTCCATCATCAAGACGGAATTTTAAAAAGGCTAACTGGGCTTTATTTGAAACACTGTGTGGTGAAAAACTTAAACCCGAACGTTTTATTGACGTTCCTGATGCTATTAAATCCTTTTCTGATGAACTGAATTCCATAGCTGATGAGTGTATACCAAATTCCTCTGTAGTTCCACACATAAGAAAACCATAGTTCAACGATGAGTGCAAATAAGCTAGGAAGGCAAGGAAAAAGGCAGAACATTATTTCCGTCGCCATCCTATGGTACATAATTTAAATAAATTTAAAATTTTAAATGCTAAAGCACGGCGTACTTTTAAACAGAACAAACGCCAATCTTGGCAAAATTATGTGTCCAAAATAAATTCTCGGACACCCATGTCCAAGGTATGGAACATGGTCCAGAAAATCAAAGGTAAAGGTACTAAATCAACTGTCCATCATCTTAAACATGGAGATCAATTGCTTACTGATAAATCAGATATTGCTAATAAACTAGGTGAAACCTTTGCTAAACACTCTTCCTCTTCAAACTATGAACCAAAATTCCAGCAATATCAAAAACAAGAAGAAAAGAAACCTATTAATTTCAATTCTGATAATGGGGAAGATTATAATGAAACGTTTTCTATTCATGAACTCCATACTGCTCTTGATCAAGCTCATGACACTGCTACTGGAGCTGATAACATACATTATCAACTCCCGAAGCACTTACCGGAAGCCTGCCCAGAAACTCTTCTCAATATGTTTGATGATATTTGGACATCGGGTAACTTTCCTCCGTCATGGCATGACGCCATAGTAGTACCAATACGTAAACCTGGACGTGATCATACGGATCCGTCCAATTATCGACCTATTTCACTAACTAGCTGTGTTTGCAAGACCATGGAACGCATGATAAATAATCGACTTGTTTGGTACTTGGAAACAAATAATCTTATCACAGATATACAGTGTGGTTTCCGTAAAAACAGAAGTACTGTCGATTACTTAGTGCGACTGGAATCATTTCTTAAGAACGCACTAATTAATAAACAACATGCTGTGTCTATCTTTTTTTATCTTGAAAAAGCATATGACACAACCTGGAAACATGGTATTTTGAGGGATTTACATGACTTTGGTTTGCGAGGTCGTTTCCCTCAATTTATTGCCAACTTTTCAAATGACAGACAATTCCAGGTCCGTGTGGGTTCTACCCTGTCTGATCATTACAATCAGGATCAGGGTGTTCCACAAGGCAGTATTTTATCTGTCACTCGTTTTAGCATCAAGATAAACAGTTTATCAAAAGTTTTAAACGATTCAATTGATGGGTCACTTTTCGTGGATGATTTTAATATTTCTTGCCGAGGTAAAAATATGCTTACTATTGAACGGCAACTGAAGTTGTGTTTAAACAAAATAAATAAATGGTGTCTTGAAAACGGCTTCAAATTTTCGAAGTCCAAAACTAATTGTATACATTTTTGAAGAACATATAAGCCACATAAAGACCCTGAACTATCTCTAGATGGCACTCCCATCAATGTTGTAAAGGAGGCCAAGTTTTTGGGATTAATTTTTGACTCACATTTAACGTTTCTACCACATATCAAATCCGTCAAAACTAAATGCCTGAAGACACTTGACTTGTTGAAAGTCGTTTCAAATTCTAAATGGGGATGGGATCAAGCTACCCTCCTGCAACTTTATCGATCACTGATCCGGTCAAAACTTGATTATGGCTCCATTGTATATGGTGGAGCCTGTAAAAGCAACCTGAAACTTTTAGATTCTGTTCACCATCAAGGTCTAAGACTTTGTCTTGGCTCCTTTCGAACTTCACCTGTTGACAGCCTGTACGTTGAGGCCGATGAGCCATCTCTTGAGCAGCGACGTATCAAATTAGCTTTACAGTATGTAACAAAATTATATTCCAGTGAGTCAAACCCTGCATATAACTGTGTTTTCAGTCCTCTGAGTGAGGATTTATACAATATGAAATCTTCACTTGTACCGCCTCTTGGTTTAAGAATTAAATCATTCCTTGCTGCTGCGGGCATTGAGCTGGAAAATATAGCTCCTTCCCGTCTTCTTTCTTCTCCTCCTTGGCAGTGGACCTAACATTGACCACATTTAAAAAGTCAGAAACTAATGAATTACAGTATAAACAAGAATATAATGAATTGAAACATAAATATAGCAGTTATAAATCCTTATTTACAGACGGGTCCAAGGACGGTGGCGCAGTAGCTTGTGCCACTGTCATTGGATCCAGAACAATATCTTCTAGATTACCAGAAAACAGTTCTATTTTTACAGCAGAAGCTAACGCCATATTAACAGCTCTTAAATATATTCAAAGACACCATAAACATAAACAATATATTATCTATTTCGTCTCTTTCTCTTGCCTTCAGGCGATTAAAAATCTTTCTTGTAGACATCCACTTTTACTAGAAATTATTGAATTATGTAATGATCTTGCTACTTGCCAGTACGACATCGTCTTCTGTTGGTTACCCAGCCACATAGGCATTTCCGGTGACGCAATGGCCGATCTTGCTGCTAATGCAGCACTCAACAAATCTGTGACACCACTTCTTATTCCTTATTCTGACTACAAAGCTAGCATTAGAGCTTACACTCGTGATCTGATGCAGAAGAAGTGGGACACCAAAGTAGGTATAAATAAACTACAAGAAGTAAAACCCTACATTGGTTATACATACTTGGGTTGTCAGTCCAGATTTGAGGAAGTCATTTTGCGACGATGTCGTATTGGCCATACACGATACACTCATGCATACCTTTGAAAAGGTGAGGATCCTCCATTTTGTATCCCTTGTGATGAGAGAGTCACGGTCAAACATATTCTGCTTCACTGTGTTGAATTCTCCATCACAAGGGATAAATATTTCAATGTCAAAACTGTCAAGGATCTTTTTACAAACATTAATTCTCATTTAATTATAGGTTTTTTAAAAGAACTTGATTTTTTGGTTGAATTTTGAATAACATGTTCTGTAAATAGATGTATTTTAATTATTGGTTGTTTAGATTTGTAACTAGAATTGTTAGTGGCTGTACCCTCAAAGGGAGTTGAAGTATTGTAAAATTATTGTCCTCCTGAGAGGGTACGTAAGTCCACAAACAGTGAAAGTAAATTCCAAATTTCCAGATTTTTAATCGTAGAATAAATGTCTTTTTATTTTATGGCTAGATTTCACAAATTGCTGATGGCTGAAGGAATGATGTAAATCCAGCTAGGGTCCATGCAGGTAGCAAAAGTACTGTTAGTCCCCATGGTCCCTAGTATGGTGATCTACCTTCAGTTGTTAGCAATATATAGCCCATTTTTACATTGTATTGTCCTGTATAGATAAATTGTTTTAGGTATAGTTACTAGTTTTATATTCTAATCTGTGATATCCTAGTTGTTTTACTGTCCTTCGCTGACAGATTTTATAATAGATATATATTTCATTTTAGTATTAAATGTTCGCGTCACGATATGGATGAGATATTGCCGATGTGACGTTAAATATTAACTCACTAACTCACTCAAAAACAAGAAGAAGGCAAAGTCTTCTGCAGTTCCACATATTCGAAAACCATGGTTCAACGATGAAAGGCTAGAAAGGCAAGGAAAAAAGGAGAACATTATTTCCGTCGCCATCCTATGGTTCATAATTTAAATAGATTTAAAATTTTAAATGCTAAAGCACGGCGTACCTTTAAACAGAATAAACGCCAATCTTGGCAAAATTATGTATCTAAAATAAATTCTCGGACACCAATGTCCAAGGTATGGAACATGGTCCAGAAAATTAAAGGTAAAGGTACTAAATCTACTGTCCATCATCTTAAACATGGAGATCAATTGCTTACTGATAAATCAGATATTGCTAATAAACTAGGTGAAACCTTTGCTAAACACTCTTCCTCTTCCAATTATGTACCAAAATTCCAGCAATATCAAAAGCAACAAGAAAAGAAAACTATTAATTTCAATTCTGATAATGGGGAAGATCATAATGAAACGTTTTCTATTCATGAACTCCACACTGCTCTTGATCAAGCTCATGACACTGCTACAGGAACTGATAACATACATTATCAACTCTTGAAGCACTTACCAGAATCCTGTTTAGAGACGCTCTTATCAATTTTTGATGATAATTGGACTTCCGGAAAATTTCCTTCTTCATGGCGTGATGCCATAGTAGTACCAATACCTAAACCTGGACGTGATCCATCCAATTATCGTCCGATTTCATTAACAAGCTGTGTTTGCAAGACCATGGAACGCATGATAAATAATCGACTTGTTTGGTACTTGGAAACAAATAACCTTATAACAGATATACAATGAGGTTTCCGCAAAAGAGAGAAGTACTGTAGATGACTTAGTGCGTTGAGAATCACTTGTGATAAATGCGTTGATTAATAAACAACATGCTGTGTCTATGTTTTTTTATCTTGAGAAGGCATATGACACAACCTGGAAATATGGCATTCTGAGAGATTTACATGACTTCGGGTTGCGAGATCGTTTGCCTGAATATATAGCCAACTTTTTAAATAACAGACAATTTTAAGTCCGCGTGGGTTCTACTCTGTCTGATCACTACAATCAGGATCAGGGTGTCGCACAAGGCAGTATTTTGTCTGTCGCACTTTTTCGTATAAAGATCAACAGTTTATCGAACGTTTTGAATGATTCAATTGATGGTTCGTTGTTTGTGGATGATTTTAATATTTCTTGTTGTGGGGAAAATATGAATACCATAGAGCGATAGTTGCAGTTGTGTTTAAACAAAATAAATAAATGGTGTCTGGAAAACGGCTTTAAATTTTCTAAATCGAAGACTAATTGTATACATTTTTGTCGTAAACACAAACCACATAAAGACCCTGAACTAGCTCTAGATGGCACTCCCATTAAAGCTGTCAAGGAGGCCAAGTTCTTGGGCCAAATTTTTGACTTTGAGGTGATCAAGCTACCCTCCTCCATCTATATCGATCACTTGTCCGTTCTAAACTGGACTATGGCTCCATCGTATACTCTGACAAATATAACCCTGCATATAACTGTGTTTTCAATCCTCTCCATGAGTACAACAAAAACCTTCTCTTGTTCCACCTCTCGGACACAGAATTAAACCCTTTCTTTCTTCGGCCGGCATTGAGCTGGAAAACATAGGTCCTTCCCGTCTTCTTTCTTCTCCTCCTTGGCAGTTGGTTAGGCCACAAGTCGACCTAACCTTAACTACATTTAAAAAAGCAGAAACTAATGAATTACAATACAAACAAGAATATAATCAATTGAAACATAAATATACCAATTCTAAATCCTTATTTACGGATGGGTCCAAGGACGATCATTGGATCCGGAATAATATCTTCTAGTTTACCAGGTAATAGTTCTATTTTTACAGGAGAAGCTAGCGCCATCTTAACAGCTCTTAAACATATTCAAAGACATCCTAAACATAAAGAATACATAATCTTTTCTGATTCTCCTTCGTGCCTTCAGGCCATTAAAAACCTATCATGTAAAGACCCGCTTTTATAACCATCTTGCCACTGGCCAATACGACATCGTTACCCAGTCATGTTGGTATCTCTTATAACACTTTGCTGACCTTGCTGCTAGGGCAGCGCTAAACAAATCTGTGACCCCACTTTATATTCCCTACACTGATTATAAAGCTACCAATAGATCTTACATCCGTCATCTGATGCAGAAGTGGGACACCCACGTAGGTATGAATAAATTGCATGAGATAAAACCGTATGTTGGTTACACCTACTTGGGTTGTCAGTCCAGATTTGAACAGGTCATTATACGACGATGTCGTATTAGCCACACCAGGAATGAATATCTTTTGAAAGGTGAGGATCATCCGTTTTGCATCCCTTGTGATGAAATAATCACGTTCAAGCATGTCTTGCTTAACTGTGTCAAATATTCCATTACAAGGGACAATTATCTTAAATCAAGAACTATGAAGGACCTTTTCAGTAACGTAAGTTGTGATTTAATTATTGCATTTTTAAAAGTATTGAATTTTTTTACTGACTTGTAAATAAATAAGTATTTTATGATTGGAAGATGAATTAGTAACTGAGATTGTTAGTGGCTGTATCCTCGACGGGGGTTGAAGTACCGTAAAATTATTGTCCTCCTGAGAGGGTACGTAAGTCGCTAAACATTTGAAGTCAAACATAGTGTTCCATATTTTTAGCCGTAGTATTTCTGTCATTTTAATTTGTGGCTAATCTTGCATACAATCACCAGCAGCTGAAGGGATGGTGAGTGAGTAAGTTAATATTTAACGTCACATCGGCAGCGTTGCAACCATATCGTGACGAGAGCATTCTTAAGAATTAAATCTATGCATATGATAAAAACTTGTCGACGAAAGACAGTAAAACAACTAGAATATCACAATGAGAAATAAAACTAGCGTGAAAAATTAGAACTAATATCCCTATTCAGACAATACAATATAAAAACAGGCTATATCGATCACCAACAACTGAAGGTAGATCACCATACTAGGGGCCATGGGGACTTACAGTACTTCTGCTACCTGCATGGTCCCTAGCTGGATTTACACCATCCTCTCACCTGCTGGACACGGTATGCAAGATTAGCCACAAATTAAAATGACAGAAATACTACGACTAAAAAAACAGGAAGATGAAATTTGACTTCAAATGTTTTGGGACTTACGTACCCTCTCAGGAGGACAATAATTTTACCTTTCTTTAACCCCCCTCGAGGATACAGCCACTAACACTCTAAGTTCCTAATTCGAAATTCCAAGTGTAAAATATTTATATATTTACAATTCATTTAGCAATCTAATTCTTTTGAAAATGCAATAATTAAATGAGAACTAACATTATTAGAAAGATCCTTCAAAGTTCTTGAATTAACATATTTATCCCTTGTGATGGAATATTCACCACGGTCAAGCAGGACATGCTTGACCGTGATTCTTTCATCACAAGGGATACAAAACGGAGGATCTTCACCATTCAAAAGATATTCATGCGTATACCTAGTGTGGCCAATACGACATCGTCGCATAATGACCTCCTCAAATCTGGACTGACAACCCAAGTAAGTATAACCGATATAAGGTTTTTATTTCATGTAATTTATTGATACCTACTTGGGTGTCCTACTTCTTCTGCATCAGATCACGGATATAAGATCTTATTGTAGCTTTGGATTCTGAGTATGGAATAAGAAGTAGTGTCATAGATTTGTTGAGTGCTGCCTTGGCAGCAAGATCAGCCATTGTGTTACCAGATATGCCAACGTGACTACGTAACCAACAAAGGACGATGTCGCATTGGCCAGTAGCAAGATTATTGTACAATTCAATAATTTCTATTAAGAGTGGATGTTTACAAGAAATGTTTTTAATAGCCTGAAGGCAAGAAAGAGAGTCTGAATAGATTATATATTGTTTACGTTTCGGGTGTCTTTGAATATATTTAAGAGCTGTTAATATGGCGTTAGCTTCCGCTGTAAAAATAGAACTATTATCGGGTAATCTAGAAGATATTGTTCTGGATCCAATGACAGTGGCACAAGCCACTGCGCCACCGTCCTTGGATCCATCTGTAAATAAGGGTTTGTAATTGCTATATTTATGTTTTAATTGATGATATTCTTGTTTATATTGTAAGTCATTAGTTTCTGATTCTTTAAATGCAGTTAATGTTAGGTCAACTTGTGGCCTAACCAATTGCCAAGGAGGAGAAGAAATAAATGGTTTAATTCTATGCCCAAGAGGTGGAACAAGAGAAGATTTTTTGTTATACAAATCCTCATAAAGGGGATTGAACACACAGTTAAAGCCAGGGTTAGATTCATTAGAATATAATTTAGTAATATATTGTAAAGACGGTTTTATACGACGTTGAGTAAGAGATGGTTCATCGGCCTCAACGTAGAGACTATCAATAGGTGACGTTCTGAAAGACCCAAGACAAAGTCTTAAGCCTTGCAGGCTCCACCATATACGATGGAGCCATAATCAAGTTTCGAACGCACGAGTGATCGATATAGATGTAAGAGTGTTGCTTTATCCCCTCCCCACTTGGAGTTGGAAACAACTTTCAACAAGTCACGAGCCTTCAGGCATTTAGTTTTAAGGGACTTAATATGAGGCAGAAATTTTAAGTGGGAGTCAAAGATTAGGCCCAAGAACATGGCCTCCTTTAAAACTTTGATGGGAGTGCCATCTAGAGATAGTTCAGGGTCTTTATGTGGCTTATATTTTCTGCAAAATTGTATAGAATTAGTTTTGGATTTAGAAAATTTAAAGCCGTTTTCAAGACACCATTTATTTATTTTGTTTAAAGACAACTGCAGTTGCCGTTCAATAGTATGCATGTTTTCCCCACGACAAGAAATATTAAAATCATCCACAAATAAGGATCCATCAATTGAATCGTTTAAAACTTTTGACAAACTATTTATCTTTATGCTAAAAAGTGTGACAGACAGAATGCTGCCTTGTAGAACACCCTGATCCTGATTGTAATGATCAGACAGGGTAGAATCCACGCGAACTTGAAACTGTCTATCATTTAAAAAGTTGGCTATGAATTGAGGTAAACGACCTCGCAAGCCAAAGTCATGTAAATCTCTTAAAATACCATATTTCCAAGTTGTGTCATATGCTTTTTCAAGATAAAAAAAGATAGACACAGCATGTTGTTTATTAATTAGTGCATTTTTAACAAATGATTCTAAACGCACTAAGTAACCAACAGTACTTCTGTTTTTGCGGAAACCTCATTGTATATCTGTTATAAGGTTATTTGTTTCCAAGTACCAAACTAGTCGATTATTTATCATGCGTTCCATGGTCTTGCAAACACAGCCTGTTAATGAAATCGGACGATAATTGGATGGATCCGTATGATCACGTCCAGGTTTAGGTATTGGTACTACTATGGCGTCACGCCATGAAGGAGGAAAGTTACCAGATGTCCAAATATCATCAAAAATATTTAGGAGAGTTTCCTGACAGGATTCTGGTAAATGTTTCAGGAGATGATAATGTATGTTATCAGCTCCAGTAGCAGTGTCATGAGCTTGATCAAGTGCAGTATGGAGTTCATGAATAGAAAACGTTCCATTATAATCTTCCCCATTATCGGAATTGAAATTAATAGTTTTCTTTTCATCTTGTTTTTGATATTGCTGGAATTTTGGTACATAATTTGAAGAGGAAGAATGTTTAGCAAGGGTTTCATCCAGCAATATCTGATTTATCAGTAAGCAATTGATCTCCATGTTTAAGATGATGGACTGTAGATTTAGTACCTTTACCTTTAATTTTCTGGACCATGTTCCACACCTTGGTCATGGGTGTCCGAGAATTTATTTTAGATACATAATTTTGCCAAGATTGGCGTTTGTTCTGTTTAAAAGTACGCCGTGCTTTAGCATTTAAAATTTTAAATTTATTTAAATTATGCACCATAGGATGGCGACGGAAATAATGTTCTGCCTTTTTCCTTGCCTTCCTAGCTTGTTTGCATTCATCGTTGAACCATGGTTTTCGAATATGGGGAACTACAGAGGAATTTGGTATACACTCATCAGCTATAGAGTTCAATTCATCAGAAAAGGATTTAATAGCATCAGGAACGTCAATAAACGTTCGGGTTTAAGTTTTTCAGCACACAGTGTTTCATATAAAGCCCAGTTATCCTTTTTAGAATTCAGCCTTGATGATGGAGGAACATCAGTTGGAGTTACAGATTTTAGTACAGTAGGAAAATGGTCACTTCCACAGAGGTCATCGTGGACTGACCATTCAAATTCATTTAGTAGTTCTGAATTTGTGAGTGACAAGTCAAGAGCAGAATAAGTCCCTGTACCGGGGTGTAAATATGTGTTGGAACCATCATTATAAATACATAACTCATTGTCAGAACAAAAGTCCTCCAACAATTTACCGTTAGTGTTTGTAGTTACACTACCCCAGAGTGGGTTGTGCCCATTTAAGTCTCCCATTATAATACAGGGCTTCGGGAGCTGATCATATAAAGCTTGAAGATCAGTTTTGGCAAACGTCGAAGACGGTGAAATGTAAAGAGAGCATAGCGTAAACGCTACATGTAAAGTAATTCTCACAGCAACAGCCTGCATGTTAGTATTAAGTGAAACAGGGCTTTGAATAACGGTTTGTCTGATTACAATGGATGATCCGCCAGTGGCCCTATCACCCGGAGGTGAAAAAGAATGATATGCATTATAATGACGAAGGTCAAATGTATCTGTTTGTTTTAAATATGTCTCTTGGAGACATATCGCTGAAGGTGTAAAATCTGCGACTAATAGCTGTGTTTCATGTAAGTTAGTCCTCACTCCTCTGCAGTTCCACTGTACAATATTATTGGAATAAACTATCTTTTAGGGGGATTTATTGCGGATCTACCCTGCACTCTTTTGGAGGGCGACAAGCTATGCGCCCTAGAATGGACGTTTTCGGAAACATCCATATCTTCTAAGGATCCGAACTTATTAAAAAGTTGGATTTTGTTACTAGACCCTTTTGAGGCTCTTCCACTTTTACCCTTTTGTGAAGATTCACATCTAGATTTAAGCTTGTTTTTTTTCAGTTTCTTTCACATTGGATTGAGACGTCCGTTTTACATTTGTCTGAGATAATTTCTCCTGTGTACAAGGTACACCCTGAACACCCATGGGCTCAGGAAGTACGTCTGCCGTTTGAGTGGATGATTCAGGTAGCAGAGTCTGAGGAGTGTCAGTATTAATCCATGTTAAGTTGGTTTGACAGCAAACAGAAGACTTGATTACATTCACGGTTGGCGAAGGCGATGTTCTGGTAACAGAAGCATAAGTTTCTGATAAGTCTGATCTTTGAACAAGTTTTTTTGCATCTGCAAAGCTTATGTTTTGAGTATATTTGATTTTGTTGATTTCCATGTTCCGCTTCCAAACTGGACAGTCTTTTAAGAAAGACGAGTGACTTCCGGCGCAGTTAACGCATTTCTTAAAGTTGTTGGTACAATCTTCTGTTGTATGTGTCTGCTCACCACAGTGAGCACACGTGACAGACAATGTACAACTATTCACTCCATGTCGAAATTTTTGGCACTTAAAACACCTTAATGGGTTAGGAACATAGGTATCAACAGCGATGTTACAGTATCCAGCTTTCACAGATTTTGGAGCAGTTGGCGAGGAAAAAGAAAACAAATATGTGTTTGTTGGAACAGTTTCTTTATTTTTCCGTGTTGTAAACCTTTTGACATGCATGACACCTTGATCGTTCATCTCTGTCCCAATATCTAATTCCGTCATGTCTGCAAACAACTGATCACGATCTCGAATTATGCCTTTGCTAGTGTTGAGCGTCCTGTGAGCTGAGACTGATACGGGAATTCCTACCAACATTTCAGTTGTCATCAGGTTTGTAGCTTGCTGTCGTTTACTACATTCAATGAGAAGAGCTCCTGAACGCAAGCGTCTAACATTTTTGACATCACCCGCAATGCCTTGAATAGCCTTCGATACTGCAAACGGGTTCAACTTTAGTGGTGTCTTATCATGAGTCTCGATCACTATAAAGCGTGGCCAGTAGTCAATTGATTGGGTCGGTCTGTGTTCATTATCATCTTCATCAGGGTCTAGTGGACGTTTTGCTTTTTAAATGGGGGTTTCGTAAGCCATAGTTGGTTTTAAACGGTTCATCATCCGAGCTCCCCACCCACCACGGAGTATCACAAGGACAATGCTAAAAACAAGCGGGCCTCCAGCTTGCAGCACCAAGGATACTCGGATGATATACTCCAGCAGAAAAATCAAAGGATTAATATTTCCACTAGATTGGCCCATGAGCCACCGCCTTCTGGGCATACGACTCTAGGCAAAAACTTATATAAAATGATGAATTTCAAATTACAATCTCCAAAGTGCCAAGCATGAAAAATCAAATTACCAGTTTCATAAATTTTGAGCATGAAATAGTTGTAGCTCAGGGCTTGGCGTGACCAGCCGATTGATAGAACTGAGCCAGTTCTACCACCCGTCTAGGTGAAGTCAGGGCCAAAGTGGTGTGTTGAGCAATAGGAACACTGGTCCTGCTCCCATTGCCCTCAACCACCAGGATCCCCTCCTCCACCGACACAGGGCCGCAACCCACGGCAAACGGGTTGATGGACCAAATATCCCCCCGGGTCCACTACGGGGGTGTCGGCGAGCTCTTGGCGTTACCCAGCACCCACCACGAGGAGGTGGCTCGCCACGGGTGCCTGAAAGCACTTGACTTGTTGAAAGTGGTTTCAAATTCTAAATGGGGAGGTGATCAAGCTACCCTCCTCCATCTATATCGATCACTTGTCCGTTCTAAACTGGACTATGGCTCCATCGTATACTCTGACAAATATAACCCTGCATATAACTGTGTTTTCAATCCTCTCCATGAGTACAACAAAAAATCTTCTCTTGTTCCACCTCTCGGACACAGAATTAAACCCTTTCTTTCTTCGGCCGGCATTGAGCTGGAAAACATAGGTCCTTCCCGTCTTCTTTCTTCTCCTCCTTGGTAGTTGGTTAGGCCACAAGTCGACCTAACATTCACTACATTTAAAAAAGCAGAAACTAATGAATTACAATACAAACAAGAATATAATCAATTGAAACATAAATATACCAATTCTAAATCCTTATTTACGGATGGGTCCAAGGACGATCATTGGATCCGGAATAATATCTTCTAGTTTACCAGGTAATAGTTCTATTTTTACAGGAGAAGCTAGCGCCATCTTAACAGCTCTTAAATATATTCAAAGACATCCTAAACATAAAGAATACATAATCTTTTCTGATTCTCCTTCGTGCCTTCAGGCCATTAAAAACCTATCATGTAAAGACCCGCTTTTATAACCATCTTGCCACTGGCCAATACGACATCGTTACCCAGTCATGTTGGTATCTCTTATAACACTTTGCTGACCTTGCTGCTAGGGCAGCGCTAAACAAATCTGTGACCCCACTTTATATTCCCTACACTGATTATAAAGCTACCAATAGATCTTACATCCGTGATCTGATGCAGAAGTGGGACACCCACGTAGGTATGAATAAATTGCATGAGATAAAACCAGGAATGAATATCTTTTGAAAGGTGAGGATCATCCGTTTTGCATCCCTTGTGATGAAATAATCACGTTCAAGCATGTCTTGCTTAACTGTGTCAAATATTCCATTACAAGGGACAATTATCTTAAATCAAGAACTATGAAGGACCTTTTCAGTAACGTAAGTTGTGATTTAATTATTGCATTTTTAAAAGTATTGAATTTTTTTACTGACTTGTAAATAAATAAGTATTTTATGATTGGAAGATGAATTAGTAACTGAGATTGTTAGTGGCTGTATCCTCGACGGGGGTTGAAGTACCGTAAAATTATTGTCCTCCTGAGAGGGTACGTAAGTCGCAAAACATTTGAAGTCAAACATAGTGTTCCATATCTTTAGCCGTAGTATTTCTGTCATTTTAATTTGTGGCTAATCGTGCATACAATCACCAGCAGCTGAAGGGATGGTGAGTGAGTGAGTTAATATGTAACGTCACATCGGCAGTGTTGCAGCCATATCGTGACGAGAGCATTCGTAAGAATTAAATCTATGCATATGATAAAAACCTGTCGACGAAAGACAGTAAAACAACTAGAATATCACAATGAGAAATAAAACTAGCGTGAAAAATTAGAACTAATATCCCTATTCAGACAATACAATATAAAAACAGGCTATATAGATCACCAACAACTGAAGGTAGATCACCATACTAGGGGCCATGGGGACTTACAACACTGGATTTACACCATCCTCTCACCTGCTGGACACTGTATGCAAGATTAGCCACAAATTAAAATGACAGAAATACTACGACTAAAAAACAGGAAGATCAAATTTGACTTCAAATGTTTTCGGACTTACGTACACTCTCAGGAGGACAATAATTTTACCTTGCTTTAACCCCCCTCGAGGATACAGCCACTCACACTATAAGTTCCTAATTCGAAGTTCCAAGTGTAAAATATTTATATATTTACAATTCATTTAGCAATCTAATTCTTTTAAAAATGCAATAATTAAATGAGAACTAACATTATTAGAAAGATCCTTCAAAGTTTTTGAATTAAAATATTTATCCCTTGTGATGGAATATTCACCACGGTCAAGCAGGACATGCTTGACCGTGATTCTTTCATCACAAGGGATACAAAACGGAGGATCTTCACCTTTTAATAGATAATTGTGAGTATACCTCGTATGGCAAATGCGACATCGTCGCATAATGACCTTCTCAAATCTGGACTGACAAACCAAGTAAGTATAACCGATATAAGGTTTTATTTCATACCTACTTGGGTGTCCTACGTCTTCTGCATCAGATCACGGATATAAGAACTTATTGTAGCTTTGTAATCTGAGTATGGAATAAGAAGTGGTGTCATAGATTTGTTGAGTGCTGCCTTAGCAGCAAGAACGGCCATTGTGTTACCAGATATGCCAACGTGACTAGGTAACCAACAAAGGACGATGTCGCATTGGCCAGTAGCAAGATTATTATACAGTTCAATAATTTCTATTAAAAAAAAGAGGATGTTTACAAGAAATGTTTTTAATAGCCTGAAGGCAAGAAAGAGAGTCAGAATATATTTTATACTGTTTACGTTTCGGGTGTCTTTGAATATATTTAAGAGCTGTTAATATGGCATTAGCTTCCGCTGTAAAAATAGAACTATTATCGGGTAATCTAGAAGATATTGTTCTGGATCCAATAACAGTAGCACAAGCAGCTGCGCCACCGTCCTTGGATCCATCTGCAAATAAGGATTTATAATTGCTATATTTATATTTCAATTCATTATATTCTTGTTTATACTGCAATTCATTCGTTTCTGATTTTTTAAATGTCGTTAATGTTAGGTCAACTTGTGGCCTAACCAATTGCCAAGGAGGAGCAGTAAGTAGACGGGAAGGCGATATACTTTCCAGGTCTATACCGGCAGAAGAAATAAATGGTTTAATTCTATGCCCAAGAGGTGGAACAAGAGAAGACTTTTTGTTATACAAATCCTTATAAAGCGGATTGAACACACAGTTAAAAGCAGGGTTAGATTCATTAGAATATAATTTAGTAATGTATTGTAAGGACAATGTTCTACGACGTTGAGAAAGAGATGGTTCATCGACCTCAACGTAGAGACTATCAATAGGTGAAGTTGTGGAAGAACTAAGACAAAGTCTTAAGCTTTGATGGTGGACAGAATCAAGAAGTTTAAGGTTGCTTTTGCAGGCTCCACCATATACGATGGAGCCATAATCGAGTTTCGAACGGACCAGTGATCTATATAGGTGTAAGAGTGTTG
Organism: Haliotis asinina; assembly: GCF_037392515.1. Taxonomy (NCBI): domain Eukaryota; kingdom Metazoa; phylum Mollusca; class Gastropoda; order Lepetellida; family Haliotidae; genus Haliotis; species Haliotis asinina. The sequence goes on along the minus strand of NC_090291.1, from coordinate 50,911,599 downwards.
CTTGGTCCACTCCCCCCTTGGAGTTGGAAACAACTTTCAACAAGTCAAGACTCTTCAGGCATTTAGTTTTAAGGGACTTAATATGAGGCAGAAATATTAAGTGGAAGTCAAAGATTAGGCCCATGAACTTGGCCTCCTTTACAACTTTGATGGGACTGTCATCTACAGATACTTCAGGGTCCCTATGTGGCTTATATTTTCTGCAAAAATGTATACAATTAGTTTTGGATTTAGAAAATTTAAAGCCGTTTTCAAGACACCATTTATTTATTTTGTTTAAACAAAGCTGCAGCTGCCGTTCAATGGTATGGATATTTTTACCACGACAAGAAATATTAAAATCATCCACAAATAACGATCCATCAATTGAATCGTTTAAAACTTTTGATAAACTATTTATCTTTATGCTAAAAAGTGTGACAGACAAAATACTGCCTTGTTGAACACCCTGATCCTGATTGTAATGATCAGACATGGTAGAACCCACTCGAACTTGAAACTGTCTGTCATTTAAAACGTTGGCTATAAATTGAGGTAAACGACCTCGCAAGCCGAAGTCATGTAAGTCTCGTAAAATACCATATTTCCAGGTTGTGTCATATGCTTTTTCGAGATCAAAAAAGATAGACACAGCATGTTGTTTATTAATCAGTGCGTTTTTAACAAATGATTCTAAACGCACTAAGTGATCGACAGTACTTCTTTTTTTGCGGAAGCCACATTGTATATCTGTTATAAGGTTGTTTGTTTCCAAGCACCAAACAAGTCGATTATTTATCATGCGTTCCATGGTCTTGCAAACACAGCTAGTTAGTGAAATAGGTCGATAATTGGATGGATCCGTATGATCACGTCCAGGTTTAGGTATTGGTACTACTATGGCGTCACGCCATGACGGAGGAAAGTTACCCGATGTCCAAATATCATCAAAAATATTGAGAAGAGTTTCTAGGCAGAATTCTGGCAAGTGCTTCAGGAGTTGATAATGTATGTTATCAGCTCCAGTAGCAGTGTCATGAGCTTGATCAAGAGCAGTATGGAGTTCATGAATAGAAAAAGTTTCATTATAATCTTCCCCATTATCAGAATTGAAATTAATAGTTTTCTTTTCTTGTTGCTTTTGATATTGCTGGAATTTTGGTACATAATTGGAAGAGGAAGAGTGTTTAGCAAAGGTTTCACCTAGTTTATTAGCAATATCTGATTTATCAGTAAGCAATTGATCTCCATGTTTAAGATGATGGACAGTAGATTTAGTACCTTTACCTTTAATTTTCTGGACCATGTTCCATACCTTGGACATTGGTGTCCGAGAATTTATTTTAGATACATAATTTTGTCAAGATTGGCGTTTATTCTGTTTAAAGGTACGCCGTGCTTTAGCATTTAAAATTTTAAATCTATTTAAATTATGCACCATAGGATGGCGACGGAAATAATGTTCTGCTTTTTTCCTTGCCTTTCTAGCCTTTCATCGTTGAACCATGGTTTTCGAATATGTGGAACTGCAGAAGACTTTGGGATACACTCATCAGCAATGTCAATGAGTACATCTGAAAAACATTTAATAGCATCAGGAGCAGTAATAAAACGTTCGGGATTAAGTTTGCCAGTACAGAGAGATTCATATAGAGCCCAGTTGGCCGTTTTAAAATTCCATCGTGATGATGGAGGTACATGAGAGGGGCTCACAGGTTTTAGTATTGTAGGGAAATGGTCGCTCCCACACAAGTCATCGTGAACCGACCATTCAAATTCATTTATGAGATTCGAGTCAGTAACTGATAAATCAAGAGCTGAATATGTCCCTGTGCCAGGATGTAAATATGTATGTGATCCGTCATTGTAAATACAGAGATCATTATTTGAAAGAAAATCCTCAAGTAATTTACCTTTGGTGTTCGTAGTAGGACCACCCCAGAGTGGGTTATGGCCATTGAAATCGCCCATGATTATACAGGGTTTAGGAAGTTCATTGTAAAGAGCTTGTAGATCAGTTAACTGGACAGTGGATGCAGGTGGAATATACAATGAACAAAGCGTAAATGCAACTTGTAATGTAAGTCGCACAGCTACAGCTTGGAGATTTGTTTTAAGCGCTATTGAACTATGTATAACATTTTGCCGTACCAAGATTGATGATCCTCCACTTGCCCTATCACCTGGAGGTGAAAAATAATGGTATGCATTGAAATGACGGAGGTCGAGAGTATCAGTGTGTTTTAAATATGTTTCCTGTAGACACATTGCTGACGGTGTAAAATCCTGGATTAAAAGCTGCAATTCATTAAAATTAGTCCTTAGTCCTCTGCAATTCCACTGAATAATATGATTCTGATAACCTATCTTTTCGGGGGATTTATTGGGGATCTACCCCGCACTTTTTTGGTGGGCGACAGGCTGTGTGCCCTAGAGCGGACGTTTTCAGACACGTCCATGTCTTCGAGTGATCCATATTTGTTGTAAATTTGGATTTTATTCTCTGAACCTTTTGGGGCTCTGCCACTTAGCTTTTTCAAAGAATCAGGCTTCTTAGTTTTTGTTTTACTGGGTTGAGACCTTGTTGATGACTGAGAAGATATGTTATGATCAGGGGATGTTGCTGATTGAATCTGAGATGTACCAGGAAGTGATTCTGCAGTTTGAGTAGATATGGCAGGTGACAAAGGTTGAGGGGAATCCGTGTTCACCCAAGTCAAGTTTGTCTGACAGCTTGCAGATAATTTCATAATTGTGGATGTTGCGTCTGGGTTTGGTCTGGCAACGGAAGCATAGCTTTCCGTTTGTACTGAGCTCTGGACCAATTTCTTTGCATCTGCAAAACTGATGTTTTGTGTAAACTTTATTCTGTTAATGGCCATTTGTTGTTTCCACACAGGACATTCTTTAGAGAAAGATGGGTGATCCCCTGCGCAGTTTGTGCACTTTTTAACATGGCTGTCACAATCTTCTGTTGTGTGTGTTTTTTCACTACAATGAGCACACACAACAGACAATGTGCACGTATTTACACCATGGCCGAATTTTTGGCACTTGAAGCACCTCAGCGGATTCGGAATGTATGTATCAACATTGAGATTACAGTACCCTGCCTTAAGTGACTTTGGAGCAGTAGGCGATGAGAAGGAAAACAGATGTGTGTTGGTTTTTATGGTTGTGTGGTTTTTACGGGTTGAGAAACGTTTGACATACAGTACACCCTGATCTCTCATCTCGGAAACGATATCTAGGTCAGACATGTCTGCCAGCAATCGATGACGATCTGGCACTATTCCCTTACTGGTGTTGAGTGTTTTGTGGGCCGTGACAGTAACCGGAGTACCAACAAAAGTGTCAATATTCAAAAGGTTGGTTGATTGTTGCTTTCTGGCACACTCAATCAACAGCGCACCAGAACGTAATCGTCGAATGTTCTTTACTTCGCCAGCAATGCCTTGGATACCTTTTGACACAGCAAACGGGTTCAGCTTCAAAGGTGTGTTATCTTTGGTCTCAATGACAAGGAAACGTGGCCAATAATCAATTTGTTTGGACGGTCTGAGGTCGTCAACGGGATCATTTTCGAGAGGACGTTTGCTCTTCTTAGTGGAGGTTTCGTAAGCCATGGTTAGTTATGTAGATTTCATCATCCGAGCTCCCCACCCACCACGGAGTATCACAAGGACGATGCTAAAGCAAGCGGGCCTCCAGCTTGCAGCACCAAGGATACCCGGATGATATACTCCAGTACAAGAATTAGAAATAATCAGTCTACCAGATTGGCCCATGAGCCATCGCCTTCTGGCATAAGACTCTAGGCAAAGTTCAAAGCAACATAATTCAACATCAAACATGTTTTAGACATTAAAGCCAAGACCAAATTCAATCAAAATCAGTTGCAAATCATACTTGTGCAATGATAAATAAATTTATAATCTATGCTTGGCATGACCATCCGATTGGTTGAACGGGGCCCATTCAACCTCCCGTCTAGGTGAAGTAAGGGTCGAAGGGGTGTGTTGAGCAAAGGGAACGTGGTCACAGGCCCCCAGTGCCCTCAACCCCCAGACTCCCGTCCTCCACCGACACAGGGCCGCAACCCACGGCAAACGGGTTGGTGGACCAAATATGCCCCCGGATCCACACGGGCGAGCACTTAGCGTTACCCAGCACCCACCACGAGGAGGTGGCTCGCCACGGGTGCCTTGAGACTTTGAGTGTGACTGAGATGATGATGATTTATTTGTGATCAGAAGAAGACTTTGAGGTATTAAGAAGTGATTCCTCATTCCCTGATGTTATAGCAGTGCACAAATGCTGTGGAGAGTCGCAATTTACCCAAGTCAAGATAGTTTGGCAGCCTGTGGTTGGTGTTGTTTTAGAACTAGACCCCGATGATGTTTTTGCTACTGTAGCATAACTTTTTGAAAGATCAGATCTCTTTACCGTTTCTTTGGCCTCAGAAAAAAGAGTTATTTTGTGTAGATTTTATTTTATTGATCTCCATTTGCTCTTTCCAAATTGGACACTGTTTAGAAAATGAAGAATTGTCGCCTGAGCATTTGGTGCATTTTTCTAATCACTGTCACAATCTTCTGTTGTGTGTGTTTTCTCACCACAGAGAAAATACTCCATGCACAGGTCTTGGCATGACCAGCCGATTGGTCGAACCGGGCCCATTCGACCACCCGTCTAGGTGAAGTCAGGGCCAAAGTGGTGTGTTGAGCAACAGAAACACGGTTGCAGACTCTCATTGCCCTCAACCACCAGGATCCCCTCCTCCACCGACATGGGCCGCAACCCACGGCAAACGGGTTGGTGGACCAAATATCCCCCCGGGTTCACTACGGGGGTGTCGGCGAACTCTTAGCGTTACCCAGCACCCACCACGAGGAGGTGGCTCGCCACGGGTGCCCTGAAGGGATGGTGTAAATCCAGCTAGGGATCATGCAGGTAGCAGAAGCACTGTAAGTCCCCATGGCCTCTAGTATGGTGACCTACCTTTAGTAGTTGGTGATCTATAGCCTGATTTTACATTGTACTGTCCGAATAGTGATATTGGTTTTAGCTTTTCACGCTAGTTTTAATTCTTATTGTGATACTCTATGTGTTTTACTGTCTTTCGTCGACAGGTTATTAGCATATCCATAAATGTCTATTTTCCAAGAATGTTCTCGTCACGATATGGCTGCAATATTGCCGATGTGACGTTAACTATTAACTCACCCAGTCACTCGCTCACCAAGACAACCTGCATTCTACTTGATCCAATAGTTGTTAGTGATGAAGTTGACGTTGTTGAAAGTGGTGTTGTTGATTTTAATAGAAGTATAAGTGATCACAAAGACACGTTTATCCACGTTGATGTACATGTATCAACCAAAGTTGCCTATCGTAGAAAGGTTTGGTGTTACAGTAATGGTGATTATGAAAAAACTGAACACACCTGTTAGCAGTACTGATTGGATGTCACTGTTTACTGGCTGTTCTAATGTTGAAGATGCTTGCTGTATATTTTAGGAACGTTTTGATGATTATACCAAACAATGTATTCCTTCTGGAGTCGTGATGATAAGACCTAAAGACAAACCATGGTGTGACTCAAATAGTCGACGTGAAAGCATGAAGCGACTGAGAAAAAAGCCAAGAGAACACAGAATAAATGTTATGGAATATAGAAAACAGCGTAATTAAGTCAATAACATGAAAAGTTACGCACAAGAGTACTCTCATTCAAACTTTGATGAATTTTTATTCGAACTTTATGGTGAAAATAAATCATCATGCTGGAAAATGTTACGCAATTTGATCAGGACGTCAGGTTCTGCCTCCTTCATTCCCGCCCTGAAGAGAAATGCTGACGAAGATGGTCCATCAGCTTTTTCAGATTTTGATAAAGCTAATATGTTAAATAAATATTTTGAGTCAAAAGTAAATGGTGCAGATACCACTTGTTCATCACAGTTTGACAAGCGTACCGATGAGAAACTAGAAAACATTAAAAACGAGGTTAATGAGGTTTCAGATATCATTAAATGTTTACCACTTAAGAAAGCTGCTGGGCCAGACCACATTAGTCACCACTAACTCAGACACAAACTGTTTTTCCATTGGTCCAGTCGTGTGCATATTGCTTAACTTGTCACTTAACTTGTGTGAGTATCCTAGTCAATGGAAGCATGCATGTTATGCCCTTATTCAAGAAAGGTGATCATTCTGCTCTGTCGAATTATCACCCAATTTGACTCATTAGTTGTGTTGAGGTATGTTTATAATTTCAACATGTATTCATCAGTTAAGTCATGTGTGAGATCAAACTCAAAAAGAACCAGCACCTTTATTACTTCAGCCTATGTTCGACAAGAATGTGTTCTCAGTCCTATACTTTTCACCTTTTTCATAAATGAGCTTGTAACTGAAATGTATGATAAATGTGGTCATGGTATATTTGTCACACAAAATATTCATGACATAATACTACTTTTGTTATGATGTTATAATGTTCTCTTACACTGTCTCGGGGTTGAAAAAGCAATTGAATGTGCTACAATCTTTCTGTGAAAGATGGGGGTTCCACGTCAATTTAGATAAAACTAATGTTACTGTATTCAGAAATGGAGGTATCGTTCCTAAACGTAAATGTTCCTAAACAACATAACTCTAAAAATTACACCATATTACACCATCTAGGTATTATGTTTTCATCAACGTTAAATTGGGGAAAAGCGTGTCAAACGCTAGCAGCTCAAGCATCACGTGCAATGATACATCTGTACACATTATTTCGAAGGAAACACTTGCATATCCTTTTCTGCGGTTTGTAAAATATTTGATAGCACAGTTTCACCAATTTTGCTGTATGGGTCTGAAATATGGGAGACTAGGTACTTTGAAGTTATAGAAACATTTCACAACCAGTATTTAAAACGTTTCTTACATGTTGGCAAATTCGCATCAAATAAGGCTATACTTGGTGAAACAGGGCGACACACGATGTGTGTTTTAACACAGACAAGGGTTATAAGATACTGGATACATATACTCCACATGAAGTGTACTAGATATCCATACCAATGCTATTTAATGCTGAAAACTTTAGATGATGCTGGAAAGCAAAACTGGATGTGAAATCTCAGAAATTTACTGTTTTACACACGTGTTTTTCACACGTTTGATTATCACAAGATGTGGGTGATTCTATCATGTTTACAAATATATTCAAACAACGGTTGAAAAATATTGATGGCCAAAATTGGCATAGTTTTATATCATCTTCACACTATTTAAGTAATTATAGTAGCATTAAGTCCTTGCTGTAGCCTGAACAATTTTTAATGTCTCTCTGATAGGTCTTTGCTAAGAGCCTTATGAAAATTTAGAATATGTCTTCATGATTTTAATATCAACAACATATGTAGAAACAAAACTGAGCAGGTATAGAAATCACTCTGTTTACAGTGTGATCTCAACGTTATGGAGGACGAATTTCACTTCCTGTTTATTTGTGAAAAGTATCATGATCTGAGATTAAAATATCTCCCAAGCCTATCCGATGTAAAGCACTATTCAATGAAACTCTTGCGTAGTACATTAAACACAAATAATGAGGATACCTTACGAGCTCTCGCCTTTTTTCTTAAATATGTGTTTATACTGAGGCATCAATGGAAATAGAAATATTGCTGTATTGTTTACGACGTGACATGTGTTCTGTCAAATATAATTGTATTCTTGGCTATGACGCCGAATTACTGAATAAATGTATATCGTATATCATATATAATTTCTTTGTGTCTAATGATCTTTTATACAAATACCAGTGTGGCTTCCGGAGAGGCCAGTCTACCGTGCAAAAACTAGAAATTCATCATCAAATTTGTACATCACTTGATAACAAAGAATACTATTGTATGGTCTTTTGCGATGTATCAAAAACATCGCAGTAAAACAACTAGAGTATCACAATAAGAATTAAAACTAGCGTGAAAAGTTAAAACCAATATCACTATTTGGACAGTACAATATAAAAACAGGCTATAGATTACCAACAACTGAAGGTAGATCACTATACTAGAGGCCATGGGGACTTACAGTACTTCTGCTACCTGCGTGGTTCCTAGCTGGATTTACACCATCCCTTCAGCTGCTGGCGATTGTATGCAAGATTAGCCACAAATTAAAATGACAGAAATACTACGGCTAAAGAAAGGAAGACTAAATTTGACTTCAAATGTTTTTGGACTTACTCTCAGGAGGACAATAATTTTACGGTACTTCAACCTCCCTCGAGGATACAGCCACTAACAATCTCAGTTACTAATTCAACTTCCAATCATAAAATATTTATTTACATGTCAGTTATTCTTTTAAAAATGCAATAATTAAATGAGAACTTACATTACTAAAAAGGTCCTTCAGAGTTCTTGATTTGAAATATTTGTCCCTTGTGATGGAATATTCAACACAGGCAAACAAGACATGCTTGACCGTGATTCTTTCCTCACAAGGGTGCAGAACGGAGGATCCTCACCTTGCAAAAGATATTCATACGTACACCTGGTGTGGCCAATACGACATCCTCGTATAATGACCTCTTCATATCTGGACCGACAACCCAAGTAGGTGTAACCAACATATTGTTTTATTGTATGTAATTTATTGATACCTACTTTGGTGTCCCACTTCACAAGCCACTACGCCACCATCTTTGGACCCATCTGTCAATGCGGATTTATAATTGCTATATTTATGTTTTAGTTAAGTATATTCTTGTTTATATTGTAATTCATTAGTTTCTGATTTTTTAAATGTGGTCAATGTTAGGTCTACTTGGGGCCTGACCAACTGCCAAGGAGGAAAAGAAAGAAAACGGGAGGGAGCTATGTTTTCCAGTGAGTGAGTGAGTGAGTTAGTATTTAACGTCACATCATTGCAGCCATATCGTGACGAGAACGATTAATTATAAAAATACAAATGAATTACTAGCACGGACATTGTAAAACCCTGTCAACGAAGGACAGTAAAATGGACTAGAATATAACAGAACAGAATATAAAACTAGTGAATAGACCTAAAACAATGTATCTATAGAGGACAGTACAATATAAAAATGAGCTATAGGTTGCCAACAACTGAAGGTAGATCACCATACTAAGGACCATGGGGACTTACAGTACATTTGCTTCCTGCATGGACCCTAGCTGGATTTAGATCATCCCTTCAGCTGTCAGTAATTTAGACAAATCTAGCCATAAAGTAAAAAACACACTTATTCTACGATTAAAATGTCTGGAAAACTGAAATTTGCTTCAAATGTTTTTGGACTTACGCACTCTCTCAGGAGGACAATCATTTTACGGTACTTCAACCCCCTTTGAGGGTACAGCCACTAACAATTTGAGTTACTAATTTAATCTTCCAATTTTAAAATATTTATCAGTTCAGTTAACAAATTTAATTCCTGTATAAATGCAATAATTAAGAGAAGACTAACACTGGTAAAAATATCGTTCATAGTTTGTGAATTAAAATACTGAGCCTTTGTGATGGAATACTCAACACAGTCAAGCAAGATATGCTTGATTGTGATTCTTTAATCACAAGGGATGTAGAACGGAGGATCCTCACCTTTCAAAAGGAATTCATGTGTATATCTGGTGTGGCCTGTACGACATCGCTGCATAATGACCTCTCCAAATCTGGACTGACAACCCAAGTAGGTGTAACTAATGTAGGGTTTTATTGCATGTAATGTATTTATACCCACTTGGGTGTCCCACTTCCTCTGCATCAGATCACGGATATAAGATCTGATAGTAGGTTTAAAATCTGAGTATGGAATTAGAAGTGGTGTCACAGACTTGTTCAGTGCTGCCTTGGCATCCTATTCCCAGAAATGCCTACGTGGCTGGGTAACCAGCAGAAGACGATGTCGTATTGGTCAGTAGCAAGATTGTTATACAATTCAATAATTTCAATTAAAAGTGGATGTTTACAAGACATATTTTTAATAGCCTGAAGGCAAGAAAGAGAGTCGGGATATATTATATACTGTTTACGTTTTGGGTGTCTTTGAATATATTTAAGAGCTGTTTGTTAATATGACGCTAGATTCACCTGTAAAAATAGAACTCTGGTAATCTAGAAGATATTGTTCTGGATCCAATGACAGTGCCACAAGCCATCTGTAAATAAGGATTTGTAATTGTTATATGTATGTTTCAATTGATTATATTCTTGTTTACAATGTAATTCATTCGTTTCTGATTTTTTTAAATGATGTTAAAGTTAGGTCAACCTGTGGTCTAACCAACTGCCAAGGGGGAGATGAGACGGAAGGGAGCTATATTGTCCAGCTCAATACCACCAGCAGCAATAAACGGTTTTATTCTGAGCCCAAGAGGTGGAACAAGAGAAGACTTTTTGCTATACAAATCCTCAGAAAGAGGATTGAAGACACAGTTATAGGCAGGGTTAGATTCGTTAAAGTATAGTTTTGTGATATATTGTAAAGATAATTTGATACGGCGTTGTGCCAAAGAGATGGTTCATTGGCCTCAACGTAAAGACTGTCAATAGGTGAAGTTCGGAAAAACCCAAGACAAAGTCTTAAAGCTTGGCAGTGGACAGAGTCAAGAAGTTTAAGGTTGCTTTTGCAGGCTCCACCATATACGATGGAGCCATAATCAAGTTTAGAACGTACGAGGGATCGATATAGATGGAGAAAGGTAGCTTGATCCCCTCCCCATTTTGAATTTGACACCACTTTCAACAAGTGAAGTGCTTTCAGGCATTTAGTTTTAAGTGATTTAATATGTGGTACAAACGTTAAGTGTGAATCAAAGATTAGACCCAAGAACTTCGCTTCCTTCACAACTTTAATCGGCGTGCCATCTAGAGATAGTTCAGGGTCTTTATGTGGTTCATATTTGCGACAAAAATGTATGCAGATAGTTTTCGATTTAGAAAATTTAAAGCCGTTTTCAAGACACCATTTATTAATCCTGTTTAAACACAACTGTAGTTGCCGTTCAATGGTATGCATATTTTTCCCACGACAAGAAATATTAAAATCATCCACAAATAACGATCCATCAATTGAATCGTTTAAAACTTTAGATAAACTGTTTATCTTTATACTAAAAAGTGTGACTGACAAAATACTGCCTTGTGGAACATTCTGATCCTGATTGTAATGATCAGACAGGGTAGAACCCACGGGGACTTGAAATTGTCTATTATTTAAAAAGTTGCCAATGAATTCAGGCAAACGACCTCGTGAACCGAAATCATGTAAATCTCTCAGAATGCCATACTTCCAGGTTGTGTCATATGCCTTCTCAAGATCAAAAACTATAGACACAGTATGTTGTTTATTAATCAACGCGTTTTTCACAAATGATTCTAAACGCACTAAGTGATCTACAGTACTTCTCTTTTTTTTACGGAAACCACATTGTATATCTGTGATAAGGTTATTTGTTTCCAAGTACCAAACAAGTCGATTATTTATCAGGCGTTCCATGGTCTTGCAAACACAGCTAGTTAATGAAATCGGACGATAATTGGATGGATCGGTATGATCACGTCCAGGTTTAGGTATTGATACCACTATAGCATCATGCCATGAAGAAGGACTTTTCCGGAAGTCCAAATATCATCAAACATTGAGAAGAGCGTCTCTAAACAGGATTCGGGTAAGTGCTTCAAGAGTTGATAATGTATGTTATCAGCTCCTGTAGCAGTGTCATGAGCTTGATCAAGAGCAGTATGGAGTTCATGAATAGAAAAAGTTTCATTATAATCTTCCCCATTATCAGAATTGAAATTAATAGTTTTCTTTTCTTGTTGCTTTTGATATTGCTGAAATTTAGGTATATAATTTGAAGTAGAAGAATGTTTTGCGAGAGTTTCGTCCAGTTTATTTGCAATATCTGATTTATCAGTAAGTCACTGCTCTCCATGTTTAAGATGATGGACACTAGATTTAGTACCTTTACCTTTAATTTTCTGGACCATGTTCCATACCTTGGACATGGGTGTCCGAGAATTTGTTTTGGATACATAATCTTGCCAAGATTGGCGTTTGTTCTGTTTAAAGGTACGCCGTGCTTTAGCATTTAAAATTTTAAACGTGTTTGAATTATGCACCATAGGATGGCGACGGAAATAATGTTCTGCCTTTTTCCTTGCTTTCCTAGCTTGTTTGCAGTCAGCGTTGAACCATGGTTTTGTTATGTGTGGAACTACAGAGGAATTTGGTATACACACATCAGCTATGGAGTTCAGTTCATCAGGAAAGCATTTAACAGCATCTGGAACGTCAATAAAACGTTGAGGTTTACGTTTTCCAGGTCCCTGTCCCAGCGTGTAAATATGTGCTAGAACCATCATTATAAATACATAAATCACTGTCAGAACAAAAGTCCTCCAATAACTTACCTTTAGTGTTTGTATTTACATTACCCAAGAGTGGGTTTTGTCCATGAAAATCTTCCATTATAATACAGGGCTTCGGAAGTTGGTCATACAGGGCTTGAAGATCAGTTTTGGCAAACGTCGAAGATGGCCAAATATAGAGAGAGCATAGCGTAAACGCTACGTGTAAAGTAAACAGCAACAGCATGCATATTAGTATTAAGTGAAACAGGGCTTTGAATAACGTTTTGTCTGACTAGAACGGATGACCCGCCAGTGGCTCTATCACCTGGAGGTGTAAAACAATGATATGGATTAAAATGACGAAGGTCAAATGTATCTGTTTGTTTTAAATATGTCTCTTGGAGACATATCGCTGAAGGTGTAAAATCTTGGACTAATAGCTGTAATTCATGTAAATTAGTCCTGAATCCTCTGCAGTTCCGCTGTACAATCTTACTGGAATAAACTGTCTTTCTTGTGGGTTAATACCCCTCACCTTTTTCGAGGGCGACAAGCTATGTGCCCTGGGATGGAAATTTCTGACACTTCCATGGCCTCAAGCGATCCATATTTATTGAATAATTTTACAGGATATTCTGATCCCTTCTGGGGTCTGCCACTCTTTTTTGAAGATTCTGTTCTTGAGTCAGTTTTACTTTGAACAATATTCGTCGAGTTTGTTTTTGATCGTGATTTGTGAGTTGGCTGAGACAAAGATTGTTCTCCAGATACAGATGAAGTCTGAGTACAGGACTGTGGCCCGGCTTGAGATACCACCTGAGTGTTGACAGAAGATGTCAAGGTTTGTGTAGACTGTTCGGGTGCAGCAAACTGAGCATTATTTGTTTTAACCCACGTCAAATCTGTCTGGCAATGTATCGACGAGGTAGTTACTTTTGAGGTATATTCAGGAGTTCTGACAACTGATGCAAATGATTCAGGATGTGCTGCAGATTCCACAAGTTCTTTGGCGTCAGAAAAGCTGACGCTCTGGGTGAATTTAATTTTATTGATTTCCATTTGTTTTTTCCAGACTGGACACTCTTTGGCGAAAGACGAATGATTTCCAGAACAATTTGTACACTTGTACAGTCTTCTGTGACATGAGTATTCTCACTGCAGTGGGCGTATGTTATGGGCTTGGTACAGGTGTTAACACCGTGCCCATACCTTTGACATCTAAAACATCTCAAATACTACAGTAACCTCCTTTAACAGACTTCGGAGGATGTGGCGATGAGAAGGAGAACAGATAAGTGTTTGTTTGGACCGTTTAATTGATTCTGCGGATCGTGAATTTTTTAAAGATAAATCACTCCCTGATCTTTCATCTCAGAAGCAATATCTAACTCTGACATATCAGCAAACAATCCATCCCTGTCTCTGATTATGCCTTTACTGGTATTCAGAGTCCCCTGGGCAGTGATAGAGACGGGAATTCCAACAAATACTTCTGTTGACGTCAGGTTCTTTCCTTGCTGTTTCCTGCTGCATTCAACCAGCAGAGAGCCTGAACAAAAGCGTCTAATGTTTTTAACCTCACCTGCAATGCCATGTATACCCTTGGAAATGGCAAAAGGGTGAAGTTTCAGAGGTGTCTTGTCTGCAGTTTCTATAACTAAAAATCGTGGCCAATAGTCAATTGAGTTGGAAGGTCGTTGGTCGTCATCATCGTTGTCAACTTGACGTTTATTGCGTTTTTGGGGGGTTTGGTATTCCATAGGTAGTATATATGTTTCATCATCCAAGCTCCCCACCCACCATGGAGTATCACAAAAGACAATACTAAACACAAGTGGGTCTCCAACTTGCAGCACCAAGGATACTGAGATGATATACTCCAGCAGAAAAACCAAAAGATTAATTCTTTCACCAGATTGGCCCATGAGCCACTGCTTTCTGGGCATAAGACTCTAGGCAGAATTCATGTAAACAAAATTCAAGTCAAATAATATTCTGAACAAAGGGTGCCAAGACTAAAGTTTAAACAATTCCAAATCAAATTTTGTGCAATTACATATAATCTGGCACCCGTGGCAAGCCACCTCCTCGTGGTGGGTGCTGGGTAACGCCAAGAGCTCGACGACACCCCCGTAGTGGACCCGGGGGCATATTTGGTACACCAACCCGTTTGCCATGGGTTGCGGCCCTGTGTCGTTGGAGGACGGGAGTCTGGGGGTTGAGCGCACTGGGGACCTGTGACCGCCTTCCCTTTGCTCAACACACCCCTTCGACCCTTACTTCACCTAGACGGGAGGTTGAATGGGCCCCGTTCAACCAATCGGCTGGTCATGCCAAGCCCTGTGCATGGAATCTATACATGAATATAAACATGTTTGATTTGAATTATGACGTTTAGAACTTTGCCAAGAGTCTTATGCCCAGAAGGCGATGGCTCATGGGCCAATCTGGTGGATCAATTATTCATAATTCTTCTGCTGGTGTATATCATCCGGGTATCCTTGGTGCTGCAGGCTGGAGGCCCGCTTGCTTTAGCATTGTCCTTGTGATGCTCCGTGGTGGGTGGGGAGCTCGGATGATGAAACCTAAACAACTCACCATGGCTTACGAAACCTCCACTTTAAAGAGCAAACGTCCTCTTGAAAATGACCCTGTTGATGACCTCAGACTGTCTAAACACATTGACTACTGGGCACGTTTTATTGTCATTGAGACCAAAGATAATGCACCTTTAAAGATAAACCCTTTTGCGGTGTCTAAGGGTATCCAAGGCATTGCCGGTGATGTAAAGAACATTAGAAAATTACGTTCTGGTGCTCTGTTGATCGAGCGCGCCAAAAGGCAACAGTCAACGAACCTTTCGAACACTGATACTTTCGTTGGCACTCCGGTTACTGTCACGGCCCACAAAACACTGAACACGAGTAAGGGAATCGTACGTGATCGAGATCGCTTGCTGGCAGACATGTCTGAACTTGATATCGCTTCCGAAATGAAAGACCAGGGTGTATTATATGTCAAACGTTTCACAACCCGTGAAAACAACACAACTATTCAAACCAATACCTATCTGTTTTCATTCTCATCACCTACTGCTCCAACATCACTTAAAGCTGGATACTGTAATGTCAGTGTGGAAAAGTACATTCCGAATCCCCTTCGGTGTTTCAAATGCCAAAAGTTCGGCCACGGTGTCAATACTTGCACATTGTCTGTTGTGTGTGCTCACTATAGTGAAAAGACACACACAACAGAAGATTGTGACAGTAACGTCAAAAAATGCACCAACTGCTCCGGCGACCATTCCTCATTTTCTAAACAGTGTCCTATTTGGAAAGAGCAAATGGAGATAAACAGAATAAAGTTTACTCAAAATATCTCCTTTTCTGAGGCAAAAAACCTGGTAAAGAGGTATGATCTTCCAGAAAGTTATGCTACAGTAGCAAAAACATCATCGGAGTCTACCTCTAAAATAACAAAATCATCCACAGGCTGCCAAACTACTTTGACTTGGGTAAATTGTGATTCTCCACAGCCTTTGTACCCTGCCATATCATCTCAGACTGAGGAATCACTTCCTAGTACATCAAAGTCTTCTTCTGATTGTCACATACTAGAGTAAACACCAAACCCCAGATTTAAACGCTAATGTAATTTAATAACTAAATCTATCTTATTTACAATAAACCATTTAGGTTCGCCTTCACACCTGCATTCTCACCTCATCAAAATACCCTCGTACTCTTTCCCTGCACACTCACGCATGTCCATCACACTTCACTCTCCAACTATACGCACATACAGTCATATCAACACTCCCATCAACTCACAATATCACAACACTACAAAGGTCTTTAAAGAAACGCACAACAAATCATATACTTATATTATTTACACTGAAGATGGAATAGACCATAAAAATTCATTGAAAGCACACATCAGTCTATTATTGTTTAGTGTTCCCATCACAATCGATGTTGTTGTCATGTCACCATAAGTAGGGGTTCAAACAGTTTATGATTTCTGTGGTATATTAGGGGTTCTTCCCTTGCGTGTTAATCTTCACACACTTGGTTGGCATGTCACTTTGATCCCTAATGATCAAACGGTGCAGCCTTACTGGTGGGGCACGGCACGCTCCCCAGACACCCAGGTCAGTTCAACTATACACAGGCGGCATATCGATCTGTCACGATCGGCGAGACAGCCTTACGGGGTGTAACACCTACCCCGGACACTGAATACAAAAAGCACACCATGTACATGGTATCTTTACACATACACAACGTATGGGTTTTACACATACAAAATGTGTTTACAGGGCTGTTTTACAGTACTTAATATACCACACTATCACTATACTTTACACATAACTGTTGTCTGAACATCATTATTACCCCATCATACTAGCTTAGGGACATTCTAAATGCTTTCATTGTGATTTCATTATAAATCACAATTCTTTCACATTCCAAACTTCAACAATAATATTGCACATATTTCATATAAGTTAAGGTTACATATTATAAGGTGAAAGCTAAACCTCAATACATACATAAACAATTCAATCAAAAGATAACACAAAATCATAATACTCACACCGGCTGAATATATAGGGAAAACAGCCAACCTCACACACATACACTTTACAACTGGTTGCCAACTCACAGTCTTCAAATCAAAACTTATATACCCCCCAAGCTACATGATTGACTCCAAGCCTACTACCCAGCCACATACAATAGTCTTTCCTACTGCACACCTCAGACCCGAACAATAGCTCAACGCTTGCATCTCTACCCTCGCTCACAAGTCCTCACTCCACACTTGTCACCCTTCAAATTTAACACTCCACATATACTGTATACATTATAATAATTGTGATCTTGACAATACCTTCCCCCTTAGATAACTGTTTCCTTAACAGTTATAACACTCACAAGATCACATGAACTATGTCCAGTGGCCTGCCTCTACATCACAGAGTATACATTTGTGAATATAATTCACAAGGCATAAATCGCTTATGGTGGACATCGACTCAGCATGTCAGCACGAACATTCTCAGAACCTTTCACCGCACGTATCAGGAATCGGTATGGTTGCAATGCTAAGGCCCACCTCATGACTCGTCCGTTTGTCAGCTTAGCTTTACTCATCCATACAAGAGACTGATGATCAGTTTCTAAAACAAACTCCCTCCCATACAAATATCTCGTCAACTTTTGTACTGCCCACACTATTGCTAAACACTTTCTCAATAGTGGAGTAAGCTTTCTCTCTTTTCAGCAGCTTTCTACTCACAAACATTATGGGAAATTTCTCATTCTCGTGCTCCTGCAACAATATTCCACCTATCCCTACATCAGAAGCATCTGTGCGTACTAAGAATAGTTTGTGCATATCTGGAAGCAGTAAAATTGGAAAAGTTGACAAATACTTCTTCAGTGACTGAAAAGCATTCTCTTGAGATTCTGTCCATTCAACTTTATTTGACTTACCTTTTTTGTCAAATCAGTGAGTGGTGCTGCAATTGCTGCAAAGTTAGGAATGAACTTCCTATAATAACCATTAAGTCCTATCAGGGCTCTTACCTGTTTCTTCATATCTGATCGGGCCAGATTAAGAATCTTGTCCAAATTGTGTGGCTTTGGAGCTAGCTGACCTTCCCCAACAGTGTGACCTAGGAATTCCAAATGTGTATACCCTATCTTTACCTTGGAAGGGCGTGCTGTCAAATGATGCTGTCTGAGATGATCAAACACCATTCTGAGACTATGTTTGTGGTTCTCTCAGTCCTCTGTTCCTTCTATGATGTCATCAATATACTTATCAACATTGGGAATATCTTTTAGGACTTTTCTCATCAACCGCAAAAAAACTGCTGGAGCATTCACAACCCCAAATGGCATAACCTTCCATTGATACAGCCCATCAGGGGTGATAAAAGCAGTGTACTTTTTGCTCCCTTCCTCCATGGGAATTTGCCAGTAAGCTTTACTAATATCAATTTTGGTCAGATATTTGCACTTACTCAACTTGCTGAATACAGCCTCGGCCAATGGAATAGGTTCCGGATCAAATACTGATATCTGATTTAACTTTCTGAAATCGGTACAGAAACGGTAACTCTCGTCAGGCTTCTTGATTAGTACTACTGGAGCAGCATAAGGAGACTCTGATGGTTCTATCACATCCATACTTAACATGGATTCTACTTCTCTAGCAACCACCTCCCGCATATGATGGGGCAAAGGGTAGGGCTTGGACCTGATTGGTTCAGTAGAAGTTAACTTGATTTTGTATTCTACAGAGTCTGTCCTACCAGGTAAATCTGTGAGCACATCTTGATATTCAGCAACTAGCTCTCTCACATCTTGTTTCTGCTCTGGGGTCAAATCCGGAGAAATGTCCACGTCCAAATATGTTTCTTTAGCTGTAAGAGGAACTGTCATGACATCCAACTGATCTGAATCTGAGCTAACCTCGTCCACTGGTTCTTGAACATCAACTAACCCTGCTCCTACGTACTGTAAGCTGGTAATACTTACATCACACATCATTGTATTCACACCAATTTCCCTGTCAACATACTTCTTTAATAAATTTGCATGGTAAGTTTTCAACTTATCCCCGACTGTCACTTAATAATTGCCAATACCAAACCGTTCCTCAATGATGTATGGGCCTTTCCACTGTAGCAATAATTTGTTCTGATTGGTTGGCAACAATACCAATACCTTGTCACCTGGAACCATCTTTTTACCTTTCGACCTGGCATTGTAATATTTCTGATACCTTCCAGAAGCTTTCTTAAGTTCTTGATGCGCTAAACGCATGGTATCTTCAATCCTGTTTTGGAGATCTACCACATATTCATAAGTAGTCCTGACCTCATTATTTTCAATGACTTTAGTCCACAATTCACGTAAAATTTATACTGGACCTCTAATCTTCCTGCCATACAACAGGTCAAAAGGAGCAAAACCGAGACTCTCTTGGGGTACCTCTCTATAAGCAAACAGAAGTGCAGGTATATACCTATCCCAATCTTGAGGACGTTCAGCACTTCGCCTTTTCAACATGGTTTTCAAAGTGCCATTGAATCGCTCAACGAGGCCATTACACATGGGGTGACATGGTGTAGTGGTCAACTGTTTCAATGATAACAAGTGGCTAATTTCTTTCATTACCGCAGAGGTAAATTGGGAACCCATGTCTGTCAATATTTCCTTAGGGACACCAACTCTACAAAATATCTCCAACAATGCTTCTGCCACATACTCGCTTCTGTCTCAATCCTAGGCAATGCTACAGCTTCAGGATATCTAGTTGCATAATCTACAACTGTTAAAATATATCTATTGCCTCTATCTGTAACTGGGTATATTGGGCTTAGTAGATCCACTGCTACTCTCTCAAAAGGTGTCTCAATCAATGGCATTGTACCTAACGGGATTTTGCTGACCTTCCCCTCGGGTGTAGTACGCTGACAAATATCACAGTATATGCATTAACGTCTAACATCCCCCTGTACACCAGGCCAGTAAAATTGTGAGGTCACTCTATCCAAAGTCTTCTTGCTACCCATATGACCACCCGTCAGCCTCATGAGATACTCTCAGAACATCCTTTCTCAAACATATAGGTACAACTGCTTGTACAACTGGTTTACTGTTATTGACTTTAGCAGACACATGCCTTCTGTACAACAAGCCATGATCAATGTAACCAGACGTACCATGAGTAGTGTTTCTGACCTTATTCTCTGCCGCCAATTTCCACATTTTATTCAAACTCTCATCCTGCTTCTGCATTTCCATAAACTCATTTCTACTCAAAGAAACACCTACTGACTCCATAGTTTTCAGGGGGATTTTACCTTCTTCGCTCACTCTTTTCTGACCTCTAGCTTCTACTGCTAAAACTGGCTCTGTGAGTTCTGGGAAGGGATTATCAGGGGCTCTAACTCCAGGAATATTACCCAAGATCAAATCACACAAAGGAGTCTCAAGACACGCTGCTTTAACAGTACCTCTGTAAAACGGAGTATCAATGGTAATCCAGGCTACTGGGATTACAAATGCTCTACTATCTGCCATGACACACGTCTGGGTATCTGAGGTAAAATGCTGTTTATCCAGCAAAGCTTTCCTCACAATAACTCCACTACAACCAGTATCTCGTAACACTTGCACGGTGTGATCAAACACTTTACCTTGACAAATGGGCATTGTTCCACGCATCCCATACATTGTGCCTGAAGTTACCTTCCCCACATGATTATCTGAGATCTTATTTTCCTCCACACGTGCACCCCCTTGATCGTCATTTATGTGCCATCCCGACAGAGTCCTCTTGGCAAATGCTAGCACCCTTCATACCTTTTGCGTGAGGTTTAGAACATCGAGATGCCATGTGACCTACCTCACCACAAGCATAACATTTCCTCTGATTTATAGGGACAACTTTATTAGATTCTCTTTTGTCATCTGTGTTCTTAACTTTTCTACTGTCCTCATAACCTTTCTCCTTACTTTTATCTTGGTGAACATATCTGTTACTCTTGCTATACAAAGGATTCTGAACCTTGCTACATCCTGTGCCACGTGCTTCAACAAACTGTTCAGCAAGTTTAACCATTTCCATGGCTGTCTTAGGCGTTCTTTCCCTCAATATGCTCAAATCTCTCCCTGTACTATTAAGAATTTGTTCCCTCAGTAGGAGATCCCTTACTCCCTCAAAAGTCTTCTCCGTGCTACTTAACTCTATCCACCTGGTGAAATAATTCTCGATTCTCACCATAAACTGATAAAATGTCTCACCTGTTTCAATCTTAGCTGTCCTGAAACGGTGATGGAATCCATCCTCTGTCACATCATACCTCTTCTACAGAGCTGCCTTCACTTCTTCATATTTCTCAGCACCAGTTTGATCTAACTGGGAGTAAACTTCTAACGCCTTACCTTTCAGAAGTGTACTCAGATAAGCTGCCCACTGAGACTCTGGTCATGCCTGCGTCCTAGCTATACACTCAAATCTTTGCAAATAGGCATCAATGTTATCTTTCTTATCTTCAAAAGGAGGCATTTTAGGCATTTTAGGCTTACCTGAGAGAGAAGGAGTACCATTCTCTGGAACCTCACTCATACTATTTTCTTTCTTTATTTTCTCCAATTCTACTCTCTCCTTCATTTCCATTTGAGCTTTTTCTTTCTCTAACTCCACCTGTAGTCTTACTTTCTCTTTCTCTGCTTCTATTCTGGCCCTCTCTACCTGCATTCTGTCCCTTTCTTTCTCTCTCTCCAACTTAGCCTTCTCCAACTCCTGCTCGAACTTTTTATCTTCCCGTGCATTCGCTCTCTCCTCTCTTTCTGCCTGCTCTTTCGCAAGCTGAATGTCAATCTGTTCTTTCACAAACAACTGTAAATCCTTTCCCGCATAACCTAAACTTTCACCAAAATCAACAATCTTCTGTAAGTCCATGGTGACAAACAAACCCCCAGTCCCCAGTAATAACAAAACTGTCACTAAAATCTGACTTCCCATGTACCCACCATTTACGTTTCCTTCCATAAAAAGATACACTATTTCACAATTCACTGCCGAGTTAACGCAGGGGCTCGAACACCTTAGAGCCAACCGAGAGCCAACACATGGTTGAAAACAAAGAAAGGCTGAATATATCTCAAGTCCACAAGATTATCACTTATGGTGCAAACAATTTTTACTCAAGATGTGACGGAAAATTTTACATCCCACCGCTGCCACCAAAATGTCACATACTAGAGTAAACGCCAAACCTCAGATTTAAACGTTAATGCAATTTATTAACTAAATCTATCTTATTTACAATAAACCATTTAGGTTCGCCTTCACACCTGCATTCTCACCTCATCAAAATACCCTCGTACTCTTTCCCTGCACACTCACGCATGTCCATCACACTTCACTCTCCAACTATACGCACATACAGTCATATCAACACTCCCATCAACTCACAATATCACAACACTACAAAGGTCTTTAAAGAAACGCACAACAAATCATATACTTATATTATTTACACTGAAGATGGAATAGACCATAAAAATTCATTGAAAGCACACATCAGTCTATTATTGTTTAGTGTTCCCATCACAATCGATGTTGTTGTCATGTCACCATATGTAGGGGTTCAAACAGTTTATGATTTCTGTGGTAAATTAGGGGTCCTTCCCTTGCGTGTTAATCTTCACACACTTGGTTGGCATGTCACTTTGATCCCTAATGATCAAACGGTGCAGCCTTACTGGTGGGGCACGGCACGCTCCCCAGACACCCAGGTCAGTTCAATTATACACAGGCGGCATATCGATCTGTCACGATCGGCGAGACAGCCTTACGGGGTGTAACACCTACCCCGGACACTGAATACAAAAAGCACACCATGTACATGGTATCTTTACACATACACAACGTATGGGTTTTACACATACAAAATGTGTTTACAGGGCTGTTTTACAGTACTTAATATACCACACTATCACTATACTTTACACATAACTGTTGTCTGAACATCATTATTACCCCATCATACTAGCTTAGGGACATTCTAAATGCTTTCATTGTGATTTCATTATAAATCACAATTCTTTCACATTCCAAACTTCAACAATAATATTGCACATATTTCATATAAGTTAAGGTTACATATTATAAGGTGAAAGCTAAACCTCAATACATACATAAACAATTCAATCAAAAGATAACACAAAATCATAATACTCACACCGGCTGAATATATAGGGAAAACAGCCAACCTCACACACATACACTTTACAACTGGTTGCCAACTCACAGTCTTCAAATCAAAACTTATATACCCCCCAAGCTACATGATTGACCCCAAGCCTACTACCCAGCCACATACAATAGTCTTTCCCTACTGCACACCCCAGACCCGAACAATAGCTCAACGCTTGCATCTCTACCCTCGCTCACAAGTCCTCACTCCACACTTGTCACCTTTCAAATGTAACACTCCACATATACTGTATACATTATAACAATTGTGATCTTGACACTGATCAAAAAAACCTCATCATCTTAGTCACACTCAAAGTCTCAATCGACAGCTGATAGTCAACAAACGGTGAAAAGTAAACCGAAGCCAAAGCCCGATGTTTCAAAACAACAAAGTGGCAGAGCTCCTAAAGGGTCACAAAATAAAATTCAGTTGCTCAATAAATATGGGTCTCTTGAAGACATGGACGTTTCTGAAAATGTCCATTCTAGGGCACATAGCTTGTCGCCCTCCAAAAGAGTGCGGGTAGATCCCCAATAAATCCCCTTAAAAGATAGTTTATTCCAATAACATTGTACAGTGGAACTGCAGAGGATTGAGGACTAATTTACATTTAATTTTACACCTTCAGCGATATGTCTCCAAGAGACATATTTAAAACAAACAGATACATTTGACCTTCATCATTTTAATGCATATCATTGTTTTTCACCTCCAGTTGATAGGGCCACTGGCGGGTCAACCGTTCTAGTCAGACAAAACGTTATTCAAAGCCCTGTTTCACTTAATACTAATATGCATGCTGTTGCTGTGAGAATTACTTTACATGCAGCGTTTACTCTATGCTCTCTCTATATTTTGCCGTCTTCGACGTTTGCCAAAACTGATCTTCAAGCCCCGTATGACCAACTCCCAAAGCCCTGTATTATAATGGGAGATTTAAATGGGCACAACCCACTCTGGGGTAGTGTAACTACAAACACTAAAGGCAAATTGTTGGAGGACCTTTGTTCTGACAATGATTTATGTATTTATAATGATGGTTCCAGCACATATTTACACCCTGGGACAGGGACCTATTCTGCTCTTGACTTGTCATTGACAAATTCAGAACTACTAAATGAATTTGAATGGTCAGTCCACTATGACCTCTGTGGAAGTGACCTTTTTCCTACTGTATTAAAATGTGTAACTCCATCCGATGTTCCTCCATCATCAAGACGAAATTTTAAAAAGGCTAACTGGGCTTTATATGAAACACTGTGTGCTGAAAAGCTTACACCTGAACGTTTTATTGATGTTCCAGATGCTATTAAATGCTTTTCTGATGAACTGAACTCCATAGCTGATGTGTGTAGTTCCACACATAAGAAAACCATGGTTCAACGATGACTGCAAACAAGCTAGGAATGCAAGGAAAAAGGCAGAACATTATTTACGTCGCCATCCCATGGTGCATAATTTAAACACATTTAAAATTTTAAATGCTAAAGCACGGCGTACTTTTAAACAGAACAAACGCCAATCTTGGCAACATTATGTATCCAAAATAAATTCTCGGACACCCATGTCCAAGGTATGGAACATGGTCCAGAAAATTAAAGGTAAAGGTACTAAATGTATTGTCCATCATCTTAAACATGGAGATCAGTTGCTTCCTGATAAATCAGAGATTGATAATAAACTAGCCGAAACCCTTGCTAAACATACTTCCTCTTCTAATTATATACCTAAATTTCAGCAATATCAAAAACAACAAGAAAAGAAAACTATTAATTTCAATTCTGATAATGGAGAAGATTATAATGAAACGTTTTCTATTCATGAGCTCCATACTGCTCTTGATCAAGCTCATGACACTGCTACAGGAGCTGATAACATACATTATCAACTCTTGAAACATTTACCAGAATCCTGTCTGGAAACTCTCCTAAATATTTTTGATGATATTTGGACATTAGGCAACTTTCCTCCTTCATGGCATAACGCCATAGCAGTACCAATACCTAAACCTGGGCGTGATCATACGGATCCGTCCAATTATCGTCAGATTTCATCAACTAGCTGTGTTTGCAAGACCATGGAACGCCTGTTAAATAATCGACTAGTTTGGTACTTGGAAACAAATAACCTTATCACAGATATACAATGTGGTTTCCGTAAAAACAGAAGTACTGTCGATCACTTAGTGCGACTGGAATCATTTGTTACGCACTAATTAACAACCAACACGCTGTGTCTATCTTTTTTTATCTTGAAAAAGCATATGACACTACTTGGAAATATGGTATTTTAAGAGATTTACATGACTTCGGGTTGCGAGGCCGTTTGCCTGAATTTATAGCCAAGTTTTTAAATAACAGACAATTCCAGGTCCGTGTGGGTTCTACCCTGTTTGATCATTACAATCAGGATCAGGCACCCGTGAACGGCCACCTCCTCGTGGTGGGTGCTGGGTCACGCCAAGAGCCGTTCAAACCCCCGTGTGGACCCGGGTCAACTAGGTCCATAGCACCCCATTGCTGGTCGCAAGGAGTGACCGAATTGGGCAACCTGTTTGCCGTGGGTTGTGTCCCGTGTCGGTGGAGGACGGTAGTCTGGTGGTTGAGGGCAGTAGGAGCCTGAACTGTGTTCCTGCTGCTCAACACACCACTTTGGCCCTTACTTCACCTAGACGGGTGGTAGAATCGGCCCGATTCTATCAATCGGCTGGTCACGCCAAGCCCTGTGTATGGACTTGTATGTCATTACACACATTTAATTTGCAAATGTTTTACTTTTGGACTTGGTACATTTGTTTATATCAAATGTTCACACTGATGTTTTGAACTTTGCCTAGAGTCTTATGCCCAGAAGGCGGTGGCTCATGGGCCAATCTGGTGGATTTGTTATTTATAACTCTTCTGCTGGAGTATATCATCCGAGTATCCTTGGTGCTACAAGTTGGAGACCCACTTGTTATTAGCATTGTCCTTGTGGGTGGGGAGCTCGGATGATGAACCTTAAAGCACTAGCCATGGCTTACGAAACCCCTGTCACCAAGAAAAAACGTCCTCTTGACACAGAACCTGATATTAATGAACTCAGACCCTCCACATCTATTGACCATTGGCCACGTTTCATAGTACTTGAGACCGTTGACAAGACACCCCTGAAGCTGAACCCTTTTGTCATTTCAAAAGGCATACAAGGCATAGCAGGAGATGTTAAAAACGTTAGACGTTTGCGTTCAGGGTCTCTTCTCATTGACTGCAGTAAGAGACAACAAGCAACTAATCTCCTGTCAACTAAATCTTTTGTCGGCATTCCCGTATCAGTCTCTGCCCACCGAACACTTAACACCAGCAAAGGTATAGTGAGAGACCGAGACTGCCTTTTTGCTGATATGCTGGAGATTGATATTGCCTCAGAAATGAAGGAACAAGGTGTGCTATATGTAATTCCATAGCTGATGAGTGTATACCAAAGTCCTCTGCAGTTCCACACATAAGAAAACCATGGTTCAACGATGACTGCAAACAAGCTAGGAAGGCAAGGAAAAAAGCAGAACATTATTTCCGTCGCCATCCTATGGTGCATAATTTAAATAAATTTAAAATTTTAAATGCTAAAGCACGGCGTACTTTTAAACAGAACAAACGCCAATCTTGGCAAAATTATGTGTCCAAAATATATTCTCGGACACCCATGTCCAAGGTGTGGAACATGGTCCAGAAAATCAAAGGTAAAGGTACTAAATCTACTGTCCATCATCTTAAACATGGAGATCAATTGCTTCCTGATAAATCAAATATTGCTAATAAACTGGGTGAAACCCTTGTTAAACACTCTTCCTCTTCAAATTATGTACCTAAATTTCAGCAATATCAAAAACAACAAGAAAAGAAAACTATTAATTTCAATTCTGATAATGGGGAAGATTATAATGAAACGTTTTCTATTCATGAACTCAATACTGCTCTTGATCAAGCTCATGACACTGCTGCAGGAGCTGATAACATACATTATCAACTCCTGAAGCACTTACCAGAATCCTGCCTAGAAACGCTTCTCAATATTTTTGATGATATTTGGACATCGGGTAACTTTCCTCCGTCATGGCGTGACGCCATAGTAGTACCAATACCTAAACCTGGACGTGATCATACGGATCCGTCCAATTATCGACCTATTTCAGTAACTAGCTGTGTTTGCAAGACCATGGAACGCATCATAAATAATCGACTTGTTTGGTACTTGGAAACAAATAATCTTATCACAGATATACAGTGTGGTTTCCGTAAAAACAGAAGTACTGTCGATCACTTAGTGCGACTGGAATCATTTGTTAAAAACGCACTAATTAATAAACAACATGCTGTGTCTATCTTTTTTATCTTGAAAAAGCATATGACACAACCTGGAAACATGGTATTTTGAGGGATTTACATGACTTTGGTTTGCGAGGTCGTTTGCCTCAATTTATTGCCAACTTTTTAAATGACAGACAATTCCAGGTCCGTGTGGGTTCTACTCTGTCTGATCATTACAATCAGGATCAGGGTGTTCCACAAGGCAGTATTTTATCTGTCACTCTTTTTAGCATCAAGATCAACAGTTTATCAAAAGTTTTAAACGATTCAATTGATGGATCGCTTTTCGTGGATGATTTTAATATTTCTTGCCGAGGTAAAAATATGCATACTATTGAACGGCAACTGCAGTTGTGTTTAAACAAAATAAATAAATGGTGTCTTGAAAACGGCTTCAAATTTTCAAAGTCCAAAACTAATTATATACATTTTTGCAGAACTAATAAGCCACAAAAGAACCCAGAACTATCTCTAGATGGCACTCCCATCAATGTTGTAAAGGAGGCCAAGTTCTTGGGATTAATTTTTGACTCACATTTAACGTTTCACCACATATCAAATCCCTCAAAACTAAATGCCTGAAGGCACTTGACTTCTTGAAAGTCGTTTCAAATTCTAAATGGGGAGGGGACCAAGCTACCCTCCTGCAACTTTATCGATCACTGATCCGGTCAAAACTTGATTATGGCTCCATTGTATATGGTGGAGCCTGTAAAAGCAACCTGAAACTTTTAGATTCTGTTCACCATCAAGGTCTAAGACTTTGTCTTGGCTCCTTTCGAACTTCACCTGTTGACAGCCTGTACGCTGAGGCCGATGAGCCATCTCTTGAGCAGCGACGTATCAAATTAGCTTTACAGTATGTAACAAAATTATATTCCAGTGAGTCAAACCCTGCATATAACTGTGTTTTCAGTCCTCTGTGTGAGGACTTATATAATATGAAATCTTCGCTTGTACCGCCTCTTGGTTTAAGAATTAAAACAATTCTTGCTGCTGCCGGCATTGAGCTGGAAAATATAGCTCCTTCCTGTCTTCTCTCTTCTCCTCCTTGGCAGTTGGTTAGGCCCCAAGTGGACCTAACACTGACCACATTTAAAAAATCAGAAACTAATGAATTACAGTATAAACAAGAATATAATGAATTGAAACATAAATAGTTATAAATCCTTATTTACAGATGGGTCCAAGGACGGTGGCGCAGTAGCTTGTGCTACTGTCATTGGATCCAGAACAATATCTTCTAGATTACAAGACAACAGTTCTATTTTTACCGCTGAGGCTAACGCCATATTAACAGCTCTTAAATATATTCAAAGACGCCATAAACATAAACAATATATAATCTATTCCGACTCTCTTTCTTGCCTTCAGGCTATTAAAAATCTTTCTTGTAAACATCCACTTTTAATAGAAATCATTGAATTATATAATGATCTTGCTACCGGCCAATACGATATCGTCTTCTGTTGGTTACCCAGCCACGTTGGCATTTCCGGCAACGCAATGGCCGATCTTGCTGCTAAGGCAGCACTTAACAAATCTGTGACACCACTTCGTCTTCCTTATTCTGACTACAAAGCTAGCATTAGAGCTGACACTCGTGATCTGATGCAGAAGAAGTGGGACACCCAAGTAGGTATAAATAAACTACATGAAATAAAACCCTACATTGGTTATACATACTTGGGTTGTCAGTCCAGATTTGAAGAAGTCATTTTGCGACGATGTCGTATTGGCCATACAAGATACACTCATGCATACCTTTTAAAAGGTGAGGATCCTCCGTTTTGTATCCATTGTGATGAGAGAGTCACGGTCACGCATATTCTGCTTGACTGTGTTGAATTCTCCATCACAAGGGATAAATGTTTCAATGTCAAAACTATCAAGGACCTTTTTAGCACTGTTAGTTGTCATTTAATCATTGGTTTTTTAAGAGAAATTGATTTTTTGGTGGAATATTGAAAATTATGTTGTGTAAATAGATGCATTTTAACGATTGGTAGTTTGAATTAGTAACTTGAATCGTTGGTGGCTGTACCCTCAAAGGGGGTTGAAGTATTGTAAAATTATTGTCCTCCTGAGAGGGTACGTAAGTCCACAAACATTCACAGTAAATTTAAGTCTACCAGGATTTTAATCGTAGCATTCGTGTTCTTTTAATTTCGGCTAACTTTTCATACAATCGCCAGCAGCTGAAGGGATGGTGTAAATCCAACTAGGGACCATGCAGGTAGCAACGGTACTGTTATGTGGTGATCTACCTTCTGTTGTTGGCGATCTATAGTCTGTTTTTATATTGTATTGTCTAAATAGTGCTATTAGTTTTAACTTTCCATGCTAGTTTTAATTGAAATGGTGATATTCTAGTTGTTTTACTGTCCTTCGTTGACGGGTTTTTATGATTTATATATGCTCTTTTTCATCGTTGAATGTTCTCGTCACGATATGGCTGAGATATTGCCGATGTGACGTTAAGAATTAACTCACTCACTCACTCACTACAATCAGGATCAGGGTGTTCCACAAGGAAGTATTTTGTCTGTCACTCTTTTTAGCATCAAGATCAACAGTTTATCGAAAGTTTTAAACGATTCAATTGATGGATCGTTATTTTTGGATGATTTTAATATTTCTTGTCGTGGGAAAAATATGCATACCATTGAACGGCAACTACAGTTGTGTTTAAACAGGATTAATAAATGGTGTCTTGAAAACGGCTTTAAATTTTCTAAATCGAAAACTAACTGCATACATTTTTGTCGTAAATACAAACCACATAAAGACCCTGAACTGTCTCTAGATGGGACGCCCATTAAAGTTGTGAAGCAAGCCAAATTCTTGGGTCTAATCTTTGATTCACATTTAACGTTTTTACCACATATTAAATCACTTAAAACTAAATGCCTGAAAGCTCTTGACTTGTTGAAAGTGGTTTCAAATTCAAAATGGGGAGGGGATCAAGCTACTCTTCTCCATCTGTATCGATCACTCGTTCGTTCTAAACTTGATTATGGCTCCATTGTCTATGGTGGAGCCTGCAAAAGCAATCTTAAACTTCTTGATCCTGTCCATCATCAAGGTCTAAGGCTTTGTCTTGGATCTTTTAGAACTTCACCTATTGACAGTCTCTATGTTGAGGCCGATGAACCATCTCTTGCACAACGCCGTATCAAATTATCTTTACAATATATCACAAAACTATACTCTAACGAATCTAACCCTGCATATAACTGTGTCTTCAATCCCCTTTATGAGGATTTGTATAGCAAAAAGTCTTCTCTTGTTCCACCTCTTGGGCTCAGAATAAAGCCGTTGATTGCTGCTGCTGGTATTGAGCTGAACAATATAGCTCCTTTCCGTCTTCTTTCCTCTCCCCCTTGGCAGTTGGTTAGGCCACAGGTTGACCTAACATTAACTACATTTAAAAAATCAGAAACTAATGAATTACAGTATAAACAAGAATATAATCAGTTGAAACATACATATAACAATTACAAATCATTATTTACAGATGGGTCCAAGGACGGTGGTGCAGTTGCGTGTGCTACTGATCGGTAGTTTGGATATGTAACTTGAATTGTTGGTGGCTGTACCCTCAAAGGGGGTTGAAGTATTGTAAAATTATTGTCCTTCTGAGAGGGTACGCAAGTCCATAACATTCACAGTAAATTTAAGTCTACCAGGATTTTAATCGTAGTATTCATGTGATTTTAATTTCGGCTAACTTTTCATACAATCGCCAGCAGCTAAAGGGATGGTGTAAATCCAACTAGGGACCATGTAGGTAGCAAAGGTACTGTAAGTCCCCATGGTTCCTAGTGTGGTGATCTACCTTCTGTTGTTGGCGATCTATAGTCTGTTTTTATTATGTATTGTCTAAATAGTGCTATTAGTTTTAACTTTCCATGCTAGTTTTAATTGAAATTGTGATATTCTAGTTTTTTTACTGTCCTTCGTCGACAGGTTTTTATGAAGTATATATGCTCTGTTTCATTGTTGAATGTTCTCGTCACGATATGGCTGAGATATTGCCGATGTGACGTTAAATATTAACTCACTCACTCACTCACTCTGGTAACACAATGGCCGATCTTGCTGCCAAGGCAGCACTCAAAACATCTGTGACACCACTTCTTATTCCATACTCAGATTACAAACCTAGCATTAGAACTTACATCCGTGATCTGATGCAGAAGAAATGGGACATCCAAGTAGGTAAAAATAAATTGCATGTACATGAAATAGAACCGTATTTTGGTTACACCAACGTGGGCTGTCAGTTATTTTAAGACGATGTCGTATTGGCCACACAAGATATACTCAAGTGCACCTGTTGAAAGGTGATGATCCTCCGTTTTGTATCCCTTGTAATGAGAGTGTCATGGTCAGGCATATCCTGCTTGACTGTCGAATTCTCCATCAAAAGTCATCAGTATTTTACACTTGAAACAATGAAGGACCTTTTCAACAGGGTTAGTTCTCATTTAATTGTTGGATTTTTAAAAAGAAATAATTTCATGACTGAATTTTCATTATTATGTTCTGTAGATAGTTGCATTTTAATTATTGGTAGTTTAGATTAGTAACTTGAATTGCTGGTGGCTCTACCCTCATTGGGGCTTGAAGTATTGTAAAATTATTGTCCTCCTGAGAGGGTACGTAAGTCCAAGAACATGCACAGTAAATTTAAACTTTCCATTGTTCTTAATCGTAGCATATGTGTATTTTTAGTTTTCAGATGCGTCTAAATTGCTAACAGCTGAGGGGATGATGTAAATCCATCTAGGGTCCATGCAGGTAGCAAAGGTACTGTAAGTCCCCATGGTCCCTATTATGGTGATCTACCTTCAGTTATTGGCAATCTATAGCCGATTTTTATATTGTATTGTTCTCTATAGTCAAGCTGTTTTAGATTTAATTTCTAGTCTTAATGGATATCTGTAATATATACTAGTGCTTTTACTGTTCTTCGTCAACAGGGTTTTAGTGTCTTTCTTTAGTTTCATTCATTCTATAATAACTTCTCATTATTACTTGTTCTCATCACGGGCACCCGTGGCGAGCCACCTCCTCGTGGTGGGTGCTGGGTAACGCTAAGAGCTCGCCGACACCCCCGCTGTGGACCCGGGGGGATATTTGGTCCACCAACCCGTTTGCCGAGGGTTGCGGCCCTGTGTCGGTGGAGGAGGGGGTCCCGGTGGTTGAGGGCAATAGGGGCTTGCAACCATGTTCCTATTGCTCAATACACCACTTTGGCCCTGACTTCGCCTAGACGGGTGGTTGAATGGGCCCGGTTCAACCAATCGGCTGGTCATGCCAAGCCCTGTGCATGGGTTTATGTTGAAATTTGCAGAAACTGTGATTTGGAATTGTTTACATTTTGGTTTTGGCGCCCTTGGTTTAAGTAATATTATTTAACTATAATTTTGTTTACATGAACTTTGCCTAGAGTCTTATGCCCAGAGGGCGGTGGCTCATGGGCCAGTCTTGTGGTGCATATCTCTAATGCTACTGCTTGAGTATATCCTCTTGGTATCCTTGGTGCCGCCTGTTGGAGGCCCACAGGCATTGGGTATCGTCGTTGTTGACACTCTGTGGTGGGTGGGGAGCCAGGAGGGTGAAACACAAATGTATTACCATGGCAAACCAAAACCCCAAAAAGCAAAAACGTTATCACTTTGATGATACTGATGATGAGAATGATATCATTACCAGACTCTGTTACTCTGAACGTAACACATGGCCTCGATTCATTGTCGCTGAATCAAGTGAGAAAAAGTTAACATCTTGTTCTCCCTTTCTGCTAGAGAAAACAAATTCAAGGAATTGCTGGGACTGTCAAGAATGTTTCAAAAACTCGATCTGGTTCAATTCTCATAGAATGTCTAAAGAGAGAGCAAGCGGCCATCTTCTGGAAGCAAAATCATTCGCAAATATCTCTGTAAAATGCTATGCTCACAAATCTTTAAATTTTAGCAAAGGAATCATCCGAGACAGGGATAAGAGTCTTGATGATCTGTCAACCGATGACATTGTTAGTCAGCTGCGTATGCAAGGAGTGGTCGAGGCTAAGCGATTTAGTTTTTAAAAGGACGGGATATATCTACCCACAAATACATACTTGCTTACGTTTGATGTACCCAGTTTACCTCAATCAATTCAAGTAGGATGCTTCTCTATGAAAATTGACATGTATGTTCCAAGTCCACTGAGATGTTTTGACTATCAGAAGTTTGGCCACGGGCAGAACACTTGTAAGAATCATGCTTCTTGTTCACGCTGTGCTGGTAAAGATCACGACAGCAGCACGTGTTCGTCTGAAATCAAATGTGTAAATTGTTCTGAATCTCACATGTCGTCTTCTAAAGAATGTCCGGTATGGCAGTTTGAAATGAGTGTCCAACGTATTAAAACTGAGAAGAACATACGTTTTTCAGAAGCAAGGAAGTTGGCAACTTCAGCTACACCATCTGGTAGCACTGTATTGAGAGGTAAGTCAACATATGCAGAGGTGATGAGACCTTCCACTGAATCTATTGACTGCCAAACAGACCTGACTTGGCTGACAGCTCAGACACCTATGAGTATTCAGGATCTGAAACATACTGATGTTTTTAACTTAAGACAATATAGTTGCTACCACTCATTTTCTCCCCATGGGGACAAAGCTACAGGAGGATCTAGTATCCTGGTCAGACAGGACATTATTCATAGTGCCGTTCCGCTGAATACTAATCTTCAAGCTGTTGCTATCCGGCTGACCTTGCACATTGTTCTTACTTTGTGCTCACTGTATGTACCACCTTCATCAGTTCTTCGTCAAAATGACCTTCAAAGTTTGTATGACCAGCTCCCAAAGCCCTGCATCATTATGGGCGACTTAAATGGGCACAACCCTCTATGGGGTAGTACAAATACAAACAATAAAGGGAAATTTATTGAAGATTTTATTTCCGATAATAATTTATGTGTTTTTAATGATGATTTCAATACTTGCATCCAGCCACTGGAACGTATTCTGCACTTGATCTAACTGTCACAGAGTCGAACATTGTCAATAAATTTGAATTGTCTGTACATGATGACCTCCCTACGTTCCTGAAATCTATAGCACCAGGTGACAATCCACCTTCATCCCGGTGGAATTTCACTAAGGCAAATTGGCCTGTATATGAGCAATTATGCGTTGAAAAATTAACACCTGATCACTGCAGTAATGTACCAGATCCCATCCTGATGTTCTCAACACAACTGAATGAAATTGCTGATCAAACCATTCCTAAGTCCTCTGCAACTCCTCATATTCGTAAACCATAGTTTACTGACGAATGCAAACAGGCAAGAAAACGTAGGAAGAAAGCAGAAAAATATTTTCGCAGACATCCTACTGTTCATAACTTCAACAACGTTAAAATTACTGGTGCTAAGGCGCGACGTACGTATAAGCAAAACAAGCGCCAATCTTGGAGGAACTATGTTTCAAAAATTAATTCACGTACACCCATGTCTAAGATGTGGAACATGGTTCAGCGAATAAAAGGCAGAGCTTCAAAATCTGCAGTTCACCATCTTAAAGATGGTGACAAATTAGTAACTAACAAAGCAGACATTGCAAATAAAATTGGCGAAACTCTTGCCAAAAACTCATCATCAGCAAACTATGTTCCTGAGTTTCAGAGGTTAAGTTAATTTCGATTCCAATAATGGTGAAGACTAATGAAGTGTTTTCGTTACATGAGCTCCACACGGCTCTTGATCAAGCTCATGATACTGCAGCAGGTGATGACAATGTTCATTACCAGCTATTGAAACACTTGCCTGAACCATGTCTGGTCACACTTTTAGATATATTTGACAAAATATGGACGTCTGGAATTTTTCCTCCTTCGTGGCGTAATGCCATTGTAGTGCCAATACCAAAACCTGGCCGGGATCACACGGACCCATCAAATTACAGACCGATATCTTTAACCAGCTGTAAAACCATGGAACGAATGGTAAATAACAGATTAATTTGGTATTTGGAAACTAATAACCTCATTACAAATATTCAATGTGGTTTCCGGAAGAATCGAAGTACTATTGATCATTTAGTACGTTTAGAATCCTTCGTCAAAAATGCTTTTATCACCAAACAACACGCAGTATCTATATTTTTTTATCTTGAGAAAGCATACGATACTACCTGGAAGCATGGCATTTTAAAGGATTTACATGATTTTGGTTTGCGAGGTCGTTTGCCTCTCTTTATATCACATTTTTTAACCGACAGGCAGTTTCAAGTCCGAGTGGGTTCAACCCTGTCTGTTCATTATAATCAGGATCAGGGTGTCCCACAAGGTAGTATTTTGTCGGTCACGCTGTTTAGTATTGAAATAAATAGTCTTTCAAAGGTTTTAAGTGATTCAATTGATGGATCATTATTTGTGGATGATTTTAATATTTCTTGCCGTGGTAAAAATATGCGAACTATTGAGAGACAGTTACAAATTTGTCTAAACAAATTCATAAATGATGTCTGGATAACGGGTTTAAATTTCTAAAACTAAAACCAATTGTATACATTTTTGTAGGAAATACAAACCCCATAAAGACCCCGAATTATCATTAAATGGCACACCCATCAAAGTTGTGAAGGAGGATAAATTTCTTGGTCTCATCTTTGACTCGCATCTAACCTTTCTGCCCCACATTAAGTACCTCAAAGCCGAATGTCTGAAGGCACTCGATTTGTTAAAAGTTGTTTCTAATTCAAAGAGGGGAGGGGACCAAACTACCCTCCTTCACTTATATAGATCTCTGGTTCGATCGAAACTTGATTACGGTTCCATTGTGTATTAGATGAACCATCTCTTGAACAGCGACGTATAAAATTAGCTTTACAGTATATAACAAAACTGCATTCGAATAAGTCAAATCCTGCATATAACTGTGTCTTCAATCCTCTGTATGAGGATTTATACAATACGAAATGGACAGTTTGAATTGATGGACTGAATCTAATATTTTTAGGTTTCTTTTGCAGGCTCCACCATACACAATGGAGCCGTAATCAAGTTTCGAGCGAACCAGTGATCGATACAGGTGTAGGAGCGTAGACTGATCCCCTCCCCACTTGGAACTGGAAACAACTTTTAATAGATCTAGTGCCTTCAAGCATTTATTTTTTAGGTATTTAATGTGCGGAAGAGTCAAAAAGTATACCCAAGAACTTTGCCTCCTTTACAACTTTGATGAGAGTGTCATTTAAAAATATTTCAGGGTCTCTATGTGGTTTGTATTTGCGGCAAAAATGTATACAATTAGTTTTGGATTTAGAAAATTTAAAGCCGTTTTCGAGACACCATGTATCTATTTTATTTAAACATAACTGCAGTTGTCGTTCAATAGTATGCATATTTTTTCCACGACAAGAAATATTAAAATCATCCACAAAGAGTGATCCATCAATTAAATCACTTAAAACCTTTGATAGACTGTTAATTTTAATACTAAAGAGTGTGACAGACAAAATACTGCCTTGGGACGCCCTGGTCCTGAGTATAATGATCAGACAGGGTAGAACCCACGCGTACCTGAAATTGTCTGTCAATTAAAAACTCGGATATAAATTGAGGCAAACGACCCCGTAAACCAAAATCATGTAAATCTTTTAAAATGCCATGCTTCCATGTCGTATCATAAGCTTTTTCTAAATCAAAAAAGATTGACACTGCATGCTGCTTGTTAATGATGGTGTTCTTAACGAATGATTCCAATCGAATTAAATGATCTATGGTACTGCGGTTTTTACGAAAACCACATTGTATATTTGTGATTAAATTATTAGACTCTAAGTACCAAGTTAGTCGGTTATTGACCATACGTTCCATGGTTTTGCAAACGCAGCTAGTCAAGGAAATAGTCCTATAATTAGAGGGATCTGTATGGTCACGGCCAGGTTTAGGTATGGGTACAATAATGGCATTACGCCAGGATGGAGGAAATTTACGAGATGTCCAAATATCATCAAAAATATTCAATAGTGTCTCTAAACAGGATTCAGGTAAGTGTTTCAGGAGTTGATAATGAATTATCAGCTCCTGTAGCAGTATCGTGAGATTGTTCAAGAGCAGTATGAAGCTCATGAATAGAAAATATTTCATTATAATCTTCCCCATTATCTGAATGAAAATTGAGTTTGTTCTTTTCCTGCTGTTTTTGATATTTTTGAAATTTGGGAACATAATTAGACGAGGAAGAGTGTTGGGCAAGAGTTTCTCCCTGTTTGTTTGCAATATCAGATTTATCTGTTAACAACTGATCCCCAGTTTTGAGATGATGTATGGTTGATTTGGTACCTTTACCTTTTATTCTCTGGATCATGTTCCATACCTTGGACATCGGCGTTCGGGAATTTATTTTCGAAACATATTTTTGCCACGACTGGCGTTTGTTTTGCTTAAATGTGCGCCTTGCTTTAGCATTTAACACTTTATATTTATTTAAATTATGCACCATTGGGTGGCGGCGGAAATAATGTTCAGCTTTTTTCCGTGCTTTCCTAGCTTGTTTACATTCATTAGTAAACCATGGTTTACGTATGTGTGGATTTATAGAGGACTTAGGAATACATTCATCGGCTATTTTGTTGAGCTCATCAGAGAATAATTGGACTGAATCAGGAACATCAATAAAACGATCAGGAATTAATTTGTCCTTGCAAAGTAGTTTGAACAAAGGCCAGTTAGCTTTACTGAAGTTCCATCTTGAGGATGGAGGGATATCACCTGGAGCTATTGCCTGAAGAATGGTCGGAAAATGATCACTGCCACACAGATCATTGTGAACTGACCATTCGAATTCATTTAAGAGATCTGCATCAGTGAGTGACAAATCAAGAGAAGAATATGTACCTGTACCAGGATGTAAGTACGTTTTCGAATTATTGTTGAATAGACATAGTTCATTGATTACACGATGCCATTTAGAAAGTGGTCAAATGCAACATATGTCATATTTGGGATTTCACTTTCCTAGTAAAGTACAAATTCTAGTACTTATTTCGGTTGAGTCCCATCCGGGATTCGAACCCGCACCCTCAGAGTCAGGCACCTAATCGCCAGCACACAAAGTCAGCCGCCTAGCCCGTGGAAGTCGCGGTGGCTGAGCGGGCTAGGCGGCTGACTTTGTGTGCTGGCGATTAGGTGCCTGACTCTGAGGGTGCGGGTTCGAATCCCGGATGGGACTCAACCGAAATAAGTACTAGAATTTGTACTTTACTAAGAAAGTGAAATCCCAAATATGACATATGTGACATAGTTCATTGTTTGAAAGAAAATCTTCTAATATCCTCCCATTTCTGTTTGTATCAGAACTACCCCAAAGTGGATTATGGCCGTTAAAGTCACCCATAATGATACATGGCTTAGGGAGCTGGTCATAAAGAGCCTGAATATCTGTTTGTTGTAGAGTAAAAGACGGTGATACATAAATTGAGCACAAAGTGAAAACAATATTCAAAGTCAGCCTGACAGCAACAGCTTGAAGTGGTGTATTCAGGGGGACAGGGCTATGTATAACACCCTGCCTCACCAAAAGTGAAGAACCCCCTGTAGCTCTAGGTCCTGGAGGAGAAAAATAATTATAAGAATCATATTGCCTTATATCCATAAGGTCAGTGTCTCTAAAATAGGTTTCTTGCAAGCAAAATGCCGATGGTTTGAAGTCCTGTATCAGTAACTGTAAATCGTTTAAATTGTTCCTTAGTCCTCTACAATTCCACTGGATGATGTTAGTTGAGCGGCTCATGGAGGTTCAATTGGAGTTCGTGATTTGGAGTGGGGTCTAGCTCCACTAACTGGGAGTGACGGATTGACCTCCATCTCTAAAGGTTCAAATTGGTTGTGAACCGTGATAGGGGAAGACTCTGAGGAAGGCACCTCCAAATGCTGGATGGTTCTGGTCCTTTTGGATTGTTTCTTTTCCTTTTTGCCATTTTTTGAAGATTTACTCTGACTCTGTGATCTCTCCTCTGCGATACATTGTGCTGCTGAAGATAAATCTACCGACGGCAGTGATGCTACAGCCTCAGTCTGAGAAGTTGATGTAGATACATCAATCAGAACCTGAGAAGTCTGAATAGTGTGACTGATTATGACTTGTTGATTGACCCAAGATAACGATGTTTGACATGATTTTGATGTCATAGGAGGTCTGGAAACAAGAGCTCGAGAAGAGACTGCATTTGAGTATAAATAAGTGGTAGAAAGGGGTACCAACTTTCTTGCAGACGAATACGAGATATTGTTAGTGTGTTTGATATGTTGAATTTTTGTCTCGCGTTCATAAAAAGGACAGGATTTAGATGAGGCTAAGTGGTCTCCATCACAGTTAGCACACTTAATGCCATTCGTACACTCAGAAAGTCCGTGTGCACTACCACAACGGGAACATACCGAGCTGTTGCGGCAGAACTTGGCCCCATGACCAAATTTTTGACATTTGAAACATCGGAGAGGAGACGGTACATACAGCTCCACCCCAATGTTGAAATATCCAGCTTTTACAGATTTTGGAAGGACGGAATGTGAAAACGTGAACAAATACGTATTGAGCTTGATTGTTGTGCTATCGTCTTTCTTTTTGGAAAATCGCTTTACAGCAATGACCCCTTGATTGTGAAGCTCAGTAACAATTTCCTCCTCAGTCATGTCAGAAAGACAATGAGCCCTATCTCTGACAATGCCTCTACATGAATTCAGAGTTCTGTGTACAGAGGCAACAACGGGTGTATTCACAAACTGTTTTAATTTCAACAGATTGTCTGATTGTTGCTTACGCGCACATTCCACCAACAGAGAGCCATTTCGAAGTCGCGTTACATCCTTAACTTCTCCACAGACACCGTGAATGCCCTTGGAAATAGCAAAGGGGTTCAACTTGAGAGGGTTTTCATCAACAGATGAGATGACAATAAATCTCGGCCACGAGTCAACTAAGTCAGATGAGCCCTCATCAGATGACGAAGATTCAACATACCGGCGTTTATTCTTCGATGAACCAGAAGGAATGGAGGTAGCCATTATGTAGGAAAAGTGTTCGACAACCCTGCTCCCCACCCACCATGGAGTGTCAACAAGGACGGTGTTACAGCGGAAACCAGTCTGTTCCACCAGGGCTACAGGGATGTTATACTCCAGCCAATAAAAACTTGAAAAGCTGTTGAATCAAACAGAACAAATGCCAGGCTGGTTCGCCCTCGACACATTTCTGAAGAAACACAGAATTCAGAGGTTAATATTGCCAGATTGGCCCATGAGCCACCGCCTTCTGGCATGGGACTCTGGGCAAATTAGTACACAAAAAATTGTACATTGAAAGCCAAAAAAAGCCAAGATCATATAATCAAAGTACCACGTGCAAAAGTATTCACCATGCACAGGGCTTGGCGTGACCAGCCGATTGATTGAATTGGGCCTATTCAACCTCCCGTCTAGGTGAAGTTAGGGCCGAAGTGGCGTGTTGAGCAACAGGGACACGGTTGCAGGCCCCTGTTACCCTCAACCACCAGGATCCCCTCCTCCACCGACACAGGGCCGCAACCCACGGCTAACGGATTGGTGAACCAAATATGCCCCCGGGTCCACAACGGGGGGCTGGCGAGCACTTAGCGTTACCCAGCACCCACCACGAGGAGGTGGCTCGCCACGTGTGCCATTGGCCATACTAGATATACTCACGAATATATACTTAAAGGTGAGGATATTCCGTTTTGTATCCCTTGTGATGAGGGAATCACGGTCAAGCATATCTTGCTTGACTGTATTGATTTTGCCATCACAAGGGATAAATATTTTAATGTCAAAACAATGAAGGATCTTTTTAATATTAATGATCATTTAATCATTGAATTTTTAAAGGAAATAGAATTATTACATAAATTTTGAATAATATGTTTTGTAAATAGAAAGCTGATATTTTAACCATGGTGGTAAGAATTGTCAACTGCGATCGTTAGTGGCTGTGCCCTCAAAGGGGGTTAAAGTAGCGTAAAATTATTGTCCCCATGAGAGGATACGTAAGTCCCAAAACTTTCAAAGTGAAATCTAAACTGACCAATTTTTTAATCGTAGTATTTTTGTCATTTCAAATTTCGGCTACATTTTCCTACAATCACCAACGGCTGAGGGGATGGTGTAAATCCAGCTAGGATCCATGTAGGTAGCAAAAGTAATGTAAGTCCCCATGGTCCCTAGTATGGTGATCTACCGTCAGTTGTTGGCGATCTACAGCCCGTATTTTATATTGTATTGTCCAAATAGTGGTCCACACTAGTTTTAATTCTAACTGTGATATTCTAGTTGTTGTACTGTCCTTTGACGACAGGTGATTATAATGTATACATATTTCATTTCAATATCAAAATGTTCTCGTCACGATATGGCTGAAATATTGTCGATGTGACGTTAAATACTAACTCACTCACTCACCGTTCTCGTCACGATATGACTAAAATATTGCCGATGTGACGACACGTATTAACTCACTCACTTGACAGCTAACTATACATAAAATAGCATACAATACATAATAAAATAAACCCGTGTTACAGATATGGTACATAGCATTGTCTAAGTACTGCATCAGCGTAATGCCGTTTCTTGCAAGCTTGAACTTCATTGTATTCAATAGTCGGAAACCAGAAAACTGTTACTGTATCACACTTTTGCCTACAGTCCTATGACAGTGGGTGGTGCCTCATGGGCCAATCTGGCATTAATGACCTCCGGGTTCTGTTGTCATCAGGTTATTGTCTTGGGCCAGACCAGCCTGGCCGTTTACTCTGTTTGACAATTATAGCTACCTGCGTCCTCCTTGCTGGAGTATAGCATCCTTGTAGCCCTGGTTTTGTAGTTGGCTTCCGCTGCATTTCCGTCCATGTTGACACTCCATGGTGGGTGGGGAGCAAGGGTGTCGAATATATTTTTCATTATGGGTACCCAACTACCTACTTGGTCCAGATAAAAACCTAAAAGAGGGCACGTTGATAGTGATGCTGCAACATTTTATGATGAGAAATCCATAAATATTACTGATTCTTGGTCACAATTTCTTGTTGTCGATGGAAGTGATGGTACACTCCTCACAGTTAACCCTTTCGTTATTTTAAAATCAATTGAAGGCATTTGTGGAACTGCTAAAAATGCTAAACGTCTCCGGTCCGGTTCTCTTCTAGTTGAATGTGCAAGGAGGCAACAGTCTCAAAATCTTCTCAAGGCTCATCATTTTGCCAGCACTGAGATTGTCGTATCAATCCTCAACACCCTGAATTCATGCAGAGGCATTGTACGTGATCTCTCAGATATGTCTGAAGAAGAGATTGTGGCAGAAATGAAATCTCAAGGAGTACTATCTGTTAAACGGTTTACAAGGCGAGAAGGTGACAAAGCCATAAAAACAAACACCTACCTTTTCACTTTTGCCCTTACAAAGATTCCATCTTCTGTTAAAGCAGGATATTTCAACATCGGTGCGGATGTGTACATACCAAATCCACTCCGTTGTTTCAAATGCCAACAATTTGGTCATGGTGCAAGATCTTGCAAAAACACCCAGGTATACTTCCGGTGTCGTAAAAACCATGATGGCACAGACAAAGTTAAAATTCTAAATGCTAAGGCTCGACGCGCCTTCAATCAGAATAAGCGTCAATCCTGGCGAAATTACATTTCCAAGATAACTTCCCGCACACTAATTATAATTTCAAAAGTCTGGAATATGATTCAACGAATAAAGGGCAAAGGTTCCAAATATACTGTCCACCATCTGAAGGATGGTGACGATGTTTTGACAGATAAGGTTGACATTGCCAATAAGCTTGGTGAAACTCTCGTCAAACATTCGTCTTCATCAAATTACGTACTTGAGTTTCAGAAATACCTGAAACGGGAGGAGAAGAAAACAATCAAATTTAACTCAGACAATGGTGAAGATTAGAGTGAACTATTTTCATTACATGAACTGTATTCAGCACGTGAGCAAGCTCATGATACAGTAAAAGGGGTTATCGTTATCAACTCCTGAAACATTTACCCGAATCATGCCTGGAAACATTGCTAAATATATTTGATATGATATGGACTACCAGGAATTTCCCAAATTCATGGCGTAATGCCATTGTAGTTCCCATACCAAAGCCTGGCTGGGATCATACAGATCCTTCGAATTACAGGCCAGTCTCTTTAACGAGTTGTGTCTGTAAAACCATGGAACGAATGGTAAACAATAGATTAACTTGGTATCTTGAAACCAATAATCTTATAACAAATATTCAATGTGGTTTCAGGAAAACTCATAGTACCACTGACCATTTGGAACGTCAATCCTTTGTTAAAAATGCTGGAGTAAATAAACAACATACAGTATCGATACTCTTTGATTTGGAGAAGGCATACGATACCACTTGGAAGCATGGCATTTTAAAGGACTTGCATGATTTTGGTTTAAGGTTTTTACCTCTTTTCATATCACAGTTTTTAACCGACAGGCAATTTCAGGTCCGAGTGGGTTCAACGTCGTCTGACAATATTAATGTCATATTAATATTGTCACAACCCCTAGTGTACAGTACACAACCCTGTGCACTTAAAAGAACCCACGAATCCGTTGGTATATGAGCAGATGGTGGCCACAAGAACACGTGCAAACACCTAGTTGCGGGTACAGCAACGTGCAGTAAACTTGGACAAAGTGCTGTGACTATGTGTCCCAGTCCACCCAGCTGTCAATTTGGTACCTCGTTGGAATGGGAGAGCCACAATAAACTCGGTGCGCCTAGTGGCCGCAAGAGTTGCATACTCCCCAGGGAGTTGAGATTGAAATACGATGTGCTGTTGAGACTGACACCGAGTGATCGAGGGAAAAATACCAGCGCCTTGAGCATGCAATCGTGCGTGGATATGTGCGCTATATAAATATCCTCTGTCTATCCATCTATTTATGTATGTATATCCCCTCCTTTAAGAAAAAACAAATAAACAAACTTATAAGCGTATAATCGCAAATCAAAAGTGCAATATTTTGCACTTGGGATTACCTCCGTCGAAACGAAGCAGCCGCGATACCGAACCCAGTCAGAGTCGGTCATGTGCACTGAAGTGTATGGCAGCTTTTTCATTGCACTGGTTCATTTGCCAATACACTTAGCTGGCTCTTTGTTTATGGCTTATAAGCCCGACAGCACGTGGTCAATGTTTGAAGTTGTGTATTGCATATTGTCATCAGGAAACAGACAGGCAGACATATTAGTGTCAATAAACCAGACACTGAGTTTCCTCTGTGACAGAGTC
Source organism: Haliotis asinina (assembly GCF_037392515.1). Classification (NCBI taxonomy): domain Eukaryota; kingdom Metazoa; phylum Mollusca; class Gastropoda; order Lepetellida; family Haliotidae; genus Haliotis; species Haliotis asinina. The sequence goes on along the minus strand of NC_090291.1, from coordinate 50,866,765 downwards.
TGCTTATCACAATCAACATGTTTTTTTATGTAACGAGTAGATTATTTACTTGTTTGTGTACACAACCAGGGTTGCATGCTCCGGACGTGCATACTCGCTGAGCATGGGTTTTGTAGATTGAATTGGCATTTTTTATGATTTGTTTCGGTAATTGCATACCGAAAGGTATCAGAATCTGTAAAGTTGTGTTGTTTACGTTGCATGTGACCTTTTACAGTTTATATCAATACCGCACCCGTAAACATATAATGCAAAATATAAATGAAGCATGTGTCATCATCGATAAGAACTATCATATAAACAACATATATATGTATACATATTATAACATCAAATACAACTATGTTTACATTTTAAGTAAGTACAAAAAGAGTAACGGTTTGTTGTGTCTGACTAGCTCTTTGTAGAAACACCGAACAATTGTGAGAAAGTTATTGATAACTTAATTAGTTTTCTGTAAAAAAATCAAGCTTTGTGTCTCGATGATAAAATCGTTGACGGATTCAACTATTTTCTGGTTTTTAAAGTGAATACGTTTCTTGTTTCCGTTCACCGAAGTCACAATGAGAAAAGGTCCATCTTCAAGCAGTACGGAACCGTGATAGAGTATGGAGTACTTGTGTCTTCCTTAGCTTGGTCATCTCCTCCATTAGCTCCTTCCACAATCCACCCCCTCCAGGATTCCGTGGATACAACCACGGATAATCTACATCAAGAATCCATCCCTCACTCTATCTAGCGCCTCAAAACAAAATATCAAAACACGTATCAGTGGCAGAAACATTGCCATTTAGTATAACTTGACTTCTTCGGTCATGTTCCCACGCACTTAGCGACGTATCACACGGTTAGTGGGTCATGAACAAGCATTGATAGTGATGTTATCAGTCCCAGGTAATTAATCCCATGCTCATTGATTTGTACTGAAAATCGACAAACGTTTTGTCATTTTGTAGCTAGTCGTTGTTTCAGTGCAGATATTCTAGTCTTTAACTCATTAACCCCAAGAGCCATTTCACTGCTCAACAAATGGAAACCCGTCCCGATTGCCTGACACACTGTTTCGAGACTAGTTAGTGCTTATTTATGCCTGATATCCATGACTGGTTTCGGGGATTACAGGAAACTGTCTCGTCATACAAGCAAGACCTGGTTGTTTAATTGTTTAATTGCGCTGTAAAGATGTGCGTTGAAACAGGGATAATCTACACCAGGGATAGGTCACGCCCTTGCTTTCTGTACCATGTATACTAATTAACGAGTGCGTCATCATGCTCGAACGCACACAGTGACTTGGCTCGTTCCCAGCGCAACTTCAGTTGTGTTTAAGAGTTTCGGTTTGTGTGTGTGTTTGTGTGTGTGTGTGTGTGTGTGTGTGTGTGTGTGTGTGTGTGTGTGTTAGTGAGTGAGTTGAGCATTATGATTCAAACATAATAAGTCCTCAAATTTGAGGTTGTAAAAGTATTAAAACCTGTCAATGGTAATGAATGTTACAGTCACAAGATGTTACAGTCAGATTTTGACAAGACAGAGGGCATTTTCAAGCATTATAGATCAAACTTAACCTTGACTATTTTGGCATGAAACTTCGCTAAGGTCATTTTGCTTTGTAATGTTTGTGTGACTTAGGTCATTTTGCTGTGTACCGCGCATACAAAATAATCATTTTCGTCACTGGCTGTTACACTTTGGGGATAATCAGATGGTCAGATACCAAACTGCCTTTCCTTCAAGGCAAACTACAAGTGATTTCAAAACTCAGTTTTTACGTTCTCCTGAAAAGTTTGACATTATGACTTTAGTTGTTTTGCTTTGCAACTTCAGCTAGCTTATTTTATCAGTCGGAATTTTACTATGAACGGTGAGTGAGTGAGTTAAAATCTATCGTCACATCGGCAATATTCCAGCCATAGCGTGACGAGAACGATTACTTACAAAACTATACATTAATCAATGGCACATTATAAAAACCTGTCAACGAAGGACAGTAAAACTAGGACTTAGGTTTAAAACAGTTCAACTACGGAGGACAATACAATATAAAAATGGGCAAAGATTGCTAACAACTGAAGGTAGATCACCATACTAGGGACCATGGGGACTTACATTACTTTGGCTACCTACATGGACCCACCCAGATTCTAGCTGGCTTTACACCATCCCTTCAGCCATTGGCTTTTATGTGGAGAACTAGCCATACATTACAATGACAAAAATGCTACGATTAAAAACCTGGAAAACTTAAATTTACATCAAGTGTTGCGGGACTTATGTACCCTCTCAGGAGGACAATAATTTTACAGACCTTTAACCCCATTTGAGGGTACAGCCACTAACAAATTGAGTTACTAATTTAAATTCCAGTCATAAAATAAGTATTTATCTATTTACAAATACGTTAACAGATCTAATTCTTTTAAAAATGCAATAAGTAAATGAGAACTTATATTGTTAGAAAGGTCCTTCATAGTTCTTCATTTTCTTGATTTGAAATAGCTGTCCCTTGTTGATGGAATACTCAACACAGTCAAGTAAGATATGCTTGACTATGATTCTTTCATCACAAGGGATGCAGAACGGAGGATCCTCACCTTTTAGTAGATATTCGTATCTTGTGTGGCCAATCGTCGCATGATGACCTCTTCAAATGTCGACTGACATCCCAAATAGCTATGACCAATATACGGTTTTATCGTATGTAATGTATTTATACCTACTTGAGTGTCCCACTTCTTCTGCATCAGATCACGGATGTAAGATCTAATGGTAGCTTTATAATCTGATCCCCTCCCCAGTTGCTAATTGAGACTACTTTTGATAAATCCATTGCCTTCATGCTTTTAGTCTTTAACTGTTTTATGTGTGGAAGGAAGGTCAGTTGTTGATCAAAGACAACGCCAAGAGTGAGTGAGTGAGTGAGTTAATATTTAACGTCACATCGGCAATATTGCAGCCATATCGTGACGAGAACGATTAATTATAAAAATACAAATGAATTAATAGCACGGACATTGCAAAACCCTGTCAGCGAAGGACAGTAAAACTGACTAGAATATCACAGAATAGAATATAAAACTAGTGAATAGACCTAAAACAATGTATCTACAGAGGACAACACAATATAAAAATGAGCTATAGGTTGCCAACAACTGAAGGTAGATCACCATACTAAGGACCATGGGGACTCACAGTACATTTGCTTCCTGCATGGACCCTAGCCGGATTTACATCATCCCTTCAGCTATTAGCAATTTAGACAAATCTAGCCATAAAGTAAAACCACACTTATTCTACGATTAAAAGGCTGGAAAAATGAAATTTACTTCAAATGTTTGTGGACTTACGTACCCTCTCAGGAGGACAATTGCTTTACGGTACTTCAACCCCCTTTGAGGGTACAGCCACTAACGATTTGAGTTACAAATTTAATCTTCCAATTTTAAAATATTTATCTATTTACAGGTCGGTTAACAAATTTAATTCCTTTAAAAATGCAATAATTAAATGAGGACTAACACTGTTAAAAAGATCCTTCATAGTTTGTGAATTAAAATACTGATCCCTTGTGATAGAATACTCAACACAGTCAAGCAAGATATGCTTGACTGTGATTCTTTCATCACAAGGGATGCAGAACGGAGGATCCTCACCTTTCAAAAGGTATTCATGTGTATATCTGGTGTGGCCAATGCGATATCGCCGCATAATGACCTCTTCAAATCTGGACTGACAACCCAAGTAGGTGTAACCAATGTAGGGTTTTATTGCATGTAATTTATTTATACCCACTTGGGTGTCCCACTTCTTTTGCATCAGATCACGTATATAAGATCTAATAGTAGGTTTAAAATCTGAGTACGGAATACGAAGTGGTGTCACAGACTTGTTGAGGGCCGCCTTGGCAGCAAGATCGGCCATCACATTCCCAGAAATGCCTACATGGCTGGGTAACCAACAGAAGACGATGTCGTTTTGGCCAGTAGCAAGAGTATTATACAATTCAATAATTTCAATTAAAAGTGGATGTTTACAAGAAATATTTTAATAGCCTGAAGGCAAGAAAGAGAGTCCGAATATATTATATACCGTTTACGTTTCGGGTGTCTTTGAATATATTTAAGAGCTGTTAATATGGCGTTAGCTTCAGCTGTAAAAATAGAGCTGCAATCTGGTAATCTAGAAGATATTGTTCTGGATCCAATGACAGTGGCACACGCAACTGCGCCACCGTCCTTGGACCCATCTGTAAATAAGGATTTGTAATTGTTATATGTAAGTTTCAAATGATTATATTCTTGTTTATATTGTGATTCATTCGTTTTTGATTTTTTAAATGATGTTAATGTTAGGTCAACCTGTGGCCTAACCAACTGCCAAGGGGGAGAGGAAAGAAGACGGAAAGGAGCTACGTTGTCCAGCTCAATACCAGCAGCAGCAATCAACGGCTTTATTCTGAGCCCAAGAGGTGGAACAAGTGAAGACTTGCTATACAAATCCTCATAAAGAGGATTGAAGACACAGTTATATGCAGGGTTAGATTTGTTAGAGTATAGTTTTGTGATATATTGTAAAGACAATTTTATGCGGCGTTGTGTAAGAGAAGGTTCATCAGTCTCAACATAGAGACTGTCAACAGGTGAGGTTCTAAGGACCCAAGACAAAGTCTGAGACCTTGGTGGTGGATAGAATCAAGAAGTTTCAGGTTGCTTTTACATGCTCCACCATATACGATGGAGCCATAATCAAGTTTAGATCATACTAATGATCTGTATAAGTGAAGGAGGGTAGCTTGATCCCCTCCCCACTTTGAATTGGAAACAACTTTTAGCAAATCTAGTGCCTTCAGGCATTTAGCTTTAAGGGATTTAATGTGTAGTAAGAATGTTAAATGAGAGTCGAAAATTACACCCAGGAACTTGGCCTCCTTTACAACTTTAATAGGGGTGCCATTTAAAGATAATTCTGGGTCCTTATGAGGCTTATATTGTCTACAAAAATGTATACAATTCGTCTTGGATTTAGAAAATTTAAAGCCGTTTTCAAGACACCATTTATTTATTTTGTTTAAACATAGCTGCAGTTGCCGTTCAGTTGTATGCATATTTTTACCACGACAGGAAATATTAAAATCATCCACAAATAATGATCCATCAATGGAATCATTTAAAACCTTGGATAAACTGTTGATCTTGATGCTAAAAAGTGTGACAAACAAAATGCTGCCTTGAGGGACACCTTGATCCTGATTGTAATGATCAGACAGGGTAGAACCCACTCGAACTTGAAATTGTCTGTCTTTTAAAAATTCTGATATAAAAAGAGGCAAACGGCCCCTCAAACCAAAATCATGCAAATCTTTCAAAATGCCATGCTTCCAGGTTGTATCATAAGATCAAAGAAAATTGATACAGCATGTTGTTTATTTACTATAGCATTTTTAACGAAGGACTCTAAACGTACCAAATGGTCAATGGTACTACGATTTTTCCTGAAACCACACTGAATATTGGTTATTAGGTTATTGGTTTCAAGAAACCAAGTTAATCTATTATTCACCATACGTTCCATGGTTTTACAGACACAGCTAGTTAGAGATATTGGTCTGTAGTTTGACGGATCTGTATGATCCCTGCCAGGCTATGGTATTGGGATTACAACGGCATTACGCCATGATGGAGGCAATTCCCCAGACGTCCATATTGTATCAAATATATCTAAAAGGGTCATCAAGCATGGTTCAGGTAAGTGTTTCAGAAGCTGGTAATGGATATTATCATCTCCGGTAGCAGTGTCATGAGCTTGCTCACGAGCAGCTTGTAGCTCATGTAATGAAAACACTTCATTGTAATCTTCACCGTTATTTGATTCGAAATTAAGTTTTGTCTTTTCCTGTTGTTTCTGATATCTCTGAAACTCAGGAACATAATTTGTTGATGATGAATTTTTGGCAAGAGTTTCTCCGATTTTATTTGCAATTTTAGACTTATCAGTAAATAAATTATCACCATCTTTGAGATGGTGTACGGCAGATTTGGAACCTTTGCCTATAATTCTTTGAATAATGTTCCAGACCTTGGACATCGGCGTGCGTGAATTAAGTTTGGAGACATAATTTCTCCAAGATTGTCGTTTGTTTTGTTTAAACGTACGACGCGCCTTTGCATTCAGTATTTTGAATTTATTTAAATTGTGGACAGTTGGATGACGGCGAAAATAATGTTCTGCCTTTTCCCTCGCATTTCTGGCCTGTCTGCAATTTGCATTGAACCATGGTTTTCGTACATGTGGAGTCGTAGAGGACTTTGGTATACACTCATCAGCTATTTTATTTAAAATGTCAGAAAAAGTTTCAATGGGATCAGTTATATTAGTGAAACACTCAGGTCGCAGTTTTGATTCACACATAGTTTGATATAAAGACCAGTTAGCCTTCGAAAAGTTCCATCTTGTAAACGATGGCGAATCAGATGGAGTAATTTGTGAGAGGATAGTTGGGAAGTGGTCACTTCCACAAAGGTCATTATGAACAGACCAATCAAATTCATTGAGGAGGTTAGAATCTGTAAGAGATAAGTTTAGAGAAGAATAAGTGCCAGTTGCAGGGTGCAGATAGGTGCTTGAATCATCATTAAATATGCACAGTTCATTATTTGAAATGAAATCTTCAAGTATTTTGCCTTTAGTATTAGTGTTAGTACTGCCCCATAATGGGTTGTGACCGTTTAGGTCACCCATAATAATACATGGCTTCGGGAGTTGATCATATAGTGATTGAAGATCAGTCTGTTGTAGTGTTGAAGAAGGCGGAATATACAGAGAGCATAGTGTAAATGCTACTCCCAGAGTCAGTCGCACAGCAACAGCTTGTAGATTAGTTTTAAGTGTAACAGGGCTGTGAATAACATCCCGTCGTATGAGGATAGTGGAACCTCCAGTGGCCCTATCACCTGGAGGGGAAAAATAATGATACGCTTCAAAATGATGTAAACTAAAGTTATCTGTCTGTTTCAGATATGTCTCTTGCAGACAGAACGCTGATGGTGCTAAATCCTGGATTAACAACTGTATTTCATTAAAATTTGTTCGTAGTCCTCTACAGTTCCACTGCACGATATGCTGAGATGGACTTATCTTTTAGGTGGATTAATAGGGGATCTACCCCGTACCTTTTTCGAGGGCGACAAGCTATGTGCCCTAGAATGGACGTTTTCAGACACGTCCATGTCCTCAACCGATCCGTATCTATTAAATAATCTGATCTTATCATCTGACCCCTTTGGGGCCCTGCCACTTTGCTTTGTGAAAGAATCTGGTTTCGGTTTGGTTTTGCTTTTGACAACTGGTTGAACGTTTCTGTTAGACTGAGTCATTTGAGATGCCTGGGAAGATGTACCACAAGCAGAAGATGGTTCAGATTGGGTTTGGGGCTTGTCAGGAAGTGGTTCCACAGTTTGTGTAGATATTACAGGCGGTAACATCATAGGAGATTCGGTTTAAAGCCAAGTCAAGTTCGTTTGACAGCTTGCAGATGGCGTGGTTACTGTATGGGTTTTATCAGACGTTGTTTTTGCAATGGAAGCATACGTTTCCTTAATCTCAGAACCTAAGACAATCTTTTTTGCATCAGAGAAACTAATGTTTTGAGTAAATGTGATCTTGTTGATCTCCATATGCTGTTTCCAAACTGGACAATCTTTGGAAAAAGATGAGTGAGCACCCGAACAGTTGGTACATTTCTTAAAAGTACTCTCGCAATCTTCTGTTGTATGTGTCTTCTCACCACAGTGAGCACATACAACGGACAATGTACAAGTACTAACACCATGACCAAATTTCTGGCATTTGAAACACCTCAAAGGATTTGGTATGTAGGTGTCAACGGTCATGTTACAATATCCTGCCTTTATTGATCTGGGAGCATTGGGAGAAGAAAATGTGAACAGGTAAGTGTTCGTCAGAACGGTTTCGTGGTTTTTGCGTGTTGCAAAACGCTTGACGTAAATGACTCCTTGGTCTTTCATTTCCGAAACAATATCAAGTTCGGACATGTCAGCGAACAATCGATCTCTGTCTCTAACAACCCCTTTGCTGGTGTTAAGTGTTCTGTGAGGAGAGACTGATACCGGAATGCCGACGAACGTTTCAGTTGACATCAAAGTAGTTGCTTGTTGCCTTTTGCTGCACTCAATGAGCAATGACCCTGAACGCAAAAGTCTAATGTTTTTCACATCACCAGCTATGCCTTGTATGCCTTTTTGCACTGCAAAAGGATTCAACTTCAGTCGTGTGTTATCTTTAGTCTCCATTACTAAATAACGTGGCCAGTAGTCAACTGATTTTGGCTGTCTGTGGTCATCATGATCAGGATCAGTGTCGAGAGGACGTTTTGTTTTCTTTAGGGGAGTTTCGTAATCCATGTTGAGTGTTTTAAGATTCATCATCCAAGCTCCCCACCCACCACGGAGTATCATGAAGACGATGCTAAACACAAGTGTGTCTCCATTTTGCAGCACCAAGGATACCCGGATGATATACTCCAGCAGAAAAACCAAAAGAATAATTCTTCCACCAGACTGGCCCATGAGCCACCGCTTTCTGGGCATAAGACTCTAGGCAAAGTTCATGTATACAAAATTCAAGTTAAATAATATACTATAATCCAAAGGCGCCAAGACCGAAATACAGACAATTTCAAATCCCATTTTGTGCAATTACATAAAATCCATGCACAGGGCTTGGCATGGCCAGCCGATTGGTCGAACCGGGCCCATTCGACCACCCGTCTAGGCGAAGTCAGGGCCAAAGTGGTGTATTGAGCAACAGGAACACGGCTGCAAGCTCCTGTTGCCCTCAACCACCAGGATCCCTTCCTCCGCCGACACAGGGCTGCAACCCACGGCAAACGGGTTGGTGGACCAAATATCCCCCCCGGGTCCACTACGGGGGTGTCGGCGAGCTCTTAGCATTACCCAGCACCCACCACGAGGAGGTGGCTCGCCACGGGTGCCGTGAGTGAGTGAGTGAGTGAGTTAATATTTAACGTCACATCGGCAGTATTGCAGCCATATTGTGACGAGAGCATTCTTAAAAATGGAATTTATGCATATAATAAAAACCTGTCGACGAAGGACAATGAGAAATAAAACTAGCGTCAAAAGTTAAAACTAATATCCCTATTCAGACAACACAATATAAAAACAGGCTATATAGATCACCAACAACTGAAAGTAGAGCACCGTACTTGGAGCCATAGGGAGTTACAGTACTTCTGCTACCTGCATGGTCCCTAGCTGGATTTACACCATCATCTCAGCTGCTGGTGACTGTATGCAAGATTAGCCACAAATTAAAATGACAGAAATACAACGACTGAAAAACAGGAAGATCAAATTTGACTTCAAATGTTTTGGGACTTACGTACCCTCTCTGGAGGACAATAATTTTACAGTGCTTTAACCCCCCTCGAGGATACAGCCACTAACACTCTAAGTTCCTAATTCGAAATTCCAAGCATAAAATATTTATATATTTACAATTCATTTAGCAAATCTAATTCTTTTAAAAATGCAATAATTAAATAAGAACTAACATTATTAAAAAGATCCTTCAAAGTTTTTGAATTAAAATATTTACCCCTTGTGATGGAATATTCAACACAGTCAAGCAGGACATGCTTGACTGTGATTCTTTCATCACAAGGGATACAAAACGGAGGATCTTCACCTTTTAATAGATAGTCGTGAGTATACCTCGTATGGCCAATGCGACATCGTCACATAATGACCTCTTCAACTCTGGACTGACAACCCAAGTAAGTATAACCGATGTAAGGTTTTATTTCATGTAATTTATTTATACCTACCTGGGCGTCCCACTACTTCTGCATCAGATCACGGATATAAGATCTTATTGTAGCTTTATAATCAGAGTATGGAATAAGATGTGGTGTCACAGATTTGTTGAGTGCCGCCTTAGCAGCAAGATCGGCCATTGTGTTACCAGAAATGCCTACGTGACTAGGTAACCAACAAAGGACGATGTCGCACTGGCCAGTAGCAAGATTATTGTACAATTCAATAATTTCTATTAAGAGTGGATATTTGCAAGAAATGCTTTTAACAGCCTGAAGGCAAGAAAGAGAGTCTGAATAGATAATGTACTGTTTATATTTAGGATGTCTTTGGATATATTTAAGAGCTGTTAATATGGCGTTAGCTTCTGCTGTAAAAATAGAACTATTATCTGGCAATCTAGAAGATATTGTTCTGGATCCAATGACAGTGGCACAAGCCATTGCGCCACCGTCCTTAGACCCATCTGTAAATAAGGATTTATAATTGCTATATTTATGTTTCAATTGATTATATTCTTGTTTATACTGTAATTCGTTGGTTTCTGATTTTTTAAATGGGGTTAATGTTAGGTCAACTTGTGGCCTAACCAATTGCCAAGGAGGAGAAGAAAGAAGACGGGAAGGAGCTATATTTTCCAGCTCAATGCTAGAAGCTGCAAGAAATGGCTTAATTCTGAGCCCAAGAGGCGGAACAAGGGAAGACTTTTTGTTATACAAATCCCCATAGAGAGGATTAAAGACACAATTAAATGCGGGATTAGACTCATTTGAAGCTAATTTTGTAATGTATTGTAAAGATAGTTTTATACGACGTAAGTTGAGAGAAGGTTCATCAGCTTCGACGTATAGACTGTCAATAGGAGAGGTTCTAAAAGAACCGAGACAAAGTCTTAGGCCTTGGTGGTGCACAGGATCAAGTAGTTTTAGGTTGCTTTGACAAGCGCCACCATATACGATGGAGCCGTAATCAATTTTAGATCGAATCAGTGATCTATATAAGTGAAGAAGGGTAGACTGATCCCCTCCCCATTTTGAATTTTAAACAACCTTTAATAAATCGAGTGCCTTCAGGCATTTGGCTTTAAGGGATTTAATATGCGGCAAAAAGGTCAAATGTGAGTCGAAAATAAGTCCCAAGAATTTAGCCTCCTTGACCACTTTGATTGGGGTACCACTGAGAAATAGTTCTGGGTCCTTATGGGGTTTGTATTTACGACAGAAGTGTATACAATTGGTTTTGGATTTAGAAAATTTGAAGCCGTTTTCAAGACACCATTTATCTATTTTGTTTAAACACAGCTGCAGTTGCCGTTTAATAGAATGCATATTTTTACCACGACAAGAAATATTAAAATCATCCACAAATAACGATCCATCAATTGAATCGTTTAAAACTCTTGATAAACTGTTGATCTTTATACTAAAAAGTGTGACTGACAAAATACTGCCTTGTGGAACACCCTGATCCTGATTGTAATGATCAGACAGGGTAGAACCCACGCGGACTTGAAATTGTCTATTATTTAAAAAGTTGCCTATGAATTCAGGCAAACGACCTCGCAAACCGAAATCGTGTAAATCTCTCAGAATGCCATATTTCCAGGTAGTGTCATATGCCTTCTCAAGGTAAAAAACGATAGAGACAGCATGTTGTTTATTAATCAGCGCGTTTTTCACAAATGATTCCAAACGCACTAAGTGATCGACAGTACTACTGTTTTTACGGAAACCACATTGTATATCTGTGATAAGGTTATTTGTTTCCAGGCACCCGTGAACGGCCACCTCCTCGTGGTGGGTGCTTGGTAACGCAAAGAGCCGTTCAAACCCCCGTGTGGACCCGGGTCAACTAGGTCCATAGCACCCCATTGCTGGTTGCAAGGAGCAACCGAATTGGGCAACCTGTTTGCCGTGGGTTGCGTCCCGTGTCGGTGGAGGACGGTAGTCTGGTGGTTGAGGGCAGTAGGACCCTGAACCGTGTTCCTGTTGCTCAACACACTACTTCGACCCTTACTTCACCTAGACGGGTGGTAGAATCGGCCCGATTCTATCAATCGGCTGGTCACGCCAAGCCCTGTGTATGGACTTGTACGTCACTCATGTACGTTAAACATGTACGTTTAATTTGAAAATGTTTTACATTTGGACTCGGTACATTTATACATATCAGATGTCAATGATTTGCAATGTGATGTTTTGCTCTTTGCCTAGAGTCTTATGCCAGAAGGCGGTGGCTCATGGGCCAATCTGGTGGATTAGCTATTTATAAATTTTCTGCTGGAGTATATCATCCGAGTATCCTTGGTGCTGCAAGTTGGAGACCCACTTGTTTTTAGCATTGTCCTTGTGATACTCCGTGGTGGGTGGGGAGCTCGGATGATGAACCTTAAAACACTAACTATGGCTTCCGAAACCCCTATGACCAAGAAAAAACGTCCTCTTGACACGGATCCTGATGTTAATGATCAAAGACCGTCGACATCTATTGACTATTGGCCACGTTTTATAGTACTTGAGACTGTTGACAAGACTCCCTTGAAGCTGAACCCTTTTGCTGTTTCAAAAGGCGTACAAGGCATAGCAGGAGATGTTAAAAATGTTAGACGTTTGCGTACAGGTTCACTTCTTATTGAATGTAGTAAGAGACAACAGGCAAATAACCTCCTGTCAACTAAATCTTTTGTTGGCATTCCCGTATCAGTCTCTGCCCACCGAACGCTTAACACCAGCAAAGGCATAGTGAGAGACCGAGACCGCCTTTTTGCTGATATGCTGGAAATTGATATTGCCTCAGAGATGAAGGAACAAGGTGTGTTGTATGTGAAACGTTTCACTACCCGTAAACACAATGAGATCCAACAAACAAACACCTATTTGTTTTCTTTCTCTACTCCGACTGCTCCTAAATCGATAAAGGCTGGTTACTGTCATATCAAAGTGGAAACATATATTCCGAATCCACTGAGATGTTTCAAGTGTCAGAAGTATGGGCATGGCGTCAATACGTGCACATTGTCTGTTGTGTGTGCTCACTGTGGTGAGAAGACACACACAACAGAAGATTGTGACAGTAGTTATAAGAAATGCACTAACTGTTCAGGAGACCATTCCTCTTTTTCAAAAGAGTGTCCAGTATGGAAGCAGCAGATGGATATCAACAAACTGAAATTTACTCAAAATATTAGTTTTTCAGAGGCAAAACAGCTTGTTCAGAGATCTGAATTAACAGAAACATATGCTTCAAAAACTAAGACATCATCTGAGGCGACGAATAAAGCAACCAGATCAACTTCAGGCTGTCAAACAGATTTGACGTGGGTGAACACTGATTCCCCACAGACTTTTGCACCTGCAATATCTACACAAACTACTGAGCCACTTCCTGGCACGTCTCAAAGTCAGCCAGAGCCAGATCGTGATCAAAATTTGTTATCTCAGTCTACCACAAGGTCTCAATTGTTGTGTAACGTGCAACAAACTGCTAAAGGCAAAGGTAAACATAAGCCGGATTCTTCCCAAAAACAAAGTGGCAGAGCCCCAAAAGGGTCCGAAAATAAGATTAAACTTTTCAACAAATATGGATCACTTGAGGACATGGACGTGTCCGAAAATGTCCATTTTAGGGCACACAGCTTGTCGCCCACCAAAAAGATACGGGGTAGATCCCCAATAAACCCCCCAAAAAGATAGTTTACTCTCACAATATTGTACAGTGGAATTGCAGAGGACTAAGGCATAATTATAATGAGTTACAGTTATTGGTCCAGGATTGTACGCCGTCAGCAGTCTGTCTGCAGGAGACTTACTTAAAGCAGACAGATGTTTTTGAACTACGTCATTTCAATGCTTTTAATTGTTTCTCACCTCCGGGTGACAGAGCCACTGGAGGATCTTCAATCCTAGTCAAACAGAATGTTATCCATAGCCCAATTACACTCACTACTAATCTTCAAGCAGTTGCCGTCCGACTCACTTTACATGTTACCCTTACATTATGTTCTTTGTATGTGTCACCGTCTACAACTCGTCAGAGGACCGACCTTCAAACCCTCTATGATCAACTCCCCAAACCGTGTATTATTATGGGAGATTTGAATGGCCATAACCCACTCTGGGGCGGTACAACTACGAATACTAAGGGTAAACTATTAGAAGAGTTCTGTTCAGATAACGATTTATGCTTATATAATGACGGTTCAAACACATATTTACACCCTGGTACAGGAATTTATTCTGCTCTCGACTTGTCACTTACAAATTCAGAACTACTAAATGAATTTGAATGGTCTGTCCACGATGACCTCTGTGGAAGTGACCATTTTCCTACTATCCTAAAGTCTGTAACTCCATCTGATGTTCCTCCATCATCAAGGCGGAATTTTAAAAAGACTAACTGGGCTTTATATGAAACACTGTGTACTGAAAAACTTAAACCCGAACGGTTTATTGACGTTCCTGATGCTATTAAATGCTTTTCTGATGCATTGAATTCCATAGCTGATGAGTGTATACCAACGTCCTCTGCAGTTCCACATATTCGAAAACCATGGTTCAACGATGAGTGCAAACAAGCTAGGAAGGCAAGGAAAAAGGCAGAACATTATTTCCGTCGCCATCCTATGGTGCATAATTTAAATAAATTTAAAATTTTAAATGCTAAAGCACGGCGTACTTTTAAACAGAACAAACGCCAATCTTGGCAAAATTATGTATCTAAAATAAATTCTCGGACACCCATGTCCAAGGTATGGAACATGGTCCAAAAAATTAAAAGTAAAGGCACTAAATCTACTGTCCATCATCTTAAACATGGAGATCAGTTACTTACTGATAAATCAGATATCGCAAATAAACTGGGCGAAACCCTCGCTAAACACTCTTCCTCTTCTAATTATTTACCTAAATTCCAGCAGTATCAAAAACAGCAAGAAAAGAAAACTATTAATTTCAATTCTGATAATGGGGAAGATTATAATGAAACGTTTTCTATTCATGAACTCCATACTGCTCTTGATCAGGCTCATGACACTGCTACTGGAGCTGATAACATGCATTATCAACTCCTGAAGCACTTACCAGAATCCTGCCTAGAAACTCTCCTAAATATTTTTGATGATATTTGGACATCGGGTAACTTTCCTCCGTCATGGCGTGACGCCATAGTAGTACCAATACCTAAACCTGGACGTGATCATACGGATCCGTCCAATTATCGTCCGATTTCATTAACAAGCTGTGTTTGCAAGACCATGGAACGCATGATAAATAATCGACTTGTTTGGTATTTGGAAACTAATAACCTTATCACAGATATGCAATGTGGTTTCCGTAAAAACAGAAGTACTGTCGATCACTTAGTGCGTTTAGACTCATTTGTTAAAAACGCACTAATTAACAAACAACACGCTGTGTCTATCTTTTTTGATCTCGAGAAGGCATACGACACAACCTGGAAATGTGGCATTTTGAGAGATTTGCATGATTTCGGTTTACGAGGTCGTTTGCCTGAATTCATAGGCAAATTTTTAAATAACAGACAATTTCAAGTCCGCGTGGGTTCTACCCTGTCTGATCATTACAATCAGGATCAGGGTGTTCCACAAGGCAGTATTTTGTCAGTCACACTTTTTAGTATAAAGATAAACAGTTTATCAAAAGTTTTAAACGATTCAATTGATGGATCATTATTTGTGGATGATTTTAATATTTCTTGTCGTGGTAAAAATATGAATACCATTGAACGACAACTACAGTTATGTTTAAACAAGATTAATAAATGGTGTCTTGAAAACGGCTTTAAATTTTCTAAATTGAAAACTAATTGTATACATTTTTGTCGTAAATATAAACCACATAAAGACCCTGAACTATCTCTAGATGGCACACAAATTAAAGTTGTGAAGGAAGCTAAGTTCTTGGGTCTCATTTTTGACTCACACTTAACGTTTTTACCGCATATTAAATCACTTAAAACTAAATGCCTGAAAGCACTTGACTTGTTGAAAGTGGTTTCAAATTCAAAATGGGGAGGGGATCAAGCTACCCTTCTCCATCTATATCGATCTCTCGTGCGTTCGAAACTCGATTATGGCTCCATTGTTTATGGTGGAGCCTGCAAAAGCAACTTAAAACTATTAGATTCTGTTCACCATCAAGGTCTAAGACTTTGTCTTGGTTCCTTTAGAACTTCACCTGTTGACAGCCTGTATGTCGAGGCTGACGAACCATCTCTTGAGCAGCGACGTATAAAATTAGTTTACAGTATGTAGCAAAACTATATTCAAATGAGTCTAACCCTGCATATACCTGTGTTTTCAATCCCCTGTATGAGGATTTATACAAAAAGAAATCTTCTCTTGTTCCGCCTCTTGGTTTAAGAATAAAACCACTTATTTCTGCTGCCAGCATTGAGCTGGAAAACATAGCTCCTTCCCGTCTTCTTTCTTCTCCTCCTTGGCAGTTGGTTAGGCCACATGTTGACCTAACATTAACATCACTTAAAAAATCAGAAACGAATGAATTACAGTATAAACAAGAATATAATCAATTGAAACATAAATATAGCAATCATAGATCCTTATTTACAGATGGGTCCAAGGACGGTGGCGCAGTCGCTTGTGCCATTGTCACTGGATCCAGAACAATATCTTCTAGGTTACCAGATAATAGTTCTATTTTTACAGCTGAAGCTAACGCCATATTAACAGCTCTAAAATATATTCAAAGACACCCTAAACGTAAGCAATATATAATCTATTCCGATTCTCTTTCTTGCCTTCAAGCTATTAAAAATGTATCATGTAAACATCCACTTTTAATTGAAATAATTGAATTGTATAATAATCTTGCTACTGGCCAGTACGACATCGTCTTCTGTTGGTTACCCAGCCACGTAGGCATTTCTGGTAACACAATGGCTGATCTTGCTGCCAAGGCAGCTCTCAACAAATCTGTGACACCACTTCTTATTCCTTACAGTGATTACAAAGCCACCATTAGATCTTATATCCGTGGTCTGATGCAGAAGAAGTGGGACACCCAAGCAGGTATCAATAAATTACATGAAATAAAACCGTATATTGGTTACACCTACTTGGGTTGTCAGTCCAGATTTGAAGAGGTTATTTTAAGACGATGTCGTATTGGCCATACTAGATATACTCATTCATATCTTTTAAAAGGTGAGGATCCTCCATTTTGTATCCCTTGTGATGAGAGAGTTACAGTCAAGCATATCCTGCTTGACTGTGTTGAATTCTCCATCACAAGGGATAAGTATTTTACAGTTAAAACAATTAAGGATCTTTTTACCAGCGTTAGGTCTCATTTAATTATTGATTTTTTAAAAGAAATTGATTTTTTGGTTGAATTTTGAAATTATGCTGTGTAAATAGATGTATTTTAATTATTGGAAGTTTGGATTTGTAATTTGAATTGTTGGTGGCTGTACCCTCAAAGGGGGTTGAAGTATTGTAAAATTATTGTCCTCCTGAGAGGGTACGTAAGTCCAAAAACATTCACAGTAAATTTAAACTTTCCACTGTTCTTAGTCGTAGTATATCTGTATTTTTAATATTTGGCTAGATATGTCTAAATTGCTAACAGCTGAGGGGATGATGTAAATCCGACTAGGCTCCATGCAGGTAGCAAAGGTACTGTAAGTCCCCATGGTCCCTAGTATGGTGATCTACCTTCAGTTGCTGGCAACCTATAGCCTGATTTTACACTGTATTGTCCGAATAGTGATATTAGTTTTAAACTTTCCACACTAGTTTTAATCTCATTTGTGATATTCTAGTTGTTTTACTGTCCTTCGCTGACAGGTTTTTATACAATACATGTATTTCATTTCAGTATTAAATGTTCTCGTCACGATATGGCTGAGACATTGCCGATGTGACGTTAAATACTAACTCACTCACTCACTTGTTCTTGTTAGATTTTGTCCATCATCAAGGTCTAAGACTCTGTCCTGGATCTTTTAGAACCTCACCTGTTGCCAGTCTCTATGTTGAGGCTGATGAACCATCTATTAAACAACGCCGTATAAAATTGTCTTTACAATACATTACTAAATTATATTCTAATAAATCTAACCCTGCATATAACTGTGTGTTCAATCCGCTTTATGAAAATTTGTACAACAAAAAGTCTTCTCTTGTTCCACCTCTCAGGCACAGAATTGAACCCTTTCTTTCTTCAGTCGGCATTGAACTGGAAAACATAGCTCCTTCCCGTCGTCTTTCTTCTCCTCCTTGGCAGTTGGTTAGGCCACAAGTCGACCTAACATTAACGACATTTAAAAAATCAGAAACAAATGAATTACAATATAAACAACAATATAATATATAATATAGGTCAACTTGTGGTCTAACCAAGTGCCAAGGAGGAGAAGAAAGAAGACGGGAAGGAGCTATATTTTCCAGCTCAGTGCAAGAAGCAGCAAGAAATGGCTTAATTCTGAGCCCAAGAGGCGGAAGAAGGGAAGACGTTTTGTTATACAAATCCTCATAGAGAGGATTAAAGATACAATTAAATGCGGGATTAGACTCATTAGAAGCTAATTTTGTAATGTATTGTAAAGATAGTTTGATACGACGTAAGTTGAGAGAAGGCTCATCAGCTTCGACGTATAGACTGTCAATAGGAGAGGTTCTAAAAGAACTGAGACAAAGTCTTAGGCCTTGGTGGTGCACAGGATCGAGTAGTTTTAGGTTGCTTTGACAAGCGCCACCATATACGATGGAGCCGTAATCAAGTTTAGATCGGATCAGTGATCTATATAAGTGAAGGAGGGTAGACTGATCCCCTCCCCATTTTGAATTTGAAACAACCTTTAATAAAACGAGTGCCTTCAGGCATTTGGCTCTCAGGGATTTAATATGCGGCAAAAAGGTCAAATGTGAGTCGAAAATAAGTCCTAAGAACTTGACCTCCTTGACCACTTTGATTGGGGTACCACTGAGATATAGTTCTGGGTCTTTATGGGGTTTGTATTTACGACAGAAGTGTATACAATTGGTTTTTGATTTAGAAAATTTGAAGCCGTTTTCAAGACACCATTTATCTATTTTGTTTAAACAAAGCTGCAATTGCCGTTCAATGGTATGCATATTTTTACCACGACAAGAAATATTAAAATCATCCACAAATAAATATCCATCTATTAAATCGTTTAAGACTTTAGACAGACTGTTGATCTTGATGCTAAAAAGAGTGACTGACAAAATACTGCCTTGTGGAACACCCTGATCCTGATTGTAATGATCAGACAGGGTAGAACCCACACGGACTTGAAATTGTCTGTTATTTAGACATTTGGTTTTGAATTGAGGCAAACGACCTTGCAGACGAAAAACATACATCGTTTGTAGTTCAAGGTACATGCAAGCAAAAAATATACATCATTTGTAGTTCGATTTTAGCTCATGTGGAAGGGATCCTCGGAAGGTATTTTATTCTTCACGTCGTCCTGTTTGTGTATGGGGTGCACGAACTGTGAATCATCTTGTTTGGTCGATGTGGAGTGCTTCCAGGCCGTCCACAGAGCAAAGGCAGTCATCAAAACATATACAGAATTCTTGGTTGATTCTACCATCCGCCATCCTTCTGTACATCAAAATGTTCCTCCTCGATGTCTTCTATATTCTCCTCGTCTTCCATATCCTCTTGGAGTTCTTCCTTGTCCAGCTTAGACAAGATGTCGACCAACATGTTTGTTGTTTGCTTTGCCTGAGCCTGTGATTCCTGGGCCATATAGCTGGAATATTGCGGAGTGCGGCGTAAAACTAAACTCACTCACTCATTGGATAATCATCTGTTATGACTAATTTATTTTATTTTTGATAATCACGTGCTCTCTCTTACCACTTCACCCATATGTTGCAAGTTTTTATTGACCTATGCCCACATCTCCCAATCCATCCACACCACACACGCACAGTGTGACGCACCACAACACACCCGTCTAGGGAAACAGATGACTTGGCCCTAACAGTAGCAGTGGCGGTGAAAATATATCTCTGATTAAAAATAGGACATGAGCGCAAATTATGGCATACTTCTACAACAAATATTGTTTTAAATAGGAGTATTTATGTTGCTAAAACAAACGTAATAAAACTTATCTGCAACTACCGTCGCGTCCGGAATATAACTATGACAGCCTCGGTTCCAAGCACATTTCCGCCTCAGTGTTTGTTTGACATGTCGAAAGGAATGCCCGATAAATAGCATCCTTATAAGGTCTCAGTTTTGCCTGTTCGTATCATATACTGAACATCATTGAAAACGCACCACCCCTAAAATTGTGGATTTCTAAGAGCAGAAGTGAGCAATCTATGTAAATTTTACATATTTGTGTAGACCAATGTTTGATAAAGAAAAGAAGCAAAAACCAATCAAGCAAAACAGTGAAGATTTAATGCAGCTGACAATGAAATAAAGATGGGGTCAAAATGGAAAGTCAGTAGCGTGTATGACCCCCGTTAGCAGCAACACAAGCTGTGCAACGTCTCCTCATTGAACGGATAAGTCTCTGAATAAAGTCCTGAGGCACTGCATTCCACTCTTGCTGCAAGGCATTGTCGAGTTCCCCAAGGTTGTTGATCTGCGGACGACGTGCGAGGCGTTGGCCGATGTAATCCCACAAGTGTTCGATGGGTGACAAATCTGGTGACAATGCAGGCCAATGAAGTAGAGGAATGTTGTTGTTAGCCAGATACTGTATCTAAACACGTGCAGTGTGGGCTCGTGCATTGTCATGTTGAAATGTGTGCAGATCTTGATGCTGGTGAAAGAAGGGAACGACGTTGCTCTGAAGAATGTTGTCACGGTAGTAAACGGCATTCACTCTGCCACGACAAACAATCAGAGCGGTTCTGTGGTGATAACTTATCCCTCCCCACACCATAATGCTGCCTCCACCCCACCGATCGGTTTGCACAACACAATCCTGATGATAACGTTCACCCCGTTGACGCCCGTCAGCATTTCGCAAGTGAAAACGCAACTCGTCGGAGAACACCACACCATGCCAACGTCGTAACAACCACACACGATGCTGTTCAGCCCATTGTCGGCGTTCACGGCGATGCCTGTCAGTCAGGATGGGTCCAACGTAAGGGCGTCGACAACGTAACCCTGCCGCACGGAGACGGCGTCGGACGGTGGAAGCGCTGATCAAACCACGTCGACCCTGGACAGCGTTGGCGGTTCTGGCAGCGGGCAAGGTTCGATCCCGAATATGGCGCCGTACAATGTCTCGATCTTGACGAGGGGCGGTAACACGTGCCTGACCTGGGCGTTGCCGGTCCTTGCTGGTTCCTGTTTGTTGGTATCTGTTAGCAAGCCTCAGAATGGTCGAATGATGACACCCAAATCGTCGTGCAATGTTTCTGCTTGAAGCGCCGACCTGCAACATACCCAAGGCCTGTTCTCGTTCCTCTGGTGACAATCTTGGCATGGCGAAAAAACTTTACTTACGAAAGTACTGCGAAAATGAGAACGGTTTTGTGCCGAAGGTCATTTATACCCCTGAACAGCATGCTTTCTGCATGCAATTTGTGCCCTTCGTGTGTGATGTGCATGAATTTTGTTGTTTTCATGTGATGTGTTCGATGATGTGTTCGAACGATCCGTTTTTTACTGTAGAGCGTTATTTACGATCTAGTGTGTTATTATCAAAATTCTCACCATTAATTTTCCATTTCCAAAAGATTCTATTGCCTTATTTCAAAATTTACAGGTGGTGCGTTTTCAATGATGTTCAGTATATTTCGTCAGAGGTTCCAAATGTCCGTCTTAGCACCTGTTCGAAAAGCATAACGAACACGAATGACCATGCGTGGAGATTCAAAAAGTACACACTGAGCAGAATCCCTGGAATGACATCACACACACAAAAGGCAAACCGATAAAAGTAAAATAATGCATGCGAGTAGGCAAGGTATAAGTGGTTCTAGTTTTGGTGCATATTTTTCATTTTTACGACTTTTTTCATAAATGAATGGTGCCGATGTGGTATATATTCATGTTTGATTGGCATTATGTAATAAAATTCATCATGCTTAGTAACCTTGTATAATCTTTTCCCCTGCCCATGGGGCATTTCAAAGTTAAGTATTAATGACGCTCTATCAACGGAACAGCGATTTTCACGTGGGATTCTGAAAGACATAGTTCAGTCTCCGTTTTCATCGCATCGACCGTTTCTCTCTCAGAAGAGTCTGTCCTTCAGCTTCTCCTGTTGTAGGTTTCTTCATCCGGTTTCGAGTTGCTATTACTCTCTTCTCTGCATTAATTTTGTACACTGAAGATGATTGTCTGTCATTTTGGCATTGTCCACATGTTCCCAATAGGCCTCTCTCCATTTAGATTATTAGGAATTCCACAATCATAGAATGGATTATGCTTTTTTATTTGTGTGGCGTTAAGATCCTCAATAAGATTCGCTTGTAGGATTACTTTCTGTGCAGAACCTTTGTCTTGAACTCCTCTCTGTAACATTTTCACAGGTTCTTGACGAACAACTTGACAGAGGACCTCTAATGCAGATCAGAGTTCTTCCAATCGTTTCTTTTCTGCACTTATTGGGGTCGTCAGCTTCAGCTCTTGAACCAGACAATCGTAACAACAATGAATATCAGTTCATGGTTCAAGTGATTTACACACAAGAGTCAAACGTCTATAGATCCTTGGTACAGACCATTTCTTCAGTTCTCACTGGTTTAACACTTACCCTCTGGATGCCAGAGGGACATATATGTCCTTCCTTTTCGATTTTCGAATCTTACTTTGAAGTCAAATATGTAAAGGACACAAATACACTTCAGTTACACATTCCGTGTGAAATTCCCTGCTTCCCCATACCATGAAGTAATTATAAAGTGCTGAAAATGACCTTTCAGGAAAGGCGTCATGGTATGACAATTATGAAATCGCGATTGAAAGCGTTAATTTGTTGTAAGTTTTTGAAATATAAAAAATCGGATAATTACTCTGAGTAATGAATTTCAAAAGTAGCATATTAATAACTGTGCCTCGTTTGTGACACACGTTTCGATTCATTGTTTACGAGAAAATGCCAAGTTCATATAATATACAAATATATTCTAATGACAGGATATCAAAATATAACTATATTTCAACACAAAATTTAGACCGAGTCTTATATCGAACAAACATGCCATCATTTATCCGATAGTTCCATAGGAAAAGAGCGATGTTTAGGACAGAGAGAGATACCTGGAGAAAAGTAGCCATATTTCATAAAGAAAGAAAAGTCTTATCCAAACGCTTTTTGTTGGATGTTTCTTTTGCATCAAAACTCTTTCAAAGCATCACACCTCCCTAATTAATCGAACAGTCGGTAATTAAGCTGATTGAATGAAGAGGGGCCAGTGTAGGAACGCTTAAAGGGGCACTGATGCGGAGCAATTTCCGTGGACTGGTTGTTTCTTTTGCTATTGTTTTTCTCCCGTGAGTACCCGGATGATATTCAGAATTCGTGACTGGTTCGTGATCTCTGCTGCGCAACCCATGTGCGCAATTGATAGTTCATGTGTAGACTGATCAACAACGATGAAGTCATTTTACTTCGTTATCATGAAAACAAATCACCTTGAAGTTTACTCATCTCATCTGCCAGTGGTATAAATAATTGTTAGGACTGAAAAATAACGAAGTCAGTGTACGTCTTTATATTTTGTCCTATAAACCTAATTAGTTCCTTGTCAGAAGTGTATACATTGTGAGAGATAATAAAAATCCACACGGTCTGCTTATATACACTGAATTTCTAACATGATTTTAATATCTAAACATTGTATAGATTGCCAACGTGAATCATATTTCACACACCCCCTATTCGCGACCTATTCGTGCACGTTTTCTGTAATACAGATTCTGCTGTATGCTACAAGAAATAAATTAAAACAAGATGCAAACATCAAATTTAAGACAGACGAAAATTGTAGCAACAATGCCAGGCTATTACCTCGTTCAGGAGTGTATCCATCAATATCCACATAAAAGAACGATATTCCATCCATCTGCAGCTGGTAAACAATCCAGATCGATGTCTTGTGTATTTCAACAGTTGAATATACGAAAAGGTGACACACCGTTTACATATTTTTCACACTGGTGTATGCATAATCTGACTGGTCACCCAGGACAGCATACCTGGCAAGTAACTGTGTGATGTCCGCCAATCAATCAATCAATCAATCAATCAATCAATCAAGCAATCAAGCAATCAATCAATCAATCAATCAATCAATCAATCGGCAGTTAATTCTTTGTAGGAAGGAGTGAGTGAGTGAGTTGAGTTTTACGGCGCACTCAGCAATATTACAGCTATATGGCGGCGGTCTGTAAATAATCGAGTCTGGACCAGACAATCCAGTGATCAACAACATGAGCATCGATCTGCGCAATTGGGAACCGATGACATGCGTCAACCAAGTCAGCGAGCCTGACCACCCGATCCCGTTAGTCGCCTCTTACGACAAGCTGAGTCGCCTTTTATGGCAAGCATGGGTTGCTGAAGGCCTATTCTACTCCGGGACCTTCACGGGTTTGTAGGAAGGATATTGTTTTTACACTCGTACTTTACGACAGGGTGCATTCAGTATAGATTAGTAAATCTGCTGTCATAAACACTGTCTTTTTTACAAATCCGCTGTGGTAGTTATTAATCAATGAGTGTGTTATCGGTTAATCCTTTGATCGATGTTTGTTTTTGTAACTCAGCTGATAAACCCTTTTCATCACTTACATGCACATATTACATAATATATTTGCCACTATAGACCTTAATTTGTATTGGTGAGTATTTACTCCAGACAGGAGAAATGCCAAATGGGAACCCATGTCGAGTAATTTTAGTGTGTTACCATGAATTATACCTGTTATAAATTCATTAACTGACCATCAAGTGAATGCTGACAAATAACACGTGCAGGTTTATACCATCAAACGCGAGTTACAACAAGGGAGATGTAATCTCTGTGTCGCATGTAGCCTGAAAACACTTATGGGCCGAAACTATTTTGAGAATACCAACGGAACTTCGTTGTTACATATGAAATACACATAGGCAATTGCTGTGTTCCTAGGTAAATGGGTATAATCAGTTTTTTTACGTAAGAAAATTTTCTCCACCGATGGCAAAGTCGTTGTTATTAGTTTACAAATTCAGATAAATCAACTGTGTGTTTTTATTATTACAGATGATAAAACAGAGTCGTAGCTACCAACATTTACGTATGATGTTTGCTAGGACAGCTGGGTCAACCCTCAAAACTATCTAAATATAAAGGTTTGCACTCTTTCGAACCTATATGAAACAAACGGCTTGCTACGTGTATGTAGACATCATATTTTCACATGACATGATTAAATATTGCTCCGCATCAGTGCCCCTTTAAAGATCACATATACACTAGGTGGTGCAAATGCATAAATGACTCAATACAACTGCTCATTTCGATCTTTAATTACCTTAAATCAGGGATACTTTACAACATGAGCTCCCTGCTTAAATCGACCTTTTTGACAACAGTGCACAATTCTCAGCCGCAAACAAAATTTCAACCAATCAGAGCGGCGCATCTCCGTGACGTAATAGTGGGTGAGGGTCTATGCAGATATCATCTACATTTCAGTGGGTAAACTGTTTCGTTTACAGAAACCTGTACAAACCTGAAATCGGGACAGCTGTTGTCAAAAATGAAAGCTATATGTTCTCACAATCTACTATCATTTAGTTTTGTCTCCTGCTTAGCCTAGTTTTCGAGTTACAACCCTTGTTTTCATAGACGATTCTGTCAAAATCACTTGGTGTCGCTAGGTTGTAATCCGAGTTAGGTGGTATAAACCCACACGTTATTTGTCATCATTCACTTGATGCTTAGTTAATGAATTTATAACAGGTATAATTAGTGGTAACGAAACTAAGATTACCCGGCAAAGGTCCCCATTTGGAATTTCTTGCGTCTGGATCGCTCAAAGGATTAATCGATAACACGCTGATTGATTAATTACTTTTATGCGGATTTCAATGGGGATTTGTCAAAAGGTAGTGTTTATGTATATATATTAACTAATCTATACTGAATACACTCTGTCGTGTATGTGTCTATGTAAAAACAACACCCTTCTTTCAAAGGATTGACCGCCAATACATTGATTGAATGCTCAATATTGGTTAATTAAATTACTTTTTGAAAAGAACGACGCACATTATGCAATTAGTTACCAGGTATGCTAGCTTGGGTGACCATTGAGACTGTACAGCAGTTTGAAAAACCTGAAACGATACAACACGTTTTCGTATATTATACTGTTCACTGACATATCACTTGGGAAATCTGCAGATGAATTATATATCACTCGTTTAAATGGACTTTAGCACGTGACTTCGCGATTTTCAAAATGTCTGAGGATGAATGCTATTTGAGTTTGTTTTCACCGAATTACAAAATCAAAATTACTTTCTACTGGTAGTAAAACATGTATTTTATTGATGGACAATGGGATTTTGCATGACATTGATTATAACATAACAATTTCATTCCTGGAAGCGAGGTGGAGGTCAACATAATACTGCTTGCAATATTAGTGTCACTTCGCCCCCCACCTTGCTTCCGTGGAAGAAGTCGTTATATTACAAGTTGTGTCATGCAAAGTCCTTTTGGCCACGATTCAAATGTATATGTAACTACTAGCAGAAAGTACTTTTGATTTTCTAACTTGATGAAAACAAATCATAATCTCATTAATTCAAATGGACTTTAGTCCGTGACTTCACGGCGCCCTGTCTGAGTATAAATGCTATTTAAATTTGTTTTCACCGACTTACAAAATCAAAATTACTTTTCACTGGTAGTAAAATATACATTTTATTGATGTGCATTGAGATTTTACATGACATTGCTTATGACACTACAATTTCACTCTTGGAAGCGAGGCAGGGGTCGATATAATATTACATACGATAATATTGTCACTTCGACCACAACCTCGCTTCCGGGGAAGAAAGCGTTATATTCATGCAAAATCCTTTTGGTCAGCAATGTGTAGTAAGCACTCTTGAATTTGTAAACTCGGTGAAACTTGAACTCCATTTTCTATTCTGGAAGCGTAGTAGGGGGACGAACCATCCGATTTAGTATATACCACAATTTAAGCACAAACTACAGGGTGCATAGTGACATCATCACCCGACCCCAAGGAGCAATTGACGGCAACACAACAATTCGGCATGTCTTTGGTGATGTCGAGCAATCAGCAAAATGACGAGCTTCCTACACATTTTTCTATACAACTAACTGAAAATCGCTTCTTCTATGATGTCACTGCAGGGCTCTGGCGACAGAGTTACGTAACCTGTCGGTGGTTTCGTTTGCGGGCGAGAGAGAAGCAGACGGCTATTAATTAACCACAAGTTTTTTTAAAGAAAGAATGGTGTTCCGTTTATGACTAACCTGAAGTCTTTCATATGCAGTGCTAAAAAGGGTTTTAAAAATTGAATTTATTCGTTGTTTAAGTGTTCGGGGGCCACTCTGGGAAGGGTAGTTAACAAGCCGTGAAAATTCTGAGAAAGACACCTGAAGAAAAGTAGCCACATAGTCATAAACAAAGGAAGGTCTTATCCTAAAAAAAAATACTCCTTCAAAGAAAAATGCTACCACCTGTTATTTTGATCGTGTTTACATAGAAAACCAAATACATTTATATTAGTAGCATCCAAATATTAGACTGTTTAGCTGTTATCCTGAACAAAATCAGTTTAATAACATCGGAAGCATTAACACATGTAGTACAATACTGGGTCACAGCCATAATGGCAATGGTTTTACAGCATAACAAATGATCCAAAGTTTGCCCCAAATGGTCACTGATGAGATTACAATTCATAGCCTGGACGGGAACAGAGAATACAAATTCAACTATGCACGTGCATCACATGATCTTAACGAGGTGTTTGCTTGGATTGGTATGACAAGTTGGGCACTTTGCAATAATGTCGTTGATGATTTTGTCAGTGCACAACGTGGCAACCGCAGACTGAATTTGACTGAACAAGGGCGATTGGGTGGCTTCAGGATGGCGTTTCGATTCGTGAGGCTGCTCGACATTTTCAGAAATCCCCCTCTGAAGATCTCAGTCGACAGGGATGGTGTAGGATTGGCCACGTTCCGGAAGGTCCCCTTCAAGGGCACCGTTGATGACCGTTAAGTCAATACATCGGCTCTGAGGTAGAGATTCGTCCTGCAAATGCTCTTCGTCTGCAGATGAGGAATGCTAAGAATGTCTACGTCAGTGCTGCAATGTACAATCAGTGATACAAAATGTAGATCCAGGACCGCGCACGCACAATTCTCGCACAACGTTCACTGTTCAAACCTTATGAAAATGTGCTCCAGTGATATATCTGGAATACTGTTCAGTAAACAACAAACCAAATACCTGATCGATATCATATCTGGCATTCCATATATTACGTACAGGGACGTTTCTAACCAACTTCTTGAAGCCAGTGAAACAGATTATGATATTATTACCCCGTGGGCTTCTTAGACGCTTCTTTGCAACAAGAGGTGCATCCTCCACAGGGAGTTCAGATTGATAATACGATGTAACGTTGAGACTGCCGTCCAATGATCCAGGGAACCATATACAAGCGCCCAGAGCAAGTACTAGATGCATGGATATGTGCGCTATACAAATATCCTGTAATAATAGTAATGAAATTAACGCGTCTCGCGGATTGGGTATTACATGTGATGTTGTTTAAGCTCATTTCAGATTTATTGAAATATAAGGAATTGCTAAGGACTGAATGCATG
Organism: Haliotis asinina; assembly: GCF_037392515.1. Classification (NCBI taxonomy): domain Eukaryota; kingdom Metazoa; phylum Mollusca; class Gastropoda; order Lepetellida; family Haliotidae; genus Haliotis; species Haliotis asinina. The sequence goes on along the minus strand of NC_090291.1, from coordinate 50,838,058 downwards.
TGGACATGCAGTGTTATTCGGAAATGGAACTATGTCTCCATGGTTGCATTATGACAAATACCCTCACGATTTCAATGATATTATTGTATCGGATAAATTCACTTATATCGGTCCCACTAAAAGTATTTTCTGCGCATAATTGGAAAGAAGGCTAGTATTAGGGTAAGGGTTAACAGAGTTAGGGGTTGGGTTAGACTCCTATATACAACAACCGGAAGTAGCTAAAACAATGGTACCGGTATAAGTAAAGTGCTCCATTGCAGCGTAGAAACACAAGTTCATAAATGAGGACGATGACTAATGTCCTGTTGTGCATATTGGTGGCTACTCTGTGATCTGCGGCAGGTTGGATTTTCACATATTAAACGTTTAAGTGTGTGCATCCCCGTGTGTCAGTTCATATTTCATTCTTTTATGAAATGATGATATGAGGATATCCCAATGAAACGAGTACGTTTTTCTCTCATGTTTGTTCTATGGACATCATAACATTCTTGTTCACACATTGTACGATCTCGGTTGCAGCTGTAAAGATGTTAGCAAAGGTTTCTAAAACCCTTCAGTCGGGTATGTTCCCAGTGATACGAGGGGATGTCAATACGTTTTGAGCCTTGCGCATTTTTCATACCCAGGTATCACAGCCTATGGTACGACATTGACCCTTGGGGTGTAGCTGATGTGATATATAAGTTTTGGTAGCCTACTCTCAGAAGTTATTGAACTGCTCACATTGAAAGAAAGAGACCCCCTCACGGCAGTGAAAATGAATAAAATTGAGTATAGAGCAGTAATTAAGTTTTTAGTTCTTGAAGGAAACTCGGCGAAACATTGACGAAAGGCTTTCAGCAGTTTATGGGAAGTCTTCCCCTTCATCTGCTACAATCAAACGATGGGTCAATGAATTTAAGCATGGTAGAGACAGTCTTGAAGATGACCCCCGTCCAGGTCGCCCAACAACAAGCACTAGTCAGGAAAACATTGACATAGTGCATAGACTTGTGCTGGAAAATCGTCGAATCACACTCCACGAGTTACAGGAGACCACAGGCATTTCACACGGATCCATCGAGACAATTCTTCATGAACATCTCGTCATGTCTGAGGTGTGCGCAAGATGGGTGCCAAGAATGCTTACAGGTGAAATGAAGCAAACAAGGGTCACCATAAGCAACTCCATGCTAACCAAATACAACAAGAATCCAGATGATTTTTACTTTAGGCTAGTAACCTGTGATGAAACCTGGATCCACCACTATGATCCTGAGAGCAAACAAGAATCCATGGAATGGAAACATGTCACTTCTCTCAGGACCAAAAAGTTCAAAGCCTCCAGATCAGTGCAGACGGTAATGGCGACAGTCTTCTGGGATAGCAAAGGCGTCATCCACATAGATTACTTACCAAAAGGAAGAACAATGAATGGGGAATATTACGCTAACTTGTTGAGGCAAGTGCGACAGTCAATCAAGGAGAAGCGCCGGGACAAGATCAGACGTGGTATTCTTCTACATCAAGACAATGCTCCAGTACACACCTCTCGCGTTGCAGCCGCTGCTGTCCAGGAATGCGTGTACGAAATCTTGCCGCATCCCCCCCTACTCTCCAGACCTGGCACCAAGTAATTACCATCTGTTCCCAAATCTCAAGAAACACTTGCGTGGTCGTAGATTTCAGGATGATAATGAGCTTATTGCTGCTACTGAGGCTTGGTTTGAGGACCAAAATGGCGCCTTCTACAGAGATGGCATCAACGCCTGGCAGAAAAGATGGAACAAGTGTCTTGACTCACAAGGGGACTATGTTGAAAAATAAATGTGGTTCATACCAATATTTTGTGTGTTTCGATGCAAGGCTCGTACATACACACAGACATGTAAGAAACCTATTGAGGAACTGGGAATCTATCTGTTTCATTCTTATAATATAATGGACTAAATTTCGTTTGTATCCTTAACACTACAATTTGAAGTTACACCACACCATTGGCTCTTGTTAATATAGTTAATGATCACAGATTCACATGACAACTGATATTTCCCTTCGTTAGATTGTGCAAATATATTCTTAATGGTATCAGATTATCGGAGGTAAATCAATCCAGACGAACAACGTTGTGGCTAGAATCAAATATAGAACACACACGCACACACACGCACACACACGCACACACACGCGCACGCACGCACGCACACACACACACACACACACACACGCTGTATCCGTTCATGGTAATTCAGTAATAGTTTGAAGTATCTGCCATCATCATCATGTAATGGTGGGTTGTGAAATATATTAATCTGATTGTCCATTGCATGGAAGAAAATGGTTCAGGACCTTCACCTTGGTGTATCTCTACGTGTTCTTTCGCAAATGCTTGGTTCTCTTAATATAAATTCACGTAGGATTTGCTTCTTTATTAAGAATGGCATCACATGATGAGGTATAAACCGAGTGTTTTTCCGTATCACTAACATCATATATTAGGGATAATAATTTTCTTACACACACACGTGGGTGAGAAACTTCTGTGAGAAAACTGGTATCACACATAAGTGTTAGATCGATTTCTATTCCCGATATTGGTTATTGATTTCGATAAAGATCCACTTTCAGATTCGAGCTACTATGTGCTTCCAGTTTTATCAGAGTCACGCAATCAGAATCAAAACACACTCCTTGAAATAATATGTTCTTGAGTGCAAATGGCGACACAGGCCATTTCGATTCGGTCGAACATGCACAGGAACGGTTTTCTCGTAAGACATTCCGACGGAGAATAATGCAAATTCCATATCTTCGTAACATGCAGGATGTCATCAACTCCTGAATGTTGGCTCCGATTGATGGAAGAACATTGAACGAAAACTGGTTAACAAGTACAAATCCCCAATGTGCAGTGGTATACCAGCAATTGTCCGATTACAACCACCAAACAATAATGATTGATGATGATGTCACACGCCCAGACAGAATTAACATCATTTACATTTACACCAACGGTTTAGTCTGTTTAATTTATTTGCTGTCGTCTTATCTACTTTTCAATACTACTATCGCCTTGATGATGCGAATCTGCGGATGAAGCATTTTTGTGGAGGGTCACCTTCTGGATGAATAATGATTGGGAAGCCTAGTAAAGTCATTCATTCATAAACGTTGTATTAAGTGTTATTGCGCAACTACGACGCGAAAATTATAAAAATTAGATCTATCTGACCACAAAATAGTGCGACTTTAGGGTGTCAAACAAACAGATTACTGCATTCGTGTCTGCCAGGTACCACTCGTGTCCTTCAGATCTCATTTATCTTACAAACCGTTTCAAAATGTATTTAACTCGCAGTCGCTCATTAATAATATGTTTTTCAAACAACTCCTAAGTTAAATGGTGTCTAACAGACACTCGTTTAGTAATTTCTATGCATCCAGCAAGCCTTAATATCTGTATTGTGTGTGATGAATTTTCTGCTGTGTTTTAATGATCATTTACATGATCTGCGGTATCATCATTAGCTGCAGCTTCAGAATGATACCTCTGACGGTATTAGTTCTGTCTGTACCGCACTATACATTCACACTGTGAACGAGTTCAAGAACAAACAGAGGCATTGGTGGGTGTACTGGTCGCTTTACGTTGTAAATATACAATACATTAGAATACTCAGTCTCAACTTGACCTAACACTGGGGTATTTCTCCTCCTTGCAGAATCATCGACTAAGCTCTGAAAATCAAAATCGGCAAAAGTTACTTGTCTGTACAATCGCGACAATAAAGATACTTTATAGATCACACTTTCTTTGTCACTTTATGAAGGGACCTACCGGTTCTGTTCCTTTAGGGTTTTCTTTCCATATGCGTCATATAGTTAGATCATCACAAACAGTAACACATAAACCTGCAACAGACTCTTATGATTGTAAACTCGCCTTCGGAAACTTCGGAAATGCCAATTTAAACGATAACACAAATTGATCAAACGATTTGAACGTGCAGATGTTGATAAAGACACTACGGATGCTGTCAGACATTAATTCAATATTTGAAAAATATTGTCTTCTCGGCTTCTCAGAAGCCCTTGACGGCGATGCGCGTCATTGAGTAAAAAGGGCATATGTTGCTGCTTGAAGTATCGTTCAACGAGTTCAAATACATTTTGACATGCATCAACGCAGTATCTTGCGTATAAAAATTAACTGTCTGCAGAGTCACCATGGTTGCACTGTGACAAATACCATCACGATTTCAATGGTACTGCACCACAGAAGAGCAGTTCATTTAAGAGGAAGATGGACAGTGCCCCGCTCTGCATACTGGTGGCTTCTCTGCTACGTGCGACAGGTTTGATTCCTTTTCATAATTTACACTTTTTGGATGTGAATGTTAACATGTTAAACATGTTTCAGCTCACGATTCGTTTTTGCTGTGGAAAAGGCATATGATGATGTTGTTTCTGTTCCTTCAGGGTTTTCTTTCCAAAGAGCGTCATATGGTTAGGGTATATGTTGTCATCACGAACATTAACACATAAACCTACAACAGATTCTTATAATTGTGGACAGGAATTAAAGACCGATGTTTTCATTGTCACTGAGTTGAGCTGTTTTTTGTGATCTTTTCATTGAACGTGAAACTCCATCCTATTGTCCTTTCTGTGGTTGCATGGTAGTCTCTTCTTGTTTAATAGTGACTGCAGACATATCACCACAGATGTTCGTGACAATTTACTTTGTACTTCTTCTTCTGACCTAACCTACTGTAAGTCCCCATGGTCCCTGGTATAGTGATTTACCATGTGTTGTTGGCAAACTATAGCCTGTTTTTTATATTGTATTGTTTGAATAGTGATATTAGTTTAAGTTTCCATGCTAGTTTTAATTCAAATTTTGATATTTTACTGTCCTTCGTTGACAGGTTTTATAATGTACATATGGTCTTTTTCATTGTTGAATGTTCTCATCACGATATGGCTGAAATATTACCGATGTGACGTTAAATATTAACTCACTCACTTGCTCATAACATAACGGCTCTCAATAACGTGGGGCTTTCACAAACCCATCAGATTCATTTCAATCTTGCGTGAAATATTGAACATATTGCAGTTCAATATTGATACTGAAATAATCAAACATCAAATATTAATTGAATTGGTATCTAAGGCTTGACGATACCAATCTACGCCCAAAGAGTTATTGGCAACTAATCCCTAATTTATATAGGTTCCAAAGTCTCCTCAGATGTGAAGCTCTTCACTAGCATTATATCCCACTTGTCTGGTACAACGGGTGTAACAGTAAAGAGACACCACTGGACACTATAAACAACTGTAAGAAGTATCTATACAATCACAATTCACTGTATGACGCGTGATAGCGCATGATTTTCGCAAAAAGGTGTGTGTATCCTGCCTGGGCCAATGCACAAACATGCTCAGACAAGACAATCATTTAAAGGAAAAAGCACGTGAACACATGACATAGGTGATGAAGCTTGAGCTGTTAGAACATTTACAAGACTGCATTCATTGTTCCCTTCCCTTGTTTTGTTCCTGCCCTTATGCCAAAAAATTATTTCAATGGGAAATCCGTTTTTTGTTTTGGTTTTTTTTTCGGTTCTGTTTTTTTTTTTTTTTTTTTTTTTTGTAAACTAATCTTTTTGTGTGTACGTGTTGTTTGTTTTTTTTCGTTTTTTTTTTTTTTTTGTTTTTCAGGTAACTTGGTTTACTTGCAACAGGACTAATCCAGAGACGCATGCATCTCCAGAGATGAATTTAAACTGCTTATAGATGGTTTACCTTACACCTGCTGTGGAATGGTTGCCCATTTGGTATTGTTGCTATAGACGTTGAACAAAAGTATTCACATGAGAGTGATGTCACATTCGCAGCATTTTCAGTTACAAAAGTATGAAGCACTGTCCTGCTTTAACCCACAAACAAAAACATGTTTTATCATAAGTGAACAAATGATCACAAAATAATACATTTAGTAGTCGTCTCACCTTCATATGTAGTAGAGTCTGTGGCACATGGTACACTTGCTTCAACAGAGAGTGATACAGATTCTGGATATAATCCTGAGAAAACTGTGTCCAACTATCAAACACTGCTCTGAAAAGTTCTCCATTGCTCGAAATAGTATAAAAGTTATCCTTCAGCAGACGCTTGATGGCAAGCCACACGTTTTCAAAAGGATTTTTAATCCGGCGACTGATTGGGCCAGTGCAACACTGGAATGTTAGTTTTGGTAACAACTTTGATTGTGAACCCAGAACGATACACGGTCGTCCATTAACAGATAAAGTTTATCGGGGAAATGTCTTATCACAGTTGTCCACAAATATGAGTACAAATTATCCACCTATGTCCATATAACATTATGTCAACTGCACGCGCTCTTCCGTAGTATAGGGAATGTGGTACAGGACCAGGCCCGTCCAAAGGCCCCAAATTAAAAATTGGTCGCTAGGGATGGACCTTATCCCGTACGCCTATTGCCTATACTACTATAGAGTTGCATCAAAATCGACCAAATAGTTTTAGAGATATGGACTTGGAAGCGAGTATGGGGCCGTTCAAGGAAGAAAAGTTTTTGGATGCTAAAAAGACAATGTTATTCAGCTGGAATCAAACGGAAGGTGCAAGTAACTACCTTCTCATAACCGCCAATGAGTCGAGGAGGAGTTGAATGTTGAATGAGCAGCATGAGGAAGTCGGGAAACTCGATTTCTTCCAGACACTCCAGTGGGAAGCGTTCCTGGGGCATGTGCGCTATGTCTTCGGTTTTCCATAAAATTCATTTCTTGCAGTCGATGCAGTGTCAGATGGTGCTGCACTTGCAAGTCGAGTTGTCTAATTCGAAGATGGCCAGGAGTACCAATAAGGAGGCGAGACAGTCCGTGCAGCGGTGGTTGAGTCTGTTCTTGGGTTCTGGACAGAAGTCGTCGGCAAGAATGATTCGGAGTTTGCCCATTGTGGGTCGAAATTGGTTGGGTGAGGAGATGTACAGAAATCCAAGGGATATCAAATTACTCATAGGAGATGTAACCCGATCGTTTCAGGATTTGTGTGGGGAGGAAGAGGTGGAGACACTTCTCCAGGAGGAAGTAGGAGACTTTGGTCGCGTCTTTGTTCGTGGCTCAGGGTCTGTACTACCTCAGCTTTTTGTATATCTGGCTTGCGATATGTGGTATTTCCTCTCCGCTTCCCAAAGGACACACAACCCGGTTGGATCTCGGCATAGCTTTCGTGCAGTAGTTCAGTTCTAGGCATTGTTTTATGTCTGTGTACCTGCATGTCTCTAATTTTGAGTGCACGTTATCATCAGGTAGTACCAATCTTCATAATCACAAGGTGGGCGATGGGACCATTTTACGATGTATGATCATCAACTCCTCTCTGATGAACACTCTCGGAGGTGGGTCTTTCAGGCAGTACAGGTTTGCTTTCTTCCACCTTTGAGTGAGTGAGTTATAATTTAACGTCACATCGGCAATATTTCAGCCATATCGTGACGAGAACATTCAACAATGACAAAGAGCATATAAACATTGTAAAAACCCGTCAACGAAGGACAGTAAAACAACTAGAATATCACAAATTCAATTAAAACTAGCATGGAAAGTTAAAACTTATAGCACTATTTAGACAATACAATATAAAAACAGACTATAGATCGCCAACAACAGAAGGTAGATCACCACACTAGGAACCATGGGGACTTACAGTACCTTTGCTACCTGCATGGTCCCTAGTTGGATTTACATCATGCCTTCAGCTGCTGGCGATTGTACGGAAAGTTAGCCGAAATTAAAACAACATGAATACTACGATTAAGATCCTGGTAGACTTAAATTTACTGTGAATGTTTGTGGACTTACGTACCCTCTCAGGAGGACAATAACTTTACAATACTTCAACCCCCTTTGAGGGTACAGCCACCAACAATTCAAGTTACTAATTCAAACTACCAATCATTAAAATGCATCTATTTACACAACATAATTTTTTAAATTCCACCAAAAAATCAATTTCTTTTAAAAAACCAATGATTAAATGACAACTAACAGTGTTAAAAAGGTCCTTGATAGTTTTGACATTGAAAAATTTATCCCTTGTGATGGAGAATTCAACACAGTCAAGCAGAATATGCTTGACCGTGACTCTCTCATCACAAGGGATACAAAACGGAGGATCCTCACCTTTTAACAGGTATGCATGAGTATATCTAGTGTGGCCAACACGACATCGTCTTAAAATAACCTCTTCAAATCTGGATTGACAACCCAAGTAGGTGTAACCAATATACAGTTTTATTTCATGTAATTTATTTATACCTACTTGGGTGTCCCACTTCTTCTGCATCAGATCACGGATATAAGATCCAATGGTGGCTTTGTAATCACTATAAGGAACAAGAAGTGGTGTCACAGATTTGTTGAGTGCTGCTTTAGCAGCAAGGTCAGCCAATGTGTTACCAGAAATGCCTACATGGCTGGGTAACCAACAGAAGACGATGTCGTATTGGCCAGTAGCAAGATCATTATACAATTCAATAATTTCTATTAAAAGTGGATGTTTACAAGAAATATATTTAATAGCCTGAAGGCAAGAAAGAGAATCGGAATAGATTATGTATTGTTTACGTTTAGGGTGTCTTTGAATATATTTAAGAGCTGTTAACATGGCGTTAGCTTCTGCTGTAAAAATAGAACTATTATCTGGTAATCTAGAAGATATTGTTCTGGATCCAATGACAGTGGCACAAGCCGCAGCGCCACCGTCCTTGGATCTATCTGTAAATAAGGGTTTGTAATTGCTATATTTATGTTTTAATTGATGATATTCTTGTTTGTATTGTAAGTCATTTGTTTCTGATTTCTTAAATGCAGTTAATGTTAGGTCAACCTGTGGCCTAACCAATTGCCAAGGAGGAGAAGAAAGAAGAAGGGAAGGCGATATACTTTCCAGCTCAATACCGGCAGCAGATATAAATGGTTTAATTCTGTGCCCAAGAGGTGGAACAAGAGAAGACTTTTTGTTATACAAATCCTCATAAAGGGGATTGAAGACACAGTTATAGGCAGGGTTAGATTCATTAGAATATAATTTAGTAATGTACTGTAAAGACAATTTTATACGACGTTGAGTAAGAGATGGTTCATCGGTCTGAACGTAGAGACTATCTATAGGTGAAGTTCTGAAAGACCCAAGACAAAGTCTTAAGCCTTGATGGTGGACAGAATCAAGAATTTTAAGGTTGCTTTTGCAGGCTCCACCATATACGATGGTCAAGTTTCGAACGGACCAGTGATCGATATAGGTGTAAGAGGGTTGCTTGATCCCCTCCCCACTTTGAGTTGGAAACAACTTTCAACAAGTCAAGAGCCTTCAGGCATTTATTTTTAAGGGATTTGATATGAGGCAGAAATGTTAAATGGGAGTCAAAGATTAGGCCCAAGAACTTGGCCTCCTTTACAACTTTGATGGGAGTGCCATCTAGAGATAGTTCAGGGTCTTTATGTGGCTTATATTTTCTGCAAAAATGTATACAATTAGTTTTGGATTTAGAAAATTTAAAGCCGTTTTCAAGACACCATTTATTTATTTTGTTTAAACACAACTGCAGTTGCCGTTCAATAGTATGCATGTTTTTCCCACGACAAGAAATATTAAAATCATCCACAAATAAGGATCCATCAATTGAATCGTTTAAAACTTTTGATAAACTATTTATCTTTATGCTAAAAAGTGTGACAGACAAAATACTGCCTTGTGGAACACCCTGATCCTGATTGTAATGATCAGACAGGGTAGAACCCACTCGAACTTGAAACTGTCTATCATTTAAAAAGTTGGCTATAAATTGAGGTAAACGACCTCGCAAGCCAAAGTCATGTAAATCTCTTAAAATGCCATATTTCCAGGTTGTGTCATATGCTTTTTCTAGATCAAAAAAGATAGACACAGCATGTTGTTTATTAATTAATGCATTTTAAACAAATGATTCTAAACGCACTAAGTGATCGACAGTACTTCTGTTTTTGCGGAAACCACATTGTATATCAGTTATAAGGTTATTTGTTTCCAAGTACCAAACAAGTCGATTATTTATCATGTGTTCCGTGGTCTTGCAAACACAACTTGTTAATGAAATCGCACGATAATTGGATGGATCCGTATGATCACGTCCAGGTTTAGGTATGGGTACTACTATAGCGTCACGCCATGAAGGAGGAAAGTTACCCGATGTCCAAATACCATCAAAAAAATAGGAGAGTTTCCAGACAGGATTCTGGTAAGTGCTTCAGGAGTTGATAATGTATGTTATCAGCTCCTGTAGCAGTGTCATGAGCTTGATCAAGAGCAGTATGGAGTTCATGAATAGAAAAAGTTTCATTATAATCTTCCCCATTATCTGAGTTGAAATTAATAGTTTTCTTTTCTTGTTGTTTTTGATACTGTTGGAATTTAGGTACATAATTAGAAGAGGAAGAGTGTTTAGCGAGGGTTTCACCCAGTTTATTCTCAATATCTGATTTATCAGTAAGTAACTGATCGCCATGTTTAAGATGATGGACTGTAGATTTAGTACCCTTACCTTTAATTTTCTGGACCATGTTCCATACCTTGGACATGGGTGTCCGAGAATTTATTTTAGATACATAATTTTGCCAAGATTGGCGTTTGTTCTGTTTAAAAGTACGCCGTGCCTTAGCATTTAAAATTTTAAATTTATTTAAATTATGCACCATGGGATGGCGACGGAAATAATGTTCTGCTTTTTTCCTTGTCTTCCTAGCTTGTTTGCATTCATCGTTGAACCATGGTTTTCGAATATGTGGAACTGCAGAGGACTTTGGTATACACTCATCAGCTATGAAATTCAGTTCCTCAGAAAAACATTTAATAGCATCGGGAACGTCAATAAAACGTTCAGGTTTAAGTTTTTCAGCACACAGTGTTTCATATAATGTCCAGTTAGCCTTTTTAAAATTTCGCCTTGATGATGGAGGAACATCAGATGGAGTTACAGCTTTTAATATAGTAGGAAAATGGTCACTTCCACAGAGGTCATCGTGGACTGACCATTCGAATTCATTTAGTAGTTCTGAATTTGTAAGTGACAAGTCGAGAGCAGAATAAGTCCCTGTCCCAGGGTGTAAATATGTGTTGGAACCATCATTATAAATACATAAATCATTGTCAGAACAAAAGTCCTCCAACAATTTACCTTTAGTGTTTGTAGTTACACTACCCCAGAGTGGGTTGTGCCCATTTAAGTCTCCCATTATAATACAGGGCTTCGGCAGCTGATCATATAGAGCTTGAAGATCAGTTTTGGCAAACGTCGAAGACGGTGAAATATAAAGAGAGCATAGCGTAAACGCTACATGTAAAGTAATTCTCACTGCAACAGCCTGCATGTTAGTATTAAGTGAAAAAGGACTTTGAATAACGTTTTGTCTGACTAGAATGGATGATCCGCCAGTGGCCCTATCACCCGGAGGTGAAAAACAATGATATGCATTCAAATGACGAAGGTCAAATGTATCTGTTTATTTTAAATATGTCTCTTATAGACATATCGCTGAAAGTGTAAAATCGTGGACTGATAGCTGTAGTTCATGCAAATTAGTCCTCAATCCTCTACAGTTCCATTGTACAATATTATTGGAATAAACTATCTTTTGGGGGGATTTATTGGGGATCTACCCCGCACTCTTTTAGAGGGCGACAAGCTATATGCCCTAGAATGGACGTTTTCAGACACGTCCATGTCCTCCAAAGATCCATATTTGTTGTATAGCTGAATTTTATTTTCCGACCCTTTCGGGGCTCTGCCACTAAGTTTTTTTGAGGCCTCATGCTTCGGTTTAGTTTTGCTTGTACTAACGGACTATGTATCAGATGACGATTGAGATTGTGAACGCGACTGAGAGGGTGGCTTAGGATCAGAAGATGACTCTGACTGCTTTTGTGACTTACTAGGAAGTGATTCCGTAGTTTGAGATGATGTAGTAGGATAGAAAATCTGGGTAGAATCACATTTGACCCAAGTCAAATTTGTTTGACAGCTTGTGGAAGAAGTAGATATTTTATGGCTTGGTTCAGTTGATGTTTTGGTTATAGAAGCATAACTGTCTGGAAGTTCAGATCTCTTTACAAGTTTTTTGGCATCAGAAAAACTGATATTTTGGGTAAATTTGATCTTGTTAATTTCCATGTGTTCTTTCCAAATCGGACACTCTTTCGAAAAAGATGAGTGGTTTCCTGAACAGTTGGTGCATTTTTTAAAGGTACTTGTACAATCTTCCGTTGTATGTGTCTTCTCACCACAGTGAGCACACACAACGGACAATGTACAAGTAGTTACACCATGACCGTACTTCTGGCATTTAAAACATCTCAGCGGGTTCGGAATGTAGACGTCAACCTTGATGTTGCAGTAACCAGCCTTCAATGATTTTGGAGCTATCGGACATGAAAAGGAGAACAGATACGTGTTGGTTGGAACAGTAGACGCACACCTTGATCTTTCATTTCGTACCCAATATCAAGTTCTAACATTTCAGCAAATAGTTGATCGCGGTCTCTGACGATGCCTTTGCTTGTATTTAAGGTCTTGTGGGCAGTGACAGTAACTGGAACACCGACGAACGATTCAGTGCTCATAAGGTTGGCCGACTGCTGTCTTTTAGCGCATTCGACCAGCAGCGCACCCGACCGTAACTTTCTTATGTTCTTGACTTCTCCAGCAATACCCTGAATACCTTTAGATATGGCGAAAGGGTTCAGCTTTAAAGGTGTCTTGTCAATCGTTTCAATTACTAAAAAACGTGGCCAAAAATCAATTGATTTGAACGGTCACAGGTCATCATCAATAGGATCAGTTTCAAGAGGACGTTTGGTTTTCTTAGATGGGGTTTCATAAGCCATGTTTAATGTATACATTTTCATCATCCGAGCTCCCCACCCACCACGGAGTATCACAAGGACAATGCTAATGACAAGCGGGTCTCCGACTTGCAGCACCAAGGATACCCGGATGATATACTCCAGCAGAAAAATTATAAGTTTAATTATTCCACCAGATTGGCCCATGAGCCACCGCCTTCTGGGCATGCGACTCTAGGCAAAATCATAAATTTGTAAAATGGAAATTCACAAGACTTAAAAATAGACCAAGACCTAATAATACACACAGTACAATTGTCAAAATTTTGTGCACCATTACATATAGTGATGCTCAGGGCTTGGCGTGACCAGCCGATTGGTTGAACCGGGCCCATTCAACCACCCGTCTAGGTGAAGTCAGGGCCAAAGTGGTGTAATGATCAACAGGAACACGGTTGCAAGCTCCTATTGCCCTCAACCACCAGGATCCCCTCCTCCACCGACACAGGACCGCAACCCACGGCAAACGTGTTGGTGGACCAAATATCCCCCGGGGTCCACTACGGGGGTGTCGGCGAGCTCTTGGCATTACCCAGCACCCACCACGAGGAGGTGGCTCGCCACGGGTGCCTCCACCTTCGATGTCGACCAGGTCGACGTTGTACGTTTCATGGACCGTATTGGACTGGTGGTGCATTTTCTGCTGTCTCCCTTGTAAAAAGCCTGGCTGGTACAAGTACCCAATGCTGACGCGATCCAGTAAAAGTTTCTGTTCTGTTTTATCACGACCCATTGCTGCGGGTTTGACATCCACCACACTCGGCAAGCCTGCAAACCATTCCATGTTTCTGCACTGGGGATCGAACAGATCGACCCTGGGTTGAAAAGGCTCACGGAGCATGAGATCTTTAAGCCGCTGGAGTTGATCTCGGAGATTTTGGTCCATCAGGTAAGCATACATGGGCATGGCATTTCCTCAATCCAGCTTAAGCAGCTTGCCATTGATGCGTCAATTCTCAAGCCACCCTGTCAAACACTCTAGGAATGTGGATTTCAGATGGTTAGACCACGATATTCTTAGTCGGGCTCTCTGCCTTCCCCTGAGGCAAGTAACATCTCTAGTAAGCTGGGTCAGCCCTAAGGCCCCTATTCCACACAGACCATGAACCCCGTGAATAGCTACGAATTGATAAATATGAGAATTCATGAGGATTCGTGGAATTGTGCAAATTTTCTCATGCAATTCATGAAGCAGTACGATTCAGTTATGATACAGCTATGATAAAGTTATGAACATTCCTGGGATTCGGCTGGAATCTCACGAATATTGTCAAGAATTCACTATGATTTAGAAGTATTTATTACGAATACTGCATGAATGTTAGGAATCTGTTACGAATCAGTTAAGAATACGCCGAATGCACGTACGAATCAGGTACAAATAAATGAATTCGTGACTATTCTTCACCATTCGTGGGAGATAGGTATAACATGGCCGTCACCCTTGTTTAGGTGTCCGTTCGAAAATGGATGCTCAACGTACAGCAGCTGTCTTAGCTGTTTTAGCCCTGAAACTGGCGTGTCAACACCAGCTGCTGATCACGTGAAGAAGACCGTTTCAAAGGAGGACAAAAGCACCCAGGTGGAAGATTAGAATATGGTCACTACAACACACTGCAAGATCTTAGAATGGAAGACAAATATTCACTTGCTATGTGAGAATGCCACCCATTTGTTTGATGAGTTCCTCAACAGGATTAGCCTAGTCACCCAGAAGAGGAACACCCACATGAGACCGGCCACAGATGCTCGAATGAAGCTAGCCATGACGTCCGGTGTGGCTACAGCACAGTGGTACGGAAAGAAATCTGTCAGGTCATCATACAGGAGCTGAAGGATGAAGTTATGCCACTGCAAAGGACTCAGGATGACTGGAAGGCCATTGCCCAGCAGTTCCAAGACCGGTGGCATGTTCCTCATGTCCTGTGGGCTTTGGATGGTAAGCACGTAGCCATCAGGAAACCACACAACACGCAGTGTTTTCTTCAATTGAAAACGCTTTTTCTCCGTGGTGCTGTTAGCCCTGGTGGATACGGACTAAAAATTCATCTGGATAGATATTTGTGATGGTCATCAATCTGATGCACAGTGCTTCAGAACCGAAGGAGTCCACTGATGACAACACGATAAACTTACCTTACAGCGACCCCCTGCCAAGTGATGACAGAGACGGTGTACAACCGACTACATCCTGGGGAATGATGCTTTTCCTCATGAAAGGCTATGGAAGAAAGGGTCTTCACAATGATTGAGTGAGTGAGTTTAGGTTTACTCAGCAATATTCCAGCTATATGGCGGAGATCTGTAAATAATCGAGTCTGGACCAGTGATCAGCAACATGAGCATCGATCTGCGCAATTGGGAACCGATGACATGTGTCAGCCAAAGTCAGTGAGCCTCACCACCCGGTCCTGTTAGTCGCCTCTTACGACCAGCATGGTCGCCTTTTATGGCAAGCATGGGTTACTGAAGGCCTATTCTACCCCGGGACCTTCACGGGTCTCTTGACAATGACATACTGGTGCCAACAACAGATTAACCAGGTTCACAAGTGTGATAGAGAATGATTTCGGAATACTGGCCAACAGATTCTTGCTGGGCACCCTGCAAAAAGAACCTGATGTGACAAGTCATCCTACACCACCTACCGAGGATCAGGTTCCCTGCCATTGGCAATGCAGATGTGGACCGGGAAGACAAGGATCACAACAACATCCCTGGTGCCTGGTAGGCAGACCAGATACTCCAGTTCCAGTCACAACAGAGACAATGTCAAATTTCAATAGTTTGTATTGAAATTATGTTAATAGTGCTTATTAATGCTCATTAGCGCTTATAAAATGTTTATTAAAACGAGAAACCCAAGAGGGCTTGTATTGCTCCACTGACTACTAGCACAACTGCTCACTCCCATCATGTTAGAATTTCTCTTTTATGTCATGAATGTTTTGTTTTTTCGCAATCTTCATATTGCCCCAATCTATCTATCCAATATTTCTGCTTGGATGACGCAAACAAAAACAAACTTTGCTCTTTTTTATATCTTATTTTCAAGTTTTATTGGTATAAAAACTGAAAGACAGAAATTCTTATCTAAGTACATTCATATAATAATCATACATAAAAACATATCTCAGAGAGCACCCAGCTAAAAGCACACAGTCTAAGCTGGACACACCTAAAGCTAAACACACAGTCTAAGGAGCTGAGAGTGTGAACCTGTCAAACTGAGTGGTTGCCATCGGTCTGTGTGACCCGAGAGGCAACAGCCGATGTCCAGGGGGCTGATGTCCATCAGTATCTCAGATACGTTGAATGATGCTTCCTGCTGATACTCATGGACGTCCGAGGTTGCTGGCTCTGGGTAGGAGGCAACGGGGTGGTGTAGGTAGTTGATGAACCCAGTTGGCTCCTGTGAGTGCCACATCGAGCTGGAGCCAGCAGTCTGGACTGCCACTGTTATGGGTCTGGCTGTCACTGCTAATAAAAATGAGGAGGTACTGGTGCTGATCTTCCTGCTTCCACATCTGCCTGTTTCTCCCCATTGAACAGAAGGTCAAACATGGCCTTGTCAACAGATGCCTGCTCACTCTTCTTCCTCCTGAGTTTCCCTATCTGGGTACGGAGGCTCTCAAAAATGTAGTCAGTGCCTTTATCTCTTTTCCCATCTCCCGAACTAGATCTTCCCACGCCTTATTCTGTATAGAGACAAAGAGGTGATCTATCCGCCTCTTGTTGTGGATGAAGTTATTCCTCTCAATGAAGAGAGCCGTATCCTCTTGTTCATCATCTATGAGGTTCAGCAAGAACCTGGCTTTCTTGCTCTTACAGGCACCCGTGGCGAGCCACCTCCTCGTGGTGGGTGCTGGGTAACGCCAAGAGCTCGCCAACACCCCCGTAGTGGACCCGGGGGGATATTTGGTCCACCAACCCGTTTGCCGTGGGTTGCGGCCCTGTGTCGGTGGAGGAGGGGATCCTGGTGGTTGAGGGCATGGGAGCAGGACCAGTGTTCCTAATGCCCAATACACTATTTTGGCCCTGACTTCACCTAGACGGGTGGTTGAATGGGCGCGGTTCAACCAATCGGCTGGTCATGCCAAGCCCTGTGCATAGATAATATGTAATTGCACAAATTTGTTTTGGAATTTTTTAAACTTTAGTCTTGGCACCCTTTGCTCAGAATATTATTTGACTTGAATTTTGTTTACATGAATTCTGCCTAGAGTCTTATGCCCAGAAAGCGGTGGCTCATGGGCCAATCTGGTGGAAGAATTAATCTTTTGGTTTTTCTGCTGGAGTATATCATCTGAGTATCCTTGGTGCTGCAAGTTGGAGACCCGCTTGTGTTTAGCATTGTCCTTTGTGATACTCCGTGGTGGGTGGGGAGCTCGGATGACGAAACATATATACTACCTATGGAATACCAAACCCCCCAAAAACGCAATAAACGTCAACTTGACAACGATGATGACGACCAACGACCTTCCAACTCAATCGACTATTGGCCACGATTTTTAGTTTTAGAAACTGTAGGCAAGACGCCACTGAAACTTAACCCTTTTGCCACTTCCAAGGGTATACATGGCATTGCAGGTGAGGTTAAAAACGTTAGACGCTTGCGTTCAGGCTCTCTATTGGTTGAATGCAGCAGAAAACAGCAAGCAAAGAACCTCATGTCAACAGAAGTATTTGTTGGAATTCCCGTCTCCATCACTGCCCACAGGACTCTGAATACCAGTAAAGGCATAATCAGAGACAGAGATGGATTATTTGCTGATATGTCTGAGTTGGATATTGCTTCTGAGATGAAAGATCAGGGAGTGATTTGTGTTAAAAGATTCACGATCCGCAGAAACAATGAAACGGTCCAAACAAATACTTATCTGTTCTCCTTCTCATCGCCAAATCCTCCAAAGTCCGTTAAAGCAGGTTACTGTAGTATTTCAGTTGACGTGTACATCCCAAATCCTTTGAGATGTTTTAGATGTCAAAGGTATGGGCACGGTGTTAACACTTGTACCAAGCCCATAACATGCGCCCACTGCAGTGAGAATACTCATGTCACAGAAGACTGTAACAGTGACCATAAAAAGTGTACAAATTGTTCGGGAAATCATTCGTCTTTCGCCAAAGAGTGTCCAGTCTGGAAAAAACAAATGGAAATCAATATAATTAAATTCACCCAGAACGTCAGCTTTTCTGACGCCAAAAAACTTGTGGAATCTGCAACACATACTGAATCATTTGCATCCGTTGTCAGAACTCCTGAATATACCTCAAAAGTAACTACCTTGTCGATACATTGCCAGACAGATTAGACGTGGGTTAAAACAAACAATGCTCAGTTTGTTGCACCCGAACAGTCTACGCAAACCTTGACATCTTCTGTCAACACTCAGGTGGTATTTAAAGCCGGGTCACAGTCCTGTAGTCAGACTTCATCTGTATCTGGAGAACAATCTTTGTCTCAAGAAACTCACAAATCACGATCAAAAACAAGCTCGAAGAATATTGTTCAAAGTAAAACTGACTCAAGAACAGAATCTTCAAAAAAGAGTGGCAGACCTCAGAAGGGTTCAGAAAATCCTGTAAAATTATTCAATTAATACGGATCGCTTGAGGCCATGGAAGTGTCAGAAAACTTCCATCCCAGGGCACATAGCTTGTCGCCCTCGAAAAAGGTGAGGGGTAGATCCCCTATTAACCCACCAAAAAGATAGTTTATTCCAATAATATTCTACAGTGGAACTGTAGAGGACTGAGGACTAATTTACATGAACTACAGCTATTAGTCCAAGATTTTACACCTTCAGCGTTTTGTCTCCAAGAGACATATTTAAAACAAACAGATAGATTTGACCTTCGTCATTTGAATGCATATCATTGTTTTTCACCTCCGGGTGATAGGGCCACTGGAGGATCATCCATTCTAGTCAGACAAAACGTTCTTCAAAGCCCTGTTCCACTTATTACTAATTTGCAGGCTGTTGCAGTGAGAATTACTTTACATGTAGCGTTTACGCTATGCTCTCTTTATATTTCACCGTCTTCGAAGTTTGCCAAAACTGATCTTCAAGCTCTATATGATCAGCTGCCGAAGCCCTGTATTATAATGGGAGACTTAAATGGGCACAACCCACTCCGGGGTAGTGTAAATATAAACACTAAAGGTAAATTGTTGGAGGACTTTTGTTCTGACAATGATTTATGTATTTATAATGATGGTTCCAACACGTATTTACACCCTGGTACGGGGACGTATTCTGCTCTTGACTTGTCATTGACAAATTCAGAACTACTAAATGAATTTGAATGGTCAGTCCACGATGACCTCTGTGGAAGTGACCATTTTCCTACTGTATTAAAACCTATAACTCCATCTGATGTTCCTCCATCTTCAAGACGAAATTTTAAAAAGGCTAACTGGACATTATATGAAACACTGTGTGCTGAAAAACTTAAACCTGAACGTTTTATTGACGTTCCCGATGCTATTAAATGTTTTTCTGAGGAACTGAATTTCATAGCTGATGAGTGTATACCAAATTCCTCTGTAGTTTCACACGTAAGAAAACCATGGTTCAACGATGAGTGCAAACAAGCTAGGAAGGCAAGGAAAAAAGCAGAACATTATTTCCGTCGCCATCCCATGGTGCATAATTTAAATAAATTCAAAATTTTAAATGCTAAAGCACGGCGTACTTTCAAACAGAACAAACGCCAATCTTGGCAAAATTATGTATCTAAAATAAATTCTCGGACACCTATGTCCAAGGTATGGAATATGGTCCAAAAACTTAAAGGTAAGGGTACTAAATCTAGTGTCAATCATCTTAAACATGGAGATCAAGTACTTACTGATAAGTCAGATATCGCAAATACACTGGGTGAAACCCTTGCTAAACACTCTTCCTCTTCTAATTATGTACCTAAATTCCAACAGTATCAAAAACAACAAGAAAAGAAAACTATTAATTTCAACTCAGATAATGGGGAAGATTATAATGAAACTTTTTCTATTCATGAACTCCATACTGCTCTTGATCAAGCTCATGACACTGCTACAGGAGCTGATAACATACATTATCAACTCCTGAAGCACTTGCCAGAATCCTGCCTAGAAACTCTTCTCAATATTTTTGATGATATTTGGACATCGGGTAACTTTCCTTCATCATGGCGTGACGCCATAGTAGTACCCATACCTAAACCTGGACGTGATCATACGGATCCATCCAACTATCGGCCGATTTCGTTAACTAGCTGTGTTTGCAAGACCACGGAACGCATGATAAATAATCGACTTGTTTGGTACTTGGAAACAAATAACCTTATAACTGATATACAGTGTGGTTTCCGTAAAAACAGAAGTACTGTCGATCACTTAGTGCGTTTAGAATCATTTGTTAAAAACGCACTAATTAATAAACAACATGCTGTGTCTATCTTTTTTGATCTCGAAAAAGCATATGACACAACCTGGAAATACAGTATTTTAAAAGACTTACATGACATCGGCTTGCGAGGTCGTTTACCTGAATTTATTGCCAACTTTTTAAATAACAGACAGTTTCAAGTTCGAGTGGGTTCTACCCTGTCTGATCATTACAATCAGGATCAGGGTGTTCCACAAGGCAGTATTCTGTCTGTCACACTTTTTAGCATCAAGATAAATATTTTATCAAAAGTTTTAATAGATTCAATTGATGGATCGTTATTTGTGGATGAATTTAATATTTTTTGTCGAGGGAAAAACATGCATACTATTGAACGGCAACTGCAGTTGTGTTTAAACAAAATAAATAAATGGTGTCTTGAAAACGGCTTTAAATTTTCTAAATCCAAAACTAATTGTATACATTTTTGCAGAAAATATAAGCCACATAAAGACCCTGAACTATCTCTAGATGGCACTCCCATCAAAGTTGTAAAGGAGGCCAAGTTCTTGGGCCTAATCTTTGACTCCCATTTAACATTTCTGCCTCATATCAAATCCCTTAAAAATAAATGCCTGAAGGCTCTTGACTTGTTGAAAGTTGTTTCCAACTCAAAGTGGGGAGGGGATCAAGCAACCCTCTTACACCTATATCGATCACTGGTCCGTTCGAAACTTGATTATGGCTCCATCGTATATGGTGGAGCCTGCAAAAGCAACCTTAAACTTCTTGATTCTGTCCACCATCAAGGCTTAAGACTTTGTCTTGGGTCTTTCAGAACTTCACCTATTGATAGTCTCTATGTTGAGGCCGATGAACCATCTCTTACTCAACGTCGTATAAAATTGTCTTTACAATACATTACTAAATTATATTCTAATGAATCTAACCCTGCCTATAACTGTGTCTTCAATCCCCTTTATGAGGATTTGTATAACAAAAAGTCTTCTCTTGTTCCACCTCTTGGGCACAGAATTAAACCATTTATATCTGCTGCTGGTATTGAGCTGGAAAGTATATCGCCTTCCCGTCTTCTTTCATCTCCTCCTTGGCAATTGGTTAGGCCACAAGTTGACCTAACATTAACTGCATTTAAGAAATCAGAAACAAATAACTTACAATACAAACAAGAATATCATCAATTAAAACATAAATATAGCAATTACAAACCCTTATTTACAGATGGATCCAAGGACGGTGGCGCTGTGGCTTGTGCCACTGTCATTGGATCCAGAACAATATCTTCTAGATTACCAGATAGTAGTTCTATTTTTTACAGCTGAAGCTAACGCCATATTAACAGCTCTTGAATATATTCGGAGACACCCTAAACGTAAACAATATATAATCTATTCAGACTCTCTTTCTTGTCTCCAGGCGATTAAAAAATTATCATGTAAACATCCATTTTTAATTGACATTATTGAATTCTATAATAGTCTTGCTACTGGCCAATACGACATCGTCTTCTGTTGGTTACCCAGCCATGTAGGCATTTCAGGGAACACAATGGCCGATCTTGCTGCGAAGGCAGCACTAAACAAATTTGTGACACCGCTTCTTATTCCCTACAGTGATTACAAAGCCACCATTAGATCTTATATCCGTGATCTGATGCAAAAGAAGTGGGACACCCAAGTGGGTATAAATAAATTACATGAGATAAAACCTTACATTGGTTATACCTACTTGGGTTGTCAGTCCAGATTTGAAGAGGTCATACTACGACGATGTCGTGTTGGCCACACTAGATATACTCATGCATACCTGTTGAAAGGTGAGGATCCTCGATTTTGCATCCCTTGTGATGAGAGAGTCACGGTCAAGCATATTCTGCTTGACTGTGTTGAATTCTCCATCACAAGGGATAAATATTTTACAGCTAAAACAATGAAGGATCTTTTTACCAACATTAATTCTCATTTTATTATAGGTTTTTTAAAAGAAATTGATTTTTTGGGTGAATTTTGAATAGTATGTTTCTGTAAATAGATGTATTTTAATGATTGGTAATTTGAATTAGTAACTTGAATTGTTGGTGGCTGTACCCTCAAAGGGGGTTGAAGTATTGCAAAATTATTGTCCTCCTGAGAGGGTACGTAAGTCCACAAACATTCACAGTAAATTTAAGTCTACCAGGTTTTTAATCGTAGTATTCATGTTGTTTTAATTTTGGCTAACCTTTCGTACAATCACCAGCAGCTGAGGGGATGATGTAAATCCAACTAGGGTCCATGTAGGTAGCAAAGGTACTGTAAGTCCCGATGGTCCCTAGTGTGGTGATCTACCTTCACTTGTTGGCGATCCATAGTCTGTTTTTATCATGTATTGTCTAAATAGTGCTATTAGTTTTAACTTTCCATACTAGTTTTAATTAAATTTGTGATATGCTAGTTGTTTTACTGTCCTTCTTTGACAGATATTTCCATATGCATATATTTAATTTAAATGTTCTCGTCACGATATGGCTGAGATATTGCCGATGTGACGTTAAACATTATCTCACTCACTCTTGCTCTTACACTGTGGAGAAGCATCTAGTTCATCATGATTAGCATCACCAGTCACTGACTGAGCTGCCACATTGTTTTCAACTTCTGGAGTTGATTCATCTTCCAGTGGAGGGGTAGGTACTCTTGGTGGGGTTGGGGGTGAGGTGCTGGCTTCTTCTTCTCCCTCTTCCCTGGTTTTCTTCCCCCTCTTCCCTCTCCCCGTACCTTTACTTGCAGCATCTTGCTGACTCCTGGATACGTGGCACAATCTTCAGCAGCTAATAACCGGAAGTCAATGTCAAACTTCTTACATACTTACTGTCGTAGCTGATTTGTAGGTAGTTCTTACTTGCTTCGTACCTGCTTCGACGTGTTTGTGGAATTCCTGACAGATTCGTCGCCGATTCATGATCAAGCTACGAAGTGAAGAATATACGAATGAGTTAAGAAGACCTACGAATTGATTAGATTTGGTTACAATTCCTAAGAATGCACTACGAATTTGTTACGAATGAACTACAATTATCTTTAATCGGGTGTTCATGGCCAAAATATGAAAAGTTCAAAACGTTTGCCACGAATTCCCGATTACTCGATCACGACTACACCACGAATTAGTAAGGAAAGGATTATGATTCAGCTACGAATCATCAGTTTTTAATGACACTTTTCATGCAATCTGGTGAGATGTAACAGACAGATGAGCCAGTCATTTTCTTATGCATTGCATGGTCCAAACTTATATTTTTGTCCAAAGTACATATTCTTGTGTTGTCTTATATTGTAATTATAGTTTTCTCCAAATTGCCTTTGGTCGCTTAGACATACGACTCCCTGATTATATTAACTTCAGGCAAAGTTCTATCCAGGAAATGTATTTTCTAGTTTCTGTTAGTTTTACTTGAAACCGGTTCGTATTTGTTTGTTTTGTTTGTTGTTCTTTAGAGGATGTTTCTTGGGAACCCGTGTCTATATAAGGTCTATAATACCTTGCATATTTTTCTCAGCAAACTAAATTGGCTTGTGAACGATAATTCGTCCTGGTGCCGGAACTCTACAACAGCATTAGCAAATGTTAAGGGATGCCTATAGCCATATAATATTATAGTTGCTGCCATTGTCCGAGTATACTGTAGTTTTCACATGATTTCAATGTTGAGTGTTTATAGATGACTGCCTAGTATTTGGCAATATAAGAATTACTAAAAACGTATGTCTATTGGGAAGCATATTTATTTATGTCTTTATCGGAGTTAATTACCCAGTCAGCATAAGAAAGTAAAAATACTTCATTCTTTAAGCTACTGAGAGTACACAGATGCTGCTTACTCCTAAAAATATGCAGTTACTAATACATCATGAAGCTTTGATTATCATTCGAGGATGAGGCTGCTACAGCGGTCGGAAATTGGTCGTGTATTCTGTTGATGTCTGAGAGAAAAGATGTCCCATTACATTGGAGTGTAAGGTTTGGTTGGTGAAGTCAAAGAAGTTAGAAGAATTACGATTTAAACGTCTCCATATTGAGTGCAAGAAACAAATTACGCTATCAAATAAATCACTGGCAAATGTCCCTGTTTAGGTTCCATCTCACAGGAAACTAAGCATTAGCAAAAGACATTGTCCGTGAATACAGGATTTTCATCCTCAAGAAGTCACTGCTTTAAAACGGTTTATGTTTAAAAGAGACAATGAAATTATATAAACCTACTCGATAACTTATTATTTTTCTTGGACACACAAGTAGGTACCAACAGATTACACACATATAAACAACAATTGGTTACACCGTCTTGGTGTCGGTCGGTCCAGGTTTGCAAAAGTTATTGTACGACAATGTCGCATTAGCCACAGCAGGCATACAGATGAATACACGTTGAAAGGTGATTGTCCCCCATTTTAAAACCCTTGTAATGATAGTATCATAGTCCAACATGTCCTGCTACACTGCCTTTTCCATTACAAGGGACAAATATTTCAGTTTAAAAACGGTAACTGATCATTTTACTCAAGTTCATTCCAAGTTTAGTCTTAGTTTATTAGAAGTCAATTTTGATTTTATATGATAATCAATAAATATATTTTTGAATTAACAAACAACCTAGACTGATGATTTAGCGTAAAATTATTATCCCCCTGAAAAGTCCAATTCACTCAAGGTGTTTTTCATACTACGTGTTCTGATCTCAGAATATGTGTAAATAGGAGTTCAGTCGCCATCAGCTGAAGGGGATCCAGTTAGGATCAATGTGCAGTAAGTCCCCATGAGCCCATGTATAGCGCTTTACCTTCGTTTGGTGGCGATTCATAGTGGTATACATCTGTTGTATTGGTCTCGTTAGTGATGTTTTTACGACAATGTACTCATTTTAATTTGATATCAGCGATACAACTTTAGTTTTACTATTCATCGTCAACAGGTGTTTATTAAACAATGTAATTGATCTTTAACATGACTAAACTTTTCTCTTGTCGTGATATGGCTGAAATATACAAATACACAACTGCCATTGACATGGCAGCGTAACATAAATAAACTGAACGCCATAAGAAATGTAACACCTCTTCATATGTAAATGATTTCCCTACCATGTCAAGTTGAAGAACCGATTTGTGTGTGCTATATAGATTGTTCTTTTCACAAGAAGAGTAAATGACGCTCGTGGACAGTGTTAAACGCATGTATTAAAGAGTGGTATCAATCGTTCCGTTTGCGACCAATCACAGAAAACAAAAGAGACATTGAAAAAGGCAGAATGTAATTAAATAATCTTAGATTATTATCTGGTGTGTCCTCCATTGGCCTTCAAACATGCATGAACTCGCCGTCTCACAGAATACGTCAAACGTCGGATGAAAGTCCATCAGAACAGCACTAAGTTGTTTACATGTATGCGGCTGTTGCTGACTTAACCGGATCCGACGATCGAGATAATCCCAGAGGTGTTCGATAGGGTTCAGATCCGGTAATCTCGCCACCCATGGCAAAACGTGAACGTTATTAACGTCTGTCTGGCTACATGGGGTCGAACATTTTCCTGTTGGAAGAGGGTGTTAAGATTCTGCTTGGTGAACGGGAGGACCTCTGGCTGTAGAACCTGGTTGATGTACCTCTGTGCGGTGAGATTGCCGTCGATCACAACGATGTTTGTTTTCCTGTCGCCACGTATACCGCCCCAGACCACAACGCTGCCTCCTCCAAAGGGTACAACTTCCTGTATGCAACATCGCGCCTCTCTTTCACCCTGGTGGCGATAAACTCGTCTTCTCCCGTCCGCTCGGTGTAGCTGAACGGGCTTTCATCAGCACCCTCTGCCAATTCTGTTCTGCCAACATATCACATTCTTGGCCCACGCAACCCTGTTTTGACGTGGTTGTCGTGTAACACGTACCCCTTGCAGCGGTCGGTATGGTCTCAGTCCGTATGGTCGGGGGCGTCCTCTCACCGTTTGGGGACTTATTCGGCGTCCAAGAGCTGTATTTGCCGTCACAGTGGCCGTCTGAAAACGGTTTCTCAGGTGCAGTTGACGGATTTAGCGGTCTTCATTAGGGGTTGTAGCTGACAGCCTCCCACTTCTGGGTCTGTCTGTTGTTGTTCCTGTGTTCTGCAAGCGTTTTCGAAGCCTTAGAGTGGTGAGGCGATGACATCCAAATGCAGCAGCCACATCCCCATTAGTCGACCCAGTCTGCAGCATTCCGACAGCTATTTCCCTCTCTTCAGCACTTAACCTCGGCATTATATTGAGTACAGTTTGTGTTGTGATAAATCTAGGAGCCTTATATACCCCTTTCCCATACATTTCAAGTGCATTTCATGCAAGATGAAGTTACAGTGGGTGCGTGTTTTGTTATGTTTCTTCATAAGAGAACAGAAACATGCAATTGTTTTTGCATCAAAGGGAAAATTAAGGTTTTTTTCTGTTGAGGAGTCTTCCTGAAACTTTCGAAAGTCATGTTGATCCGAAATTTCAACCTAACATCGTTTAATGTGTTCTAAAGAGAAACAAATCCAATTTCAACATTTACAACTTTTTACGATAAATAGCCTTATTTTCCATATCCGAAACCAAATGTTACCGTTCTTTTTGAGTTATGTATGCATTACCATCACAAACAATATCATTTGGACTCATTTAAAATTTTTTTTTACTCCTTCAATGTGGATTTGTACTTGATCGAAAATAGGACAATGGACCCATCAGAAAACATATGGCCATATCCAAATTATCATTGACTACCTTGGTCTGATGGTTTCACTCCAAAGAGTTACATAACTGATTGTCAAATCCTTCAATGTGGATTTGTACTTGATCGAAAATAGGACAATGGACCCATCAGAAAACATATGGCCATATCCAAATTATCATTGACTACCTTGGTCTGATGGTTTCACTCCAAAGAGTTACATAACTGATTGTCAAATCCTTCAATGTGGATTTGTACTTGATCGAAAATAGGACAATGGACCCATCAGAAAACATATGGCCATATCCAAATTATCATTGACTACCTTGGTCTGATGGTTTCACTCCAAAGAGTTACATAACTGATTGTCAAAACAAGCAACACCAAAATCTTCTCTCATAATGTTTTTTCATAATATATTTATAATATATTTATGATAAGAGGTGTAACATTTCTTTTGGCTTTCAGGTTATGTTGAGTTCCATTTTTCTGTTGGACTATCTTGGTTTATTCATTGTCATTCGTTCATAGCTATTTAACAGATCAACAATAGTCATTGTTCAAGCTGCATTCTGGACGTTAGGTTCAAATTCGTTTCTGTGAAGCGCTTCATAGGCTGCACACACAACAGGTCTCTCGCATTTTCCCACTTTTCCCGGGTTTATTTTCATCACTCGAATTTGATACTTGGTATGGTGTTTCATATTGATGTCTACTTCAGGATTTTACAAGTCATGTTACCATCATTTGGCTGTTGTTGTTTTTTTTTTGTTGTTGTTGTTTTTGTTTTTGTTTGTTTTTTGTTTTGTTTTGGGGCTTTTTTTCTCTCGCACCCTATGCCCTCTGTTAATTATGTCATTGGAAGAGCAGTAAGATGACACGAGGTTTGTCAAACACCTTGTGAATAATTTGTACTGTGTATTCAAACATGTGATAGGGTGGAAGAATGTTGGGATCAGTCAAGTCTCCTTTTTTGGGACAGAGTATTGCGCAAGCATTGCAGAACCATAGACACATCACCTGTGTCCAGAAGAAAATTAAAACAGTGGTGTAATGGTATGTGGACACACTGGAACAGTTTCCAATGCCGGTTTTGAATGCCATCAGGCAGTAGGGCTGTGTTAGATTTGGACTTTATAATGACACTTTTCATGCAATCTGGTGAGATGTAACAGACAAACAATCTAGTTACTTTCTCATGCATTTCATGGTCACAATCACTCACCCAGGGTGCCTCCAGGTTACAGTCACCGGGTACAAACCACAACTGTTTTCAGAATCTTTTAATGGCATCCATGGGAGGCCGTTTATCATGCTCACCATCACCACTTGTCTTATGTTGCCTGTAGAATTGTTTTTCATCATTTCTAAAAAGTTGATTTTGTTTGATAAATTTGTTTTCCTTTGCGCATTTCTCTTTCTTTCTGTCCAAACCATTAATTTTGCCTTAAGGGAATCGACAATTTGGAGAAGAACCTTTTCTTTTGTTGATTTGCATTGCAATTTTAGTTTCTTCCAAATTGACTTTTGTCTTTTTGATATGGAATTCTCTAACGATCTTAATTTAAGGCACAGCTCCAGCCAGGAAATATTTCTTCTAGTTTCAGTAGGTTTTAAAAGAAACCTGGGTTATCATTAGATCGCTTGTCTTTAGAAACTGAGTGAAGATCGCCCAAGGTTCACGCTGCAGCGTAGATTCAGCAATTTACTTCATGTAATGAACAGTTCACAGAAAGTTTTAGAGATATAATTTCATGAAGTAAATCAATTTCATTTTTGCGAAAAGACATGTTTAGTTGTGTAACTGGCCCCTGATTCTCTAAAGGTAAATCACCACATTCTTCATAAATAGAACTAAACCAACTGTAAACAGGATTTTTGGGAAAGGTCTGCAACTGAAGAAGAAGTAGATTGAGGGGTCAATTGCCTCTGTCGGAAGAGGAAAGAGAACATGCATAAGACGTTTGGTATCTCCTGTCACTTGAGCATTTTGCTTTTTAAAATGTTCCTGACGGGCACCAGTTGTGATTTGGTGTTGGACATTTTGCTCCGTCAGGTTAGCATACATGGGCATGGCATTGTCTCAATGCAGCTTTAGTGACTTGCCATTAATACGCGGATTTTCAGACCATCCTGTCGCTTTCGCACCCTCAAGTAGAGTGAATTTGAGATATTTTGACCAAGATATGCTTGGTCGGGGCCTGTGCCTTCCCCTGGGGCAAGTCCCATCTCAAGTATATTTTGTGTCACTACCGGAGGAAGGCTGTCTGGTCTGTGGAAGTGAAAGATCGAATTCTTCTTGTCTAGCTGTAACCCAGTAAGAAAACCAGTTTTGGGGGATGTCAAGGCTGACTGGGTGATGCACCTGCAGTTCAAGGAATACAATTCCGATATCTAGGCCCACCACGAAGAGGCCTATTGCTATTATTATTTTACAGATTAAGATATAAATGCAACAGAGAGGGTTTGGGTCATCCTTGCACAGTCAGGCTGGTAAAGCTCATCATCAGCTCAGGGCCCTCACCCCCTCTACACGCAGCCCAGACAGCGAATGGGACTTCTCCCAGGAAACACTGCCTAGTCAAACCCACCAAGAACTATTCGGAGAATATGAAGGCTCCCCAACACTGCAGCCTTCTGCATTACCCAGATTGTCAGGGCCAGGGAAGGGTATTGGTGTTGTTATTGCCCAGATAGTGCACAGTGGCACGTGCTGTGTGGGGCTTGGCATTGTCCTGTTGGAAGAGCTGTCGTTGACGGTCAACAAGGTCAAGGACGTGTGGACAGAGAATCTGGTCGATGTATCAATTGGCCATCAGATTGCTTGCACAAGTTCCGACCTGCCGGTGTGTGAGATTGCTCCGCACACCATATACCCGCTGCACCGAATCTGTCCAGCTGTCTAATGCAGTTAGGAGCAAAACGTTCATGACATCGCCTGTAGACACGGTCTCATGTTGCCTGAAGAGATAACGGGATTCATAGCTAAGCCATATGCGGATCTAGTTTGCCAGGTTCCTTGGCAGCACCGTGTTACACCATCTCACTCATCGACGTCAATGTAGTCGTGTCAGGGAGAAGCAACTTTTGGACGTTTGGCACGTATTCCTTCTTCTCGGAGACGGTTTCTGATTGTCTAATCGGACACTCTTCAGGCTCCAAACTGTTCTTGTACTGTGACCCGGGCAGTATGATGACGGTCACGTAGGTGGGTTACCCGGATGTACCGATCTTGGGCAGGTGTGGTGACTCTAGGTCTTCCTGATCCTGGTTGGTCATTTGTCGAATTAGTTCGACGAAACCGATCCACCAATCGAGTTATTGTGCTGGGGTGAACGATGAAGATCCTTGCCACCCCATTCTGTTTTTCCAGCTTGCAATCGTCCAATTGCCTGATATCGATCGGCAGGATTGAGACGTCCTATTTTCGTGTACAGTATTTGCAAAGATCTTAGATGAAATTATGCGATTCATGTGGGTCCTTTATAGTCACATGCTGTACTCATGATTTGCGCAATCAATGTGCCTGATATTCGTGCTGCATGACATCCACGCACATCACGACAATCCTGGTTGCCTTTGGTCAAGCATGATGTTCTAAAACATTCCAGAAACAATGTGCAAAAGGTTTGAGTTTACATATGTGTACAAAACTGTATGTATCATTTTTTAATTTCATTTTGCGTTATTTTTTTTATTTTTTTTTTTGAAGAGTGCATTATGTTTTACAGATTAAGATAGAAACGTAGCAGAGGGGGTTCGGGTGATCCCGGCACAGTCAGGCTAGTAAAGTTCATCATCAGCTCAGTGATGGTAGAGACCGTGTCTACAGGTGACGTCATGAACGTTTTGCTAACTGCATCAGACAGGTTGACAGGTTTGGTTAACGGATTGTGATGGTGTAGCAAGTGTCATGGTGTGTAGAACGATCTCATACATCCGCAGATCGGAGCACACCATCCTTTTGTTCGAAGTTTATCTCTTGAATCTGGGCATTCTGGGGCTTGTCTCGAACTTGCATTCCAAGATATGTGTAGCTCTGATCTTCCACAAGATGCTCAATAACTCCTCCCCTAGCAACCTGACCGATCCATCATTAGTTACCTTGCCACGTTTTAAATGAAGAGTATTACATTTGTTGACTATTATTATGTTTTACAGATTAAGATAGAAATACAGCAGGTGGGTTCAGGTGATCCTGGCACAGTCAGGTTGGTAAAGCTCATCATCAGCTCATTGTTATTGATACGGCTATTTAACGAATATATTCTCTCGGTCCAGGTCTGACTCTTCCAAACCTGGCACTCAATAAACCAACGCATCAAAGCGCCACAGTATACGGAGCGACATCTGATCGGGCTGTTGACGGCAACAACAACCCCGATTTCATTTCCGGAAGTTGTACCCACACGCAAAATTTCCAGTCCATTAACTGGTGGCAGGTAGACCTCCTATCGACCTGTCATGTTGGAAGTGTCTCCATCACCAACAGGGATGGTGACTATTGTAAGTAAAACAACAATAATGCCACTCTTCAATTCTATATGCAGATTGGGCGGTGGGGTAGTCTAGTGGTTTAAGCGTTCGCTCATCACGCCGAAGACCCGGGTTCAATTCCCCACATGGGTTCAGTGTGTGAGGCCCATGTTCTGGTTTCCCCCGCCTTGATATAGCTGGAATATTGCTAAAAGCGGCGTTAAACCAAACTCACTCACTCACCCAATATGCAGAGAAATATAGAAGAAAATAAAGCCTCATCACTTAAGGGCTTATTTAACCGTTGTATTCAAACGGATGATGTTTAGGCTTCCACTAAAGCATGTAACATTTCTCGGTATAACAACTATAAGATTCAAGTCTATATTACCGGTAAACATATTATATGAAGTAAGTACATCGTGCAAAATGATGATTTAGTTTTGAAAGAAAGAATAAAATAGCATCATTGTGACAAAAATGCACAAACATTTCTTTCTGACTGAAAAATATTAGTGAATATGGAGGAACTGTGGATGAAAACAGACCAAATGCCCGTCAGTTCAGTTCATGTACGTGTTTACTGTTTTGTAGGGAATTATTTGTCTGATGGACGATTGGTAGAAATGGCCTCCAAACTCACACTAATACTCAAACATGAGTCTATTAACATCCGTTACATTTTAGTGTGCAACATGTTCTTTGCTTTCAACGTATAGTTGTGTAATTGAAGTTTTAAGGGCATTACACCAAACCTTCACGCAGACGCTGGGTTAAACGACTTAACATTGGAGTCT
Organism: Haliotis asinina; assembly: GCF_037392515.1. Taxonomy (NCBI): domain Eukaryota; kingdom Metazoa; phylum Mollusca; class Gastropoda; order Lepetellida; family Haliotidae; genus Haliotis; species Haliotis asinina. Next base: position 50,805,715 of record NC_090291.1, on the reverse strand, counting down.
CACACTAGACCAGCAATAATTCTTGTCTACAACTCTGTTATTGGCACGAGGGTTTTGCGGACAGCAATCCGTTTCATCACCTAAGACTTTCATCTGAATTATAAACGTTTTTTTACCTTTTGTTCAATCCAGACGACAGATTAACCAACTTCACAGTGGAGGTCCACGCGTCTGATCCGATGAACAACACCAAATCCAGCCTCCAGCTCTGTTTCTGGCACAAAGGCACAGTAGGCAGAGGTCTGACGGCAGATCTGACCTGTGCAGTGAACACCATTGGACGCTACGTCAGAATTGTCAAGTACAACTCTGGTGATAAGCCTTTGACGTTGTGTGAAGTGGAAGTGAGGGGAACCCTTTTGCACAAGACATGCGGAGGTAAGATCGTCTAAAGGGGCCTTAGTGCAGAGCAACGTAACAAGAAAGATTGTTATTGTTATAATTCCTGGTGCAAATTCCTTAGAACTATGTGCAGTTGTGGTCAGAGGAACATCTTTGCACAAAAATGCAGCGGTAAGGAAACCCAAACGAATGATCGGCTGACGTCACTTGTACTCACAAAGCTGATTCAGTATTCTGGCACTACTAAACTTGAATCATACAAACATACAAATATCTGTCATTTATATCTGAATATATTTCAGAGTCACCTGTCGTGTTCAGCCGTCTGAGGACAGGAGTGAGGGAGCCTGACTACATCATCGCCAGGCATGAAAACATCGGGAAACTCGACTGTGCCAACTTGTGTCTCAGAATGCCTTCTTGCAATGCATTCAACACAAGGTCACCGTACATCGGTGTGGTCAGTTGCGAGCTGCTCGCTGTGAACCTTAACCCCGTCAATAATGCATCATGGGGCATATATGAGATTTCCAATCAAGCGTTACGTACTTGAAGAAAGGTGAGGCCTATAGACTGCGTGCAGCAGAGGGCGAGTGTTTAGCTTACAGCTGGTTGATTGAATTGCTTAGACGTCACATTCAGCATGACCCATTGTTAAAAAACACTCAAGTGTTGTTGGAATATTTATACACAAACCTGTGAGTCCAGTGACACTATAGGACTCTGGAACAGGACATGTCCCTCCTTGTTCACAGAATCACAACCGATCACAGAATTGTGCGCATACACTTCCTTTCAGTTTTCCATTCATCTAATGTTCATCCACACAACTCCCAATAGAGGTTGTTTCGACAGAGGTTAATATTCTCTGGCCTCCAATATTTGAATCTGCACTCGAAGTAATCGAGCACTCTTTAACATCTTTCCGTGAATGTCAACGATGTTTTTCAGACAATCCAGTGACCAACAACATGAGCATCAATCTGCGCAATAGGGAACCGATGACATGTGTCAACAAAGTCAGAGAGCCTGACCAAGCATGGGTTGCTGAAGGCCTGTTCTACCCCGGGACCTTCACGGGTCTGGCCGCACCAAAGATACTTTTCCGAATAGCTCACCAATCTCCACTCGTTGGTTTAAAGGTAGCCATAATATTTGACGACCACTTGATGGAGTGGGTCTACAATGAACTCATCGAAGTGGATTAATGAGTGTAGGGCCTATTTTCCAAGGGTCTCGAAGCTATAATCGTCTGATACATCCATTATAAGAATCTCAAGTTTTGCTTGTTCAAGCCATTTTTTCAGCAACCACCAAACCCAGTTTTCAACCCTGCACAAGAGTTCCTCGATGCTCCAGTTAGACATACAGAGTTGCTGTAGTATGGGGTATACACTCTGACAACAAAAACTATGGCAAAGCAAATTGCAGCCACATCTCCGAGTATATCATAATACTGCTGAAGACTATGTAAGAGGCATGTAAACACGAACATAAACTTTTGTGTTTTGCATTTGTTTTCCCATGAAATGTGTTTACCTGGTAGTTTCATAGCTAAAACACTCCAGATAAGTAACGGGATGAACACAACACAATCTCAGTCACGATGGCTTCATGGGTAGGACGTGCGTGAGATCGCTCTCAGGTTGTATCTCGCAATTGTTACTATTGCAAGTCTGATGTAATCTGCAATTGCTTTTATATCTACCGGATGTAATCCCGAAACATTTGTGTAGGAATGTCTAGGTTTTAAAAGTACTTTATTGTGAAATATGCCTTCAAGAGATAGACGAGGAAGGAAGAGCATAAACGCCACAGGTCAGGCCACGCTACAGAGCAGCAGCAGTGAGAAAACAAAAGCGTGTGGTTCTTCACTTGATTCTGTGCCATCGAAGTCAGCGAAACCTCTGGTTCCAAGATATGCATCTTCTTGTTCGTTGTACTACGAAACCGGGTGGGATGAACTTTCTGAGAAACGAAAATTAACATTATTTTATAAAATTCAAAAAGGTCTGAGACCAGGATTTCTTCAAGATTTACTCCCGCCTGTGGTAGGCAACCAAACATGCCATGAGTTGAGAAATTCCGATAACTTTACTGAAACATGTGCTGGACTGAGGTACTCAACATCATCTTTTTATTCCATGTGTGTGTGTGTGTGTGTGTGTGTGTGTGTGTGCGTGTGTGCGTGCGTGCGTGCGTGCGTGCGTGCGTGCGTGCGTGCGTGCGTGCGTGCGTGCGTGCGTGCGTGCGTGGAAAGATGAATTTGTAATTATCGGGAGAGAGCTATTTAAAAGTTGGATAACTTGTGCTCAATCCTTTTCTTAGTGAATAAAATATGTTTCAATCATTAAATCAATGTACACATTATACCGATTCATATTTTGCAGTTCCATTTGTTGAACCAATTATTAAATTAGACATGTTAAATCTGTCTCCCTTTGTCAGCCTCCTTTTATAGCCCTCGTGGTTCCTGGCCATCACACCTGTTAAGGTCCGGGATAGGATAGCCCTTCAGTAACCCATGCTTGTCGTAAGTGGTGACTAACGGGATCGAGTGGTCAGACTCACTGACTTGTGTGACACATGTTATCGGTTTCCAATTGCGCAGATCGGTGTTCATGCTGTTAATCACTGGATTGTCAAATCCAGACTCGATTATTTACAGACCACCGCCATATAGCTGGAATAATGCTGATTGCGGCGTATAACTAAACTCACTCTCTCATTAAGTTGACGGCCAAAACGTTACACGCTGTATTAAACATCGTGAATCATCCGTATAGTATACATTCGAAAAACAAGATAAAAAGTCATGACTTCAGATTAGAGTTCTTTTAAAACACTGGTATGGTGGGTGGCTGCAAAAAGGATCGCTGAAGCGCTGTTTGGAGATCACCAAGATAAAGTATAAAGTATATATGTTGAGTACGTAACACAAGGCAAAGCTTGAGGGTGAGATCATTTTTAACTGACTGATGATAAATGACATGTTACTTTAAAACGTCATGAATCACACAAACCCCAAACGCCCTATTATATGAATATTGAAACGGTACCACTTGAGACCTATCTGTGAATGTCACTTCTGATGCACATGTAGCGTTTGAAGGCTTTTGACTTCCAGTCTTCATGTACTTTTATCAATACTGAGGGCATTACTGGCGGCTGCACCTCCTCTTTGAGGGAATGGGCATTGTATGACTGGATCATAACCACAAGAGATCAGCTTTTCTGAAGCTATCATAAGTTAAGCATTGAATCTGGCCGTTGGTGATAGGCCAGTATACCTGTCTATGCGTAAGTGCGTTAAGAGTTAAAGTTACATTGGCAATATTTCAGCCATATCATATACCAGTCTGTAACTTCTCATGAGCACATGGCCCTGACACCGGGCGGAGTGGGCGACCTGACGCGGTTTAAAGTGGTATGGCGATTGTGAGCTGGTCGAGCTGGATTGTCTCTGTGTGTAGCACTGTGATGAGCAGAGAGTTGTCTTCCCAGCTGAAGTCACGTGTGAATAGTTGTTTATCTGTTGGCAGATTCCGGCGAGGCAGTTGGGTTGATTTAATAGGGTTGATTTGATAGGGTTGATTTAGAAGAAAGTGAAGAATGCTGTTGGACATGCATCCCAGACTGCAACGTTAAATGAGATGCTCAAGTCTAGTTTTCGCTTTAACGAGTGAGATGAGATGGAGTTGTCGGTAATTTCTGCATAGGGGTTTGTGCTTTCATTCGCTGGACCCTGGACATAGTAATTAGTAATTAATAATTAATAGATCGGTCCAACAGCGGGGTTGTTAACAGCTGCTTCGAGAAGGATAAGAGTAACTATAATGATACGTCCCGGGATATCTGTCGAACCTCCAGACCTTACTACACAGGATAGGGAGACAGCGAGACTGGAGCGAGTCCATAGTTGCGGCAGAATCTCAGCAAGCACATTACCATGGCTAACTAGGTTGTGCTAGTGGTCTCGGCACTGCTGACTGCTTTTATCTCGCTGTCTCCAGCAAGTCCATAGGACATGTAGGAAGACAAAAAGTGTCTTCAGACATATGGTGAGAGAGACAGGCACTAAAATATTCACACAACCGCTGCATAATAGATCCAATATGCAGGCGTCAAAGAATTTCACTAATTGTGTTCCTCCCTGCCGGAATGTGTCTCGGTGTTATGTAGAAGCCGGAACACTCTGCTGATGATATCCATGGCTATATAATCACGACTAGTATCTTTATTGATACTGTACATTATCGATGCATTGTCACTGAACACAACTGTAAGTTTGCCTTGCCATCGACACGATGAAAGCTGCTAGCTCCTTTGCATTGACGTGTTCAGATGTAATATCACATTTGTCACGATTCCGAGACACATAAACCCAATCGCTTTCGAATTGTAAGCCGCCGTCGATTTCACACAAGTCTTTTGAGAAGGTTAGCATACAGGATCATCTTCTATGATATAACTAATGGCAGTGAGAGTGTACTGTTAACGCTTTCGATTTCTGTGCCAGGAAAGAGCAGTCTCTGTGACGGTGGAACAAACTTGTTCTAGTTTGTACTAAAGCCGAGACTCTCCAGAAGGCTCTTGAGGAAATCAACAGCAGCTTGACACGGACTCATTCTGGGATGGTATAAGAAAGTCTAGGTTCACAATGTTAAAACTTGTTCTAGCAGGGCTGATTTTCTGAGTAATCCTTAACAGCTGTTGAGGTCCACTGATTGTTCCTATTCCCGGTCAAGGTTTGTGCTGTTTTCAACAGCATAAATTCCTTTATAGATGATTTTAGCAGCACTGACATGGGGCAGTCAATAGAAGACTGGCTTTCTTAACTGGATAAGTTTCCTAGAGGACATGTTTGAGGACATCTCCATGAGTAGATCGACCTGCGTTTACAGCGTTAATTGCTGTATGTTTTGAAGAGTGAAAATCGGATAATTACTGGGAATATTGAATTTCAAAAGTAGCACATCAACATCCTGGATGCCGACGTTTTTTTCAGGCACACATTTTCATAAGGTTTGAGAAGCTGAACGTTGCGCAAGAATTGCTTTCGTGTGGTCCTGAATCTGCGTAACGCTATAAAATTACGGAGAAATGTAGGATTTCAAATTTCCTATCAGTTGGTATAAATATAACAGCGACTACCCTATGGGTTTTAGAAATAGACTCTGCTAAATGTTGTCTGAACATGTTGTATGCATTAAATTTTTCCACTTTTCATCGTAATGCCCATAAAAGCACAGTGGGACGATGTTTTTTTTAAAAAATCTGACATCTTTTCGGAAAGTGTGAGCGAAGAAAATACAGCCTGATGTCTCAACGGCACAAGTCTACATGAAATGGAATTATGTTCCGCAACATATGTCAAAAATGAATTCTTTTCTATGACGTCAAACGTCGACAGAGAGGTCATGCACGTATAAAGTTAAGGGAGCATAACTGCGCTATGCTTTACGTAAGGTCAATGAAACTCATATCACATGGCGAGAATTTGTTGTGGATACGGACAATAGATTTTCCTTACGTTTCGTTCACGGTGAACTAAACTATTCCCACACAATGTTCCCCAATGTGAGCGGATACATTTTGGTAGTTTCACAATTTATAAGAAAATATGCCGATATAGTACATGAGAAAGCGGGTAATGGCGATATGGACGGCCCTATCCAATACATAAGTTAGTTCTTAGATTCTCATGTTCTCCTGTTTGTGTAGATGTATTTTGAGTACTTTTGCATCACTAAGTAACAGTCAGATCTCCAATGTAGTTTAGTAGAGGTCAGATGTAGCATATGTTATATTTGGGATTAGACCTTCTGAGATTCGAACCCGCACCCTCAGTGTCAGGCACCTAATCGCCAGCACTCAAAGTCAGCCGCCTTACCCGCTCGGCCACCGCGACTTCCACAAAATTAAAGGAGGACAACTGGTAGTCTAGACTGCGGGGCTTTGCGTACCCCTCTGATAAGTGTTAATTGGCACGGTTCCCACGGCCGAAAGCAGTGATTATACAATGCCATTTAGTAAGTGGTCAGATGTAACATATGTTCTATTTGGGATTACACTTTCTTAGTAAGAAATGGAGGTCACGGTGGCTGAGCGGGTTAGGTGACTGGCTTTGTGTGGAGGCGATAAGGGCCTGACTCTGAGGGTGCGGGCTCGAATCCCAGATGGGACTCATCTAAAACATGTAGTAGAATTTGTACTTTACTAAGAAAGCATAATCCCAAATATGACATATGTGACATTTGACCACTTACTAAATGGCATTGTGTAATCAGAGCATAACTTACATATAAAAAGATAACGAACAGTATCTTCATTTTGTATCCACAAGCGCATTCAGGGCTTAGAAATGTGTCTATTTACTTTATCCGCATTTAATCACTACAGAGTACAAAGTACGATGTGACAGAATCGACTGCTATAACTCAGATCAAAATCATTGTTGATTCATCATTTTAAAAGACATTTGAATTCACCAATTGAGTTATCGAATACTACATTATCAGGTAATAAATTCAAAATTTTAACTTTGTCAAGTGGGAGCGATTGTTCATATAGTCCGTAGCTTAGATTTATTACGATTATGTAGACTGTTTTCAGAGACAAATTTAGGACCAATGTCAAGGGTAGTCAGATGCGAGATCGTTATTCATCTTGTAAAAATTATTAATTTAAAATTCTTTCTTTTAATGGTTTTAACTTTGTTTCGATATATAACCTATAATGACTAAACACGTTAGCGCCACATACTGCGCCGCATGTTTTACGAAGTGCATCTAGATGTAACCATTGAAAAATAACGGACTGATCGTTTGTACAATTCGTACAATTATCCCATATAAGACCACAATATTCAAATATAGGCTATTCTAGCGCGTGTGTGTGTTTGTTTGGTTTTTTTCTAGTGAGGCGATATTTAAAACTTCAGAGACAGTTTATTATCAGACTGTTCAAATCAGGGATTATTGTTAAATTTCTGCGAGGGTCAATGTACTAGCTAATCGACGACCCAAAGTCTGGCGTGGACTATAGCCTAATCATGCTAATAATTGGCTATAGAAATGTCAATTTACCGCATCGTTACATACGACTGATTTTGAGATCCAATGAACCATTTTTGAGCTAGCTGGGAGTAAACCCAAGTGGTGATGCACAGCATTCAGTTTTATCCTCTCAACATTGACTGACTCCGAGATATCACCTAGTTTTTTTAATCGTAAAATAAAATTAAAAAATAATGTTTTCCTACATTTCTAAGAGTTTATCAGGCGCGTAGCAAGACTTTTTTTTCTTTTTTTTTCGCCGTCTTCAACTTAGTATAAAAGTTGTAACACAAACAAATAATAGAGATTTGAATCTATGATCGTTTGTTAAAAACAACTTTTTCTTAAGTTGAATAAAATTCTGAGATTTGAATGTGCAGTTGGCAAGGTAAAAGTATGAGGAGTCGCAGTCATAATTTCACTTTATTTGAATTGCCGTTTGTTCCAAGTAAAATTCATCGACAGGTTTTCACTGCAAACAGACTGGACTAACAACATCAACTGCAAACAGACTGGACCAACCACATCAACTGCAAACAGACTGGACTAACAACATCAAGTGCAAACAGACTGGACCAACAACATCAACTGCAAACAGACTGGACTAACAACATCAACTGCTAACAGACTGGACTAACAACATCAACTGTAAACAGACTGGACCAACAACATCAACTGCAAACAGACTGGACTAACAACATCAACTGCTAACAGACTGGACTAACAACATCAACTGCAAACAGACTGAACTAACAACATCAACTGCAAACAGACTGGACTAACAACATCAACTGCAAACAGACTGGACTAACAACATCAACTGCAAACAGACTGGACCAACACCATCAACTGCAAACAGACTGGACTAACAACATCAACTGCTAACAGACTGGACTAACAACATCAACTGCAAACAGACTGGACTAACAACACCAACTGCAAACGACCACCCTGACTGCCTTTCTGCCGGTGTGTCGTAGAACTGTACTATCGACTCTTTTACGAAACTGGAAAGTGAATGTCGTCTAATTTAATATAGTTGGCTCCTCGTTATTACACCAAGCTCGGTTACTACATTTACATTTTTCTTGTAATTAAATGACGTCCCTCCTGCAAACCTCTTGGCTTTTTTATTGTATTGTTATCTTTGTACATCAAACCCTTCCTTTTGTAAAAACACACCACTCACACCAACCAAACCAATCCATAGTTCACCCTAAAAGTCGCAGGTAAATGAATATTGACTGAATTTCATTGCTATTACTCCATCATTTAATATAGCATCTTCCTAGGTAAGAGGATTACACTGCCAATGATATCATCGATAAAGCAGTTTTATTGGAGACTACAAAGTGGGTTATTTGTCCAGTTACACTAAGAATCACACCATTGTGTATGTGCTTAAATTTTGTTTAACATCAGGCAGTAAACATTATGCCCACCTAGACACTGCTTCCTTTATTAACGTTGTGATTAACTATGGTTGCACGTACAGAACACGCCGGTATTAGCTGATCATAGCTATTGTACTACCAAGTGTGTCCTTGTGTAATTTATTCTCAATTTTGCGATGCTATATTGAGATTCCGTTAGTCGTGGGTCAATTAATATCAGTTGAGTTTCATTGCTGTTACTTTGTCATGTAATACTGCATCTTCCTCGGCAAGCGGATTACATTCACAAATATTAGTTGTCCAAATAACAGTGCTGACAATTACAAAGTCAGTCTTGTTGCACCGACTCATATTATGTATGTTCTTTAACTTTGCTTAACATCAATCAGTAGAAGTTTGTCTGCACAGACCCCTTTTCGTGTGTTTTCGTTGTAAACGATCAGCTACGGTTTCACGTGCAAATCATGCAACCCACCGGTGTTATTGTTTTGTTGCATCTCTTATTAATGATCAGAATATTGAACAATTGTACATGAGGGTTCTACTCACTCGATATATTTAGGAAGTCATTACTCACGGTAGGTGCCATGTGAGGTCTTCGCACTGTTATCTGTTTGTCACATATATCCATAAATATTTGAACTCACAGCCGGCAGGTATTCACAACCCATGCGTCTTAGATCTCGTGACCTCAGCGCACGAGTTATGTAATGCGCTTATTGTCGTGAACATGCAACTGCCGTTAGAGTTCATCTTGACTGACTTGCTTTGATATATAGAGGATACTAAACGGCCTTCCGTGTAATACCATTTTTATTAAACGGGTTAATGATTTGGTATCAAACGAGCGAAAGCGAGTTTGATACTAAATCTTTAACGAGTTTAATGAAAATGGTATTTCACGGAAACGAGTTTAGTATTCTGTTTATTAATCGCCAACATAAATTGACAGAAACTGCGGCGAAATTGCCTACAGTGTGAGGACTATTAGCTTTCAAATCAAGCAAGGTCTAGTAAAATCGCGACATCAACATTAGCATTGTGACGTCACAACTTTGAAACATTTTGACGTCAAACGTCAAGCGATATTACACTAGTGTAATATTGAAGTGAAAATATTACACTGCAGTCAGTATCTTCAACGGGCGAGTAATAAAATATATGCATATGTATGTTTTCCAAGTACCTTATTTAGATGTAAATACGATTTATCAATAACATACAAACCTACCACAGGTAATTTTATTTATCCCCCTTTGCTTTTTATCGCATCAGTAGGTTAGTGGTACTTTCTCCCCTCTCTGTAGAAAAAATACTTCACCAGTAGCTCAGATTAATTTCTCATGAAACAGGTATATGATGGTTTTGGTATGCATCTACTCACTGCCTACAATGTAGTACAGACAGGCAGTGGGGACATTTGTAGTCGGGTTTCATTCATATGCAGCTTGTAAGTTCAATATTTTCATTTTTCTATTCCGACATCTTTGCGTTTTCAGTAAATCTGTTAGTATTATCGCATCTCATCTAATACTCTGTTGTGGAGACGTACATCCTACCCTGGCCCAGTACTGAATACTTTAAAAATAGTCCACTTATATGTTTGCAGACTCACAGACAAACTGGACGTTATAGAAGTTGAATTTAATTCCTTTGATGTTATTTGTATAACTGAAACGTGGTTGCATAAACACATTCCGAACGACGATATTCACACACCGGGATATCATCCTCTGTTCCGTAAAGATCGAGGGAGTCGCGGGGATGGTGCGGCTATCTATGTTATGGGCAATTTGTATGCGGAGCATATGCACTAATTGGACATTGTTGGACTTCAAGCTATATGGGTTCGTGTTAAATGTAAACATCGCAACTACCTCATAAGTACCTTCTACAGAGCTGACCGAAGCCCTGCGTACTGGAAATTAATTGATCAGTCAGTTGGAAATGCTGCCGATCTTAGCTTATTTACCGTTATTACTGACGACTTTAATGAAGATGCTTTAAATGAAAGTAAAATTCAGTCATTGGAATCCCTACATGGATAAACTCAAATTATTGATAAACCGACTCGAATCACACCGTACCCCAGTACTTTAATTGATCTCATATTGATATCCTCTATGCAAAATGTGCAAGATTGCGGTGTGTTAGACCCCGTTTGTCGTGACCATTGTCCGATATTTGTCGATATCGAATCTTTTAGACTCAGGTGTGATACATTTAAACGTAAGATATATTATTATGAACATATGGACGTTAATGACCTGATTTCCGACATCAACAATTAGAAATAGAGTAATCCCGGCTGTCCGAAAAGCGAAAAGGGCGTGTGCACATAAACTAGATGAAACGATAAATCGATCCACTACAGACAAGTGTTGGTGGAAGTTAGTCAATAATTACATGAAGAGAAATAATAACAATTCTAATTTTCACCCGCTGATTTTCAATGATGTCGTATGCGATGGTTTACAAGTAATACCTGATACTTTAAAAGATTATTTCACTCGTCAATCGCGAGTAGAAAATCCGGAGTCAATACCTCCTCCCCCACCCCACCCCACTATCAATATGAAGACAATCAATAGTTTATCTGTAATTAATCTCACCAATAATGAAGTATATGACATCTTAATGAGTGTTAACATTACGAAAGCAACCGGCCCTAACGGAATTGGAAATAAAATTCTGAAAGTAATCGCTGTCAGTATTGCACCCCCTTTAACGAGACTTTTTATTCTATCTCTTCAAAAACACGTATTCCCGGCAGTCTGGAAAGAAGCAAGCGTCACACTGATTCATAAAAGGGAAGCATTAATGATTGTACAAATTACAGACCAGTAGCCTTAACTAGTTGTGTATCAAAAGTATTTGAGCGATGTATATTTAAACATGTTTTTAATTATCTTAGAGACAATAAAATGTTATCCAGTTTACAGTCAGGTTTTATCCAGATAACTCTTGCATGAATCAGAGGAGCATATTTGTATAATTTCATCGCCAAGGCAATGAACGAAGGCAAAGAAATACGCGCAGTATTTTGCGATATCAGTAAAGCTTTTGACAGAGTGTGGCACACGGGTCTGGTACATAAGTTATGTCTTGTGGACTGATGGTTCATTATTACAATGGTTTGAAAGTTATCTAGAACATCGATCCCAGCGTGTAGTCATAAATGGCTATAGTTCAAATATTATACCAGTTAAAGCTGGCGTCCCGTAAAGTTCAATTCGGGGACCACTTCTATTTCTGGTCAACATACATGACATTGTTGAAGGCATTGACAGTAATATACGATTATTTGCTGATGATACTTCTGTTTATGTAATAATTGATGGTCATTGCCAAGCAGTGTTTAATCTGAATAATGATCTACTTATAATAGCAAACCGGGCAAAAACCTGGAAAGTCGATTTCAACCGTTCCAAAACTAAAACAGTTATATTCAGTCGGAAATCAAAACATCATCCAAGTTTATTTATTAACGACGTTCAAACAGAGGAAACTTCGAGCCATAAACATTTAGGCATAACTCTTCAAAACGATTCTACAAGGGATATTCATATAAACGATAGCCTTAAGAGAGTCATCCCTAAGATAAACCGCTTAAGAAGCCTTAAATATCGGCTATCGAGAAACACCCTGAATCGTATGTATACATCGTTTATACTTCCGAGCTTTGATTACTGTAGCCATATTTATGACAATTATACCAATACACAGGCAACAACTTTGGAAAACCTGCACTTAGACGCGTTATAATTAAGCACGATATGTGGAGCTGTTCGCGTAACCAGTCACGATAAGATCTACGCTGAAACATCCTCTGTTCCTCTCTAAGAAAAAAGAAGAATAGCTAAACTAGTCACTTTTTTTCAAATATATCACAACAGGTTACCCCACTATCTAAATGAACTCGTCCCTCCCTTTGTCTCTCAAGTCAGCACCTATCCGTTACGTAACGCATCACATTTGCAAGCTATTGCTTGCCATACTGTTCTATATCACAAATCATTTCTACCGGACGTTGTTAGTGTATGGATCGTTTTATCGATGTAGCGATCTCAATAGCGACAAATACAACGGACATATATCAGAGACAACAGATTGTCAGTGTGACCGCCCTACTGAAGATGCACAGCATTATTTCTTTGTATATCCCAGATTTGATGCTATATGAGTAAATAAATTGTATTATAGTAGTGACTTTTCATTAAAAACAATCTCATACGGAACGTCGTCCTTGAATCCACAAACTCAATCACATATGTTAAAATCAGCCCATCTATTTTTAATTGAAACTAGGAAATTTAGTTGAGCAAACCATATACTACAATCTTTAATTATAACAAGCTTTAGTGCCATGAATCCCGACTGCAAGCGACATAAATGTATATAACCATCATTATTATATTTTTCTGACTACATGTTGTAACAACAATTTTCATTAGATGTCATTTTTCTCTTACGATACTATTCCATGTATATGGTTTAAACATAATTTATTCACTTGGAAATAGATTGGCGAAAAAGCCCTTATGGCTTATATTAATGCCTCTCCAGAATACATGCTTTGTTCATGCACATTTGTACGTGGAATGTTTCATACGATAAACAAATCGGTCATCAAAATAAGAACAGATTGCATTTGTATTATAAGCTTTAAGTGACATTAAGAAGTAAACGTAGTAGCTTTCCTGATATTTGTTCATATTTGTTTCGTGGCCAGTTAATACAACGCCGTTATTACCTACTAAAGCTTTAAGAATCAAATCGTTTTGATGCAATGATGAACTGATGAACTGATGAACTGATGAACTGAGTGCAGAATATCCATATTTGCCTGATATGAAACTGAACTTTTGCCATTCAGCACGTCCCGCAGTGTGAAACCTTTCTTATAGAAATATGATTCATAGAAATAATGGAAAGCATCTTCAGAAACAAACATATATGTACACTGGAGCGGTCTTCACATACGTTCTCCTGAGCTTGTTGACCAATCCAGTTCATGAAATGTCTGTCGTTGCTTTTTTTATGAAATAAATATGTTTAAACCAAATGCGATTTTATTATAAATTGTAGGTTACACTAGCACCTGCGATTGTTAGTGGCTGCATCCTCAAAGGGGGATAAACTAACGTGTCAGTGCCCAGTGTCAACATAACTGAACCATGGTTTTTAATGGAAGTATTTTTTTCTAATTATGGCGAAATTTTCCTACCATCGCCAGCGGATTACTAGATGGTGTAAGTCCAACAAGGGTTCACGCAGAATCAAACGCACTGTAAGTCCACATTGTCCCTAGTCTGGTGATTTACCCTCAGTTTTTGGCGATCTATAGCCTGTTTTTGTATTGTGTTGTCATGTACAGTTAAACTGTACATGAAAACGTTATGTACTCGTAAATGTAAGATATCCTCGATTTGAATGAATGAATGAATGAACGAACGAACGAACGAACGAACGAACGAACGAACGAACGAACGAACGAACGAACGAACGAACGAACGAACGAACGAACGAACGAACGAACGAACGAACGAACGAACGAACGAACGAACGAATGAATGAATGACATCCCTGGAAAGCAGTTGGGAAAAAGCCTCATGGATAACTAAGGGGCAATACGATGTCACATGCATATAGTGCATGGATATGTATGAAAAAGAATTATGGCGGTGACACGTGTTATATTTGGGATGACACTTTCTCAACAAAATACATGAGATATTATGAGGTTGAGTTTCATTAGGGATTCGAACCCTCATTCTATGAGACGGATATCTAATCGCCACTAAATTAAGTCAGTCGCCTAAACGATTCAGTCACCGTGGCTAACTCTAAGTGCATGCGATATATACATATACACCAGCAAAACCCCATTGTAGCAATAAACTGAAACATACGGTCAACAGCTGATACAACGAGGATCATTATATGTCCCCAAATGTACTAACCTGGACGAAAATATCTGCTGTAGGCTCTCACGAACTATAGAAACAGGGCGTAAAACATGGGAGATACGTTACATCAACCATCATTAACTTAACATATTTCATATTTAGGATTTCACTTTCTTAGTAAAGTCTAGTACTTTTTTGGTTGAGTCCCACCCGGGATTCGAACCCGCACCCTCAGAGTCAGGCACCTAATCGCCAGCACACAAAGTCGGCCGCCTAGCCCGCTCTGCCACCGCGACTTCCACTGAGCGGGCTAGAATTTGTACTTTACTAAGAAAGTGAAATCCCAAATATGACACATGTTGCTTTTGACCACTTTCAAAATAGCATGGTGTAATCTTCATTAATTTAGTTTCAGCAGTCACGGGAATAATTTCAACACATGTAGAAGAGCATAAGGAATGTATGCATCGCATTCATGTTGTTGTGTGAATATTTATCAAAGTATTTAAAGGTTTGTATCGTTGTTAGATTTCCGCGCAAACAGACCTTTTCGTTAAGCGATAGACGATCGAGTGGATTGTCTTGAAAAGACATATGGCGATGATGATCTCGCAATCCCATCTATTTGAATCTTGGTATCTGTAATCTCTTGTGGTGATTGTAAATCTTCACTCAGCGATTTGGGAAACGACTCGTTAGTGTCATACTGAACTCACTGCCCACAAAAGACAGGATGGGTCAGATGATTGGTCTATACAGCAAGGATTAAACAATCAGATCTGCCTGCGTGACTCGTGCGTCACACTCAGTCATCTTGCTGGCCAAGCCCGTCACACTCAAACCTAAAACAATGGATTAATGAAAGTAATCACACTGAGAGAGCTCAGTCGGATTAACGCCGATTGCCCCTTACCTTGATGGGACAGGGCAGGTGAGTCCCAGGTGTCACACTTGTGGAGTATATATAGATGTCCTGTCCGGCAAAAACTTCATCAACAACAGTACCACGCTGTCTTCATCAACAGAGATACCACTACATTGCCTTACAACATGCTTTCCAACGTAAGTACCGTTTTATTTCTGGTGAACGTTTAAATATTTCTCACGCTTACTCAGTATACTACAGGTGTCTGGTAATCGTTATCCCGTCATCTTATTCGGTTTATTGTCGTTACAGAAAACTTCGTTGTCGTGTGTTATCCCCGAGAGTGCATCACCAGTCTCCGGAAACATGCAGCCCTCTACATCCTCAACCATGAAGAAGCCGAGGACATTTACGCCTTTCAGCATCATCGACATAATGAAGCCAGATAAATATTCTCCGGATGAGAGTCTCGGATCGACCGATAGTGACAGTGACGCTCTCCACATCGACCTCGATCATGAAAGTGATGAAGAGCAGTCCTTTGTACAAAACGACGCCATAAGGTCACCAGCAGACGACGCCATAAGGTCACCAACAGACGACGCCATAAGGTCACCAGCAGATGACGCCAAAGGGTCACCAGCAGACGACAAAGAAACCATTCCCAGTGTTATCCCAGCTCAAGGCATCTCACCTGCAATTACTGGAAGAGAAGCCTGTTCCAACTTTACTGTATACCAGAATCTGGTAAACCCAGTGAACACCACACACCATCTACCCCTGTCAGTAAACAACTTGTACCCAATGTCTGGCGTGATTCCACCTGCCTACCCCATGTTCATTCCTCAATCCACATCACAAATGCCCGAGGGACATCTCAACAGCTGCCATGGTAAGTAATGCAACACTTTCGTAACACAGTCAACTGGAAATTATACAGACACCTATCAGCTCTTTTGTGGACTCCCGATTTTTAACTGTATTATGCCTTGTGCTGCAGATCCCGAAAATGTAGCCCCTCGTGCCAGTCCGACCTGCACCGGAAGGGTTAGTCCGACAGACAGTTCCTCCAGTGGTGAGTTGTGCAGCCCGAGTCCAGATACTTCCCCCGTGACACAGTCAAGTTCTACCACAAAGAAGACACGCAAACAAGCGGGTGGAAGAACTTGCTACACACAGAAACAGGTGCGCGCCATGGAACAGGTTTTCTCGGAGAACAAGTATCCGGATTATGACATCATTGAGCAATTGTCCATAGAGACTGGGATCCCAACCAAGAGGATTAAGGTAAACATTACTAAACTGGTTCTATATGTATCTGTCCACGCACTTTCGTTAAATCACCCCTGCATGGCCTATTAGACCCGAAGGGCATGATCACCAAATAATAATCATCATCATCAGGATGGATTGTGATTGTACCGCGTCCCCAGTTGAATGTTGACAAAGCTTTGCGCATGACTATCATGATTGTGACGTTCTGTATTGCAGGTTTGGTTCCAGAACAAGCGAGCTCGCCGGAAATGTAGAGCTCCAGAGACGCAACACGCCAACTCACCACACATGGCTGCCATGATGTCGTCTTCCCCTGGATTCAACTACTTACCTCCAATGATGCCCCAGTTCCATTATCCTGTCTCTACATCCGCAATGATGCCTTCATTCCCAGGATTCCCTGTGTACCCATCCACCGTGTGTTGAACCATGTATAAACTTTAACATCACAAGTGCTTCAAATAATTGTATATAATCTGAATACACTAACATAGTTAACCTATGTGTAACTTATGTATATAATAAATACTCGCCTGCACTGGAAGGTCCGTGTCTTTGTTATATACCATCTATATCTGTAGCTCCTTATAGAATATAGCCACGACTTCTAGATTTGTTGCGAAGAGACAGAGGCCCCTTCGAGAATGAGGCCCCTTCGAGAATTAGGATCCGAACCGATCTTCCCTAACCCATGCTTGTCGTAACAACCATCTAACGCGGTCTGCTAGTCAGACTCGCTGACTTAGAGATTAACGCCTCAATCCCTAATGCATAGATTAATGCTCATGATGTTTCTCACTGGATTGTCTGTTGGAATATGTCTCTCAATGTATTGTCTTTCTGAACCTAAGTAGGTTAAAATTACGGTTTATGGTTTTTGAGCACCATTCGGAGCTTGGTCAGAATCACCTCGGAATTTCCTATCGTATCGAACTTGCACGTCTCTGTATTGAAACCCAGTTCGTGCTCACACACATTCTCACTTTGTACCCCTTGTACACAGCAGTCGGGGCGTAGCGCCCGAGTTACATAATCATTATGATGTTACCAACACCCTAACCGTATCTACTGGGAATAAAATGCTCGCCTGTGGATCAGGGCCCTCACTAGAATTTTCACCTCTTCACTGTAGGTTTACCATTATACTTACAACAAAGAAAGTTATTATAACATTATACCTTTTATTAACGAGTGTGACAGTTAATACTGACATCAGTCAACAAACGACAATTATTTTATTTAACAATGGACGGGTGTAGACAAAGGTAAACAATGGACGGAGGTAACAAACGCGCGTAAAGTAAAACCTATGGACTATATATGTATAAATGTTAACTAGATCCTATCAAGAAATTGAAAGACGTTACTAAAAGCATTGTCGTTATGTAAACATATATAAAACCTACTAAAACGTACCAAAACATATTAGTGTATATTAATAATATTAGTGTATAAATAATTGTATAGTATTTTTTTCTCTAGAAGAAAATAAGCCTATATGAATCTGTCTAATATTTGTCGGAGTTTATAAAATGATTTTCTCAAAGGTATCTGTAAATGAAAATGACCAGCCAACAATTCTAGAAGAATGGTCTGTAGCAAGTGCGATCTGTTCTGTCGGAGGCCTTAATGGCTTTATATACCGCCATAAACAAGGGAGGGAACCGCGCCAGGAAGTATCGACAGGGATCATCAAGTACGTCTCGGGCACTATGTGACCTGGGAATACAAAAAATGTTATAAAATATAATTGATGCTCACACATAACATCTGTACGCCCTAAAAATAAGACTTTTTCGGTCACTTCAGTTTGTAGGACACGGGAATGGAAATTCTATAATGATTCTGTAATTACTTACACGACGTCAATGATGTCGACTCCATTACTTTATCGGGATACGGAGGTTAATACATCAGTGGACACACTAAGTGATAGTAAGTAAGTCCAAAGTTTTTTTCGAACCTGGCATTCACTGGTATCCTGGACAAACAAGTTAGAGATGTATTTTCATGATTGAAACTTTCTGAGTGTGTCAATGAATAAATAGATAATTCAACATTTGCATATGTCCCTAACTATTTTTGTCCAGTATACTACCGTCACACACCGGACAACTATACATTAGTCCATTTAACTCCTCCATTGGAACTACTGATTACCAGATCGTCAACAGGGAGAGATCGCCCAAATGGAAATGAATACATAATGGGTTTCGTCAAATGTGTAAAGATCAATAAATAGAGATTAATAAGATAAATAGAAGATAATGATGGATTGGTTGTCAAGGTGATGCACACAGTGCTGATGAGTGTGTGTCTCACATGACCCGTGGTCGTGGTTCGAATCCAAGGTTTGTCCCGATTATATTTTATGATTTGTCAGCAATATAAGAGTGAGTGAGTGAATATGGTTTTACGCACCTTTTAGCAATATTCAAGCAATATCAGAGACGAGCTTTATCCACTGCGTCCATGTGGGGAATCGAACCCGAGTCTTCAACGCAATAAGCGAACGCTCAAACCACTTGCACCCACCCCATCCCCCTCCCCGCTCCGAACATCATTAAGAGTGGTCGTTGGTTTAACGCTCAATTGTTGATACAACCATCTCATTCGTGTTCACAACGATTTCGAAAACGTAGTCTTGACTTTGGGCCTTCTATAAACTTTGTGGTACAAAAACAAGACTGACTCTCGTGTGACAACTTGAACTATCACATAACTTTCGCTGGATCTAATGTATTCTAAACGAATCGTAAAAATAAAGGAAAATGCGTGTTTCTCTGATGCTTAAAGTCACTGTCCCTAAAACAGACATAAAACACGCCAGTCCAAACAGACGTCCATACGGAATTCTATAAGGGACTCGCGTTTACATAATATTTCACTGCAAAAAGAGAATTTGCTCACATCTTGTCAAAATGCAAACAGCAGTTGTAGATAAACAGCACCATCTCAGCCAAGGTGTTCTTGTACTGTCGGAACGCACGCATCTCCTTCAGAACGGCGCTGTCGATCACGTTGATCTGCAAGAGTGAGTGAGTGAATTCCTACGTGATATCAGCACTATTCACCGCTAGCAACATCAAAATGGACGTTAATCACTGAACCCTATTAAGGTTCAACTGAATCGAATCGGACGTAATTTGACCGGGTAAAACCTTGCTGGAAACAGAAATATCGATAAATGTAAAAACATATCAATCTATTTCTTGTGATACTCCGTTGGTTTGGCATAAAACTACCCCGGAAATACCTATTATGAGAAAGGTGCAAGAAACATATGTCTATTTTCGCGCCAACTCGAGCACGCAAGATAGTCTGCATTTCGAACATCTATTACTCTCGGCGACTGCGAGAACGACGTACAGCAAATCAGTGTGACTCTTCCGTCTAGGTTTCTATTTTTAAAAAAATATTGTCGAAACAGAGATTCGACCACTGTGCACTCACCCAGCCATCGCTGATTACCAGGTATTCAGACACGTTGAGGAAGTCGGTCATGGTGGTGCTTCCCGAGCCTGTCAGGGCAATTCTGGAAGGAGATTATAAAATATAGTAACGGTTACAACTCTCTGTCTAATGTCTTCACCCATTACTAGGTAACATTGATGTGCGTTACTTGCCTACCTCTCTTTCCCTGACTCTCCTTTCCTTAACTGCGTATGTCCTCCTAATGCTCTAAATTCCGTAGGTTGTACATTGTAATTCAGAGTCTGTAATTTATTTGTTTGCAAACAAATACGTGTGCAACATTGCCTTTGCTTTAATAAAATAGAATACAAAAAAGACACACACACACACACACACACACACACACACACACACACGAAAAAAGGGTTTGACAGTGAAACGAGTAACGCTAAATGTTGCAGTCTAAAGTCATCTGACATGACAGTGTTTTACCAATACAGGTGTTCCTGAAATTAGCAAACATAAAAGCATTATATGAATATTTTATGACGCTTCTCTGAATGTTAAAAATGTGCTTTATCCTTCAATAATGTTAGCTGTGTGAGTTATGTCTGCACGTTTGAGTTTCATTCAATACATATTTTATGTCCTAAGTAGCAATGGTCAGTTTTAAATTGTCACCATTCGTGCGAAACACGCTTGGCTGATTTTTGCTTTCATGATTGCTAAAACAATAGATTATACCCCACTGTTTGTAAGAACCGATTACAAAAGTACAAGTGCCATTCTGATCTGACAGGAATGGTATAACTATAACCTGTTTTACCAAGGATACCCTTGGCCATGCTGGGAACAGAGCCATGACGCAACTCAAACAAGTGTAACATTCAGCAGGGCTGTACGCCATGACGCAACTCAAACAAGTGTAACACTCAGCAGGACTGTACGCCATGACGCAACTCAAACAAGTGTAACACTCAGCAGGGCTGTACGCCATGACGCAACTCAAACAGGTGTAACATTCAGCAGGGCTGTACGCCATGTCGCAACTCAAACAAGTGTAACACTCAGCAGGGCTGTACGCCATGATGCAACTCAAACAAGTGTAACATTTAGCAGGGCTGTACGCCATGACGCAACTCAAACAAGTGTAACATTCAGCAGGGCTGTACGCCATGACGCAACTGAAACAAGTGTAACACTCAGCAGGGCTGTACGCCATGACGCAACTCAAACAAGTGTAACACTCAGCAGGGCTGTACGCCATGTCGCAACTCAAACAGGTGTAACATTCAGCAGGGCTGTACGCCATGACGCAACTCAAACAAGTGTAACATTCAGCAGGGCTGTACGCCATGACGCAACTGAAACAAGTGTAACACTCAGCAGAGCTGTACGCCATGACGCAACTCAATCAGGTGTAACATGCAGCAGGGCTGTCCGCCACTACGATCGCTTTACGGCGCCAGCGCAAAGTTTGCAACTGTCTGTGTGAAGTGTAAATAAAATGTCTGACCCTGTCTTCATCTCCTTCAGCACATCCGAGCCGGCGATCAACACCATCCGGAACCGCTTCTCCTCTGACCAGAAGAATGGATGCCTGCACCATGGACAAAATATTCTCATAAATACGCGTTTTACAGATTGAAGATAGTATGCGGTAGCGAGGTTCGGGTGATCCTGGTTCAGTCATGCTGGTAAGGCTCATCACCAACTCAAGGCCCTTGCCCCTTCCACACGCAGCCTAAATGCGACTGTTCATCAACATGCAATTATAGACTGGTGATATGGAAGCGTGTGGGATGTTTTTTTTTTTATGGACCCGCGAAAATCAGTGTGAGTTATCGTTTCCGAAACAGTTCGTAAAATGACTGAAGGTCAAAATTATGTGAAATTGGTTTTACGCCGCACTCAGAAATATTCCAGCTTTATGGCGGCGGTCTGCAAATAATCCAGTCTGGACAAGACTATCCAGTGATCAACAACGTGATCATCGATCTGCGCAATTGGGAACCGATGGCATGAGCCTGGCCTACCGATTCCGTTATACGTCTCTTACGACAAGCGTAGTCGCATTTTGTGATAAGCAAGTTTTGCTGAAGTCCTATTCTACCCCTGCCCTTTACGGGTCAAAGATCAAGAGAAGGTAATGACGGCTGGTCGTTTGGAAGTGCTGATGCATTTGAGTCTCACACGCGGCTGTATCCTGTGATTGTGGGTTCGAATTGTCAGCAGTTTAAGAGCAATCTTTGGTTTAAGGCGTTCTATTGTTCAATCAGTTTGTATTCACAAATACTTCAAAAGCGTGTGTTTCGACATTGGAAAAATTAAGTATTTTTACGAACACTGCCTTGATCCAAATATTGTTGTGAGTGATTTCTGGGTACATCAGAAATGGGCCTCAGACATTGTACCCATGTGGGGAATCGAACCGGGACCCCGGCCTGACCATCGAACGCAACCCACCATCCCAGTGTTTTGATGACGTCTGTTCGTACCTGAGGCAGGTGTCAATGGGCGGCCTAGCTGAGACATCCGAGAACAGCATGTCGTTGATCAAGTCGTTAGCCTCCTCGCTGATGAAGGCGAGTTCTGTGCAGTTCTGGCATAGGTTCAGCTCGATCTCAAAGTTGTTGCTGCCGTAGGGATGTCGTCCGCCGGTGAGGATGTAGTAGAGGATCATGCCGACGACCTGCACGTCCGACCGTGTTGTTGGCATAGAGTTCTCATCCTCAGCAAATGTCTCGGTTGCTTGCCAACACAAGTTTGTCCCTGCAAGTAGAGTGCATGAGAGATTGGATTTCTACTGCTGTTAGTTGCCGCGACGCGAGGCAGACCTGTTCGTCACACTTTTGCAATGTTTACTGGAGATCACGTCAGACTTGGTGAGAATCGTAACACATGATAATGAGACGACTTGTCGCACACGTTAACTGATAGGCAAGTCTCAGTCATTGAGTGCAACGTCCCTCCTGTTTGATATGCTGACTGATGAGTGATTCTCACCTGCCGAGAATACCATAATCTTGACAGACCTGATAATCACCTTTCCTTTCAGGCATGTTAACCAATGGTCACATCACGCATGCTGAACGTTTTATCTTGCGCACACAGCTCATATGATGGTCATGTTAACTTTTGGGAACGCCTCATGTTAACTGCCGATAAACGTTTTACCTGAAGGATCTGTTAACTGATGATAAACTCTCATCTGTCTGATGTGTTAACTTTGAGCGTCTCACCTGTTGTATCTGTTTACTGATGATGAAGTCATACATGTTGGATGTGTTTACTCATCAACTCTCACCTGCTGGAGCTGTTAATGCTGATCAAGTCTCACCTGTTGGATTTGTTAACAGATTATCAAGTCTCACTTGTCGGATGTGTTAACTGGCGATCACATCTCACCTGTTGGATCTGTTAACTTATGATCACATGGATGTGTTCACTGATGTTCACGTCTCAGCTGTTGGACCTGTTTTTGAGTGTGTTAACAGATGATCAAGTCTCACCTGCTGGTCCTGTTAACACGTATCATCTGTTGGATGTGTTAACTGATGATGACGTCTTACCTGTTGGATGTGTTAACTGATGATGACGTCTTACCTGTTGGATGTGTTAACTGATGATGACGTCTTACCTGTTGGATGTGTTACCTGATGATAACGTTTCAAAGTTGGATGTGTTACCTGATGATCAAGCCTCACTGCTGGATGTGTTAATTGATGATAATGTCTCGTCTGTTGGATCTGTTAGCTTATGATCACGTCTCATCTGTTGGATGAGTTCACTGATGATCACGTCTCAGTTGTTGAACATGTTAAGTGATGGTCATGTCTCACCTGTTGGATGTGTGAAGTGGTTATCAAGTCTCACCTGTCGGGCGTTTATAGAAGTGGCCGAACTTGTCCCTCTTGATGATGCCGTAACCGCCCACCCTCAGCTTGCCCTCGCTGTCTACGAAGATGTTGTCAGGCTGAAAGTCGTTGAGGGAGACCTTTCATGTTATTGAGTATGAATATAATGACAGTAAGATTTCAAATACTCCTTGTTAATGATTTGAGAAAAAATGTTTATACCACTAATAAATCATTATGTTGTTTTGACTCGACCGTTTGATATAGTTATGATGTATGAAACGCACCCAGTCCGTCACTCACTCACCCTGAGGTTGCCGTGGACAATGCCGATGTCGTCGTGAAGGTATCGGATGCCCTTGAGGAGTTGCCAGGCGAGTCTGTTTGCGGCAAGCGGGTCATGATTGTGGTCAAGGCGGGTGATGGCGATGTATTCTTCCAGAGTGTAGTCACACAGCTCGGTGGCCAGGTAGTGCTTACTCCCAACCTCCGCCAGGGCCTACATTGTTCCATAAATAGAGGATATTATATGAGTGCTACTATGTTTACGACACGAGTGCCTAAATGTTGATATTTCCCGAGCGAGAGCGAGGGATATACCGACATTTGGGGACGGATGTAGTAAACATACTATGCCGTGGGCAAGAGTATAATATTCTGTTTATTACCGAAGTCGTTAACTGAAAATAACCCAAAATCTACCTTCAAACATGGACTGGCTACCCGCCGTCGGGCAACGTTACAGAAGAACCGTGACCTCATGGCATTGTTCATGACGTCACGTTACCAAGTGATTTTTTTACCCTTGGGTATTGTGTGGAAAATATGAAGCCGGATATGTTTGCCCTCGAAGGTAATAAATTGTTATCTTTGTACATCTTTATGCATGTATTATTATATCCACACAGAGTTCTGACTCAGCATTTACCTGATAAGGGAGCAAGAATTAGGTCTGAAACGTCGCGTAAAGAATAAAAAGAAGACGTTATCCATAAAAACAGACCGTGAAGATCCGTGGTAGAATAGGTCTTCAGCAACCCAGGCTTGCCATATAAGGCGACTATGCTTGTCGTAAAAGGCGACTAACGGGATCGGGTCGTCAGGCTCGCTGATTTGGTTGACACATGTCATTGGTTCCCAATTGCGCAGATCGATGCTCATGTTGTTGATCACTGGGTCGTCTGGTCCAGACTGGATTATTTACAGACCGCCGCCATAAAGCTGGAATGTTGCTGAGTGCGGCGTAAAACTAAACCCACTCACTTACAAACGTTTCATGAATTCATGTAGACATACAAACAGATAAATAAATATTTTCGGAACTGCCATATTGTCAAGATGACAAGACTATGTTTCATTTGATAATAGACGCAAAAGCGTATTTGTTATTAACTGAAAGCAGAAGTTTTCAGTTCACTCTATGAGATAAACATATTATTTGAACATCATATTGGCGATTTCACTGGGCGTCGCCCAGACAGTAGAATAAATGATCTAATGTTTGTTGCTCAAACCTTGTATCTGAGCAGGAAGTTGTACTTGGTGTCAGATGCCGCCAGTTTCTTGATAAGGTCTTTGTCCACCACCTCCCTCTCAGCTTCCAAAATCCTCACTGCCACCTCACATCCGTCCGTCAGGAAGCCCAGCACTACGATTTCACCCCTTGAACATATCCATTTTTGTGATACTAGCTGTTAGTGAATTTCACATTAACGTATTTGGACTGTTTAGCATGGTTCGAATCATACAAAGGTTCCTTTTCAGCAGACTTTGACGAAAAGAATCCTCACGCCATAACAGAAAACTACTGAAAGTTGGTAAGAAACAACCTTGGGATGATAGTTTTTAGCTTCACTTTTAACGCATGAACTTGAAAATGCATAATGAAAAATTGCCAAAGCTGGGATACTGTCGATATTATTGTGCCTTTTCCCAGAACCAGCAACATAACAGATCTCATTCCACAAAGTTACAACTCTACAGCTACTCACGACTTGCTTATCTTGTAGTCGTCGGTATTGAGTGGTATAACTATCCTTCCCATCTGTTTCCTCAAGGTGTAGGGCAGATCGATCAGCTCGGCTAGTTTATCCTTCCACCTGCGGCTCTGGGCTGTCCACTGCACCTCGGGTACTGCCTCCTCTGCGTCTTGCTTTTCCAGGCTGATGCAGGTCGTGTGTTGCTCAATCACGTGACTGCTCACCTCATTCTCTTTTGTGGCGTTATTCATCAGAGTCGCCAGACCTTCCACTGGGTTAAGGATACCATCCCCTTGGCCAGCATTGCTCTTGATGACATCGTCGACGGGAATGT
This sequence comes from Haliotis asinina, assembly GCF_037392515.1. Taxonomy (NCBI): domain Eukaryota; kingdom Metazoa; phylum Mollusca; class Gastropoda; order Lepetellida; family Haliotidae; genus Haliotis; species Haliotis asinina. The sequence continues at coordinate 50,779,288 of NC_090291.1, read as the reverse complement.
TATTAACGCTGGCATACTGTGCGGCGTTGACACGCAGCTCCTCTGTTGTCAATCCATAGAGAGAGGCGTAGTAGTCAAAGTCGTGGAAGTACACTGAGTTTTCAAGCATTGGCTTCCCAGCTATTGTCCTGTATTGGCGTTTCACCTGTTCCTTTGCCATGTTCTCAAGCAGAAATGGATTCAGACTCTCGTTTCCAGCCACCGAGCTCTTCATGTCATGGAATCCGGGGAACACCTCCTGGTTCTTCGGAAAGCCCGTGGATGCCGGGGGCACTGCTGCAGAAGACATATCTGATTCATCTCTGAGAGTCTCCGGAAAAAGGACAGATTCGGATTTAGATGCAGCTAAGCATTTGGCGATGTGGGCGATTATTTTGCTGAAGTCCTCCTCACTCAGTCCCTGCTGGCTTTCCTGTTCACTTTGGCATGCTTCAGGAGACGCCTCTGGAAGGAAATGTTGATGTTCACTTTGCTTGTCTGGATGTTGCATGATGATCCCTTCACTAACGCAAGTCGCTGTGTCACTGTTGTTCGGGGTGTTTGGCCTTGACCTAGGTGTCCCAGCCTCATTGGGGTTTTCAGGTGTTGCCACAAAGCAGATATCTGACTGTTCCATTGTCCAGATATTTTCTGCAACACTTGGAGATACATTATGGAAGACAGGACTCACTGTCAAAGAGTCTTCTGCTGTCACGTGCTTGTGAGAGTCATTCTCCTCATTCTCTTGAAACTGGCATTCTGCAGGATTCTGCTCTCCTTCCACGCTTTGGCAATTCACTCCGTCCCCTTTGTCCTCAATGAGATACGGTTGCAGCAGAGACTGTGCAATGTTAGCCATTGTCATCTGCGGTGCAGGGAATGCTGGCCCTTGAGGAAAGTTGACCCCATACCCATACTGCTGGTGCATCTGGGGTACCCGTGGCCTCATTTGTGGATGCATCAAGCGGGGCTGGAATCCTGGAGGTGGTCGTGAAGCAGGATTCAGTCCATACCTACACATCCACGTTTGTGTTGGCACTGGCATTTGACCCATCATCTGATATGGAGATATGAACTGAGGTAGTGGAGGAGGAAAACGTTGTGGATACTGTTGCTGTTGCTGGTGTTGCTGAAGTTGATGCATCTGAATATACTGATTTTCAGAGTTATCGTCCAAATTAGCTTGGGTAAATGGCACATTACCCACGGTGTCCAACTCCACTGTTGGATCAGGAACCTGATCAATTTGTTCCTCTCTACAGAAAGACACCGTTGAAGTCGACTGAACTCCTGAAACATCTGTTTCCTCCTCTTCTGGTATGTTAGGGAAATGGTCTTCATACGTGGAAACCTCCTTCCGGGGAGCGTCTATCTCTCTGCACTGTTGTTCAACACACTGCAAGTGCTTTTGTTGTTCTTCAATTTGTTCCTGTTTCAGCCGATATTGTTCCGTCTGCTGCCGCAGCGTTTCCCGTTGTTCCTGCAGGTGCTGTGACGAAACGTTACCCTTAGCAACATCAGCCCAACACACATTGCCCACGACTCGCTTTGCTGGCTTTGCTACGGCGGTCGGTTTAACAACATCATTGGCTTTATTTTGTTGCCTCCTTGGTTTCCTTGTTTGTTGAACATTCTGGTCTCTCTGAGTTTTTTTGTTGGCTGCTGGCTTTGCAGTTGCTACCCGTCTGTTCTCAACTTTCTGCCACTCAGTTTTATTGCCCTTGTTGATCCTCAAAGGCGGCGCTGCCTGGTGCATGTGGTAGCCATTGGACTTCTTAGTATGTGTCGGTTCAACGTAGTTATATCTGAACTGCATCGGATCATGTCTTGTCTGGATGACATTGCCGTCACTTTCTCTCACGGTCTCGATGCACACATTCCAGTCGGGCATCAGCACATGTTGGTCGTACCTGACATTTTCATCGCTCCTCTTTGAGGCTTTCTCCGCTCCCACAGCTTTGCTGACCTCTTCGTCCGACAGTTTTCCGTTGGCATTCTTATTGACATTTTCCTCCTTTGCTACTCGCTGTTTCTGCCTCCTCAGCCTCTTCCTGTCCCTCTTCTTCTGAGCCTTCTGTTTGTCTTTCTCTTCGTTCATCAACAGGTGTGTTTGGTTCTCAACCCTCCTGTGCAGCATCATGCTGTCAAAGAACTCAAGGTAGGAAGTCCAGGCTTTCTTGAAGCTAGGCGGACATTTGAAGCAGTTGAAAAAGTTCTCAAGCGTTGATCCAGATCGGAGGTAATCCGTCATCTTAACCAGATGCAGGTTGTTGAGGTTCCTCTGCAGCCATTCTCTCCCTTCCTCAATACCATGCATGCATATAAGAGGCAGCAACAAGCCAGCAATGAGGTCCGTCTCGTTCTCCTGTCTCTGATCCAGTTTCTCGATGTACGGGTTCTGCTTGATGGTCTTCATGACAAGGTCGTGTCCCTGTGTCCTGATGAACTGCAGGGTGAACCGTTCATCTATGATGGTACTAAAGTCAGTCATCAGCATGCTGCAGAGGAAAAACATGGTGGACATGATATCGGCCTCGCTCGTGTATTGGCGAGAGGCTTGCAAGACATTGGGGATGGCCTTGATCTTATAGAGAGTGTCCTTGAATATATCTGACTGGAATAACGTGAACAGTGTTTCGAAGAAGGTGTCATGTTCCTCGTTACAGTGACTGTCTAGTTCCTCAATCGTGAGTGATCGCAGCTTGTCTAGGCGCCCCTGAAAAACGTTGAGAAGATATGGAATGAGTAAATGTCATCAAACACGGACGTTCTTGTGCATAGTATGTGCATGTGGAATCATGCTTTTGCTTAGACAACACTCATTTGACAAAAATCCCACCACTTGAGTAAAAACATGTTACCAAATACATATACTGATATAGGTATCCATCTGTTGGTATCCATGAAAACATATCATCAACAATGAACGTCAAATTTGTGGAGAGGCCAAATGGAATCTTTGCCAGTTTGGTTGTCTTTTAGGTCTGTATATATTTCTAGTTTTAATGTTCGTTGACGTAGTATTGCAGTAATATTCAGGCTATAGTTATTGATATAAACAGAGACTAATTTAATCATGAACTTTCCATGGCGTTTCAGGCAAGCAAATTGCCAAGTCGCTGAACTTGACCATACAATCCATATCGCAAACCCAAAGTCAACGCGTTCTTTAATCTAATTGGTTGAAAATCCTGTTCAAATGGTGTTCAGTTCCCGGAAAATGCAAGACTTTCCATTGACGTACAAATAATAAACACGCGTCCACTCTCCTACCTAGAGTTCCATGCGGCGAGCCAGCATAGTATCTCTGCCACAGGCCAGAAAGATGTGACGATTGCATGAGACACAGTCCATCTAATACTATATATACAATTTCTTAACCTCTTTATTTTTGATGAGTCTACACATCAAATTAAACACCATTGTTGAAATGGTTTAGTTTCACTGAGAAACTATCCTCAAACGCGTAACACTATTTCGATTTGCGCAGCGATCCTTTGTTTACATGGGTTACACGGATGCACGTGCTGTCATCGAAGCCTAATGGGGAGCAAAGGATGAAGCTGGTTTGAAAAATAAATATGTATTGTCATAAACCCTATTGACGCAGTTGCAGAAGAACGTTATGCCAGTTACAGCTTATTTATGAATGTGTACATTTGTTTACAAACAAGAGAAAAGTCCGGTCACGTGATATGCAAATTAGCCTGTGGCATTGATGTCATCGCTGCGCCGGAGTGTGTCAGCAGTGGTTACGTCATTCAAATCACACTGGGGTAAACTGCACTTTACGGGTCCCCGGAAGTTATTAGAAAGGGGGGTTTTAGGGAAATATTTCTATCATGATACATATTATTTATCATTTATTTTCCATTCTTATTAAACAAAGAAGGTAAATTTATCTCATTTAATATCAAAACGCTTCACTTACCTTGCAAGAACAAATCTCCGCTTACATTAAATTCATCGTCATTTTCTTTATTTTCAGTTTCAATAATTTTGAAATATTCATGGGGTTTTGGGGGGTCAAACACACGGCGGATAAACGTAAGAAATGTAAGAAAAGGATCATCAGAACAATGTAAATATTTCTTTCTCACGATGTACTCCACAAACTAGCTGTCATACAATCCTTTCGCTGTTCCATACCTGGGCAGGGACGCTTTCACCGCTCTCCATGTACTCTCAATTTTATTAGTGCACGCACCATTCTCCGCATTCACAAACTCCTTACTGTGATTCACCGTCACATGCTCATAACCCATTTCATTCAGTCTTGAATACGCCTTCCAACAATCCTAATGAATTACTGATCCCGGTTTCCCACTTTCTAAGCACACTCAAAATGGTATCTGCATCACGCTTCTCCACAACTTCCAAAAACATCCTATTACTTTCTTTCTCGATACCCCCAAACACCCACACACCATACACTCGCCTTCCTCGGTGAAACTTGCGTTTCCCAAACTTACTCTCATCAATCTCCACTTCAATCCCTGGCCCTCCTATCATCTCATTCTCCTCCTCCATCACAAACAAACACACATCTCTGCAATAATTGTACCAATCAACCAAAGTGTGATCAGAACCCAAACGCAACTGAACTTTAACAAAATTCTCTCGCACTTGATAAACCAAATAAAATGTCAATTTCATGATTTCACTAACGGACAAATGAGACCTAAAAACCAAGAATCACGCCTGGCTACAATTTTATGGTTGCATTTCTTATTAGAACAACGCCACACATAACCCTCACTCCGACTCGAATCCTTGCGTTTTCCCATACTCCCAATTTCACACTTCACACACTTCCCACTAAAATCTCCAATCAAACCAAACGCTTCCAACCAATCCATCAACTTTCTCTCATCCCTACACAACTCATACAAATCATCATACACCATTCTCCTAACAGCCATTGCTAAGCAAGTGAAATGAACAAAGTTTAAATCAAGCGACAAGCAATAATACAACTCACCAACCGTGCGCGTTAAAGTTGTGGCATTCGTAGTAACCCACTACCTTATTTGGAACATTCGACACGTGCGTCCATATTTTAACCAATCAGAGAAAAGATTTCCCTTCCATTACTACCGATTGCATTCATGTTCTGGAGCTTCACTAAAATTCGTGTTTAAAACTCTCGTCTTTTAGACGAAGTTTTAAACTAAACTTTTGCCAGTAAACACGAAAATGACCTCTAAAATAGTCTAAAATGCCTCCTAACGGAGATCAGCCCGCTCTCGAGTGCTTTTCTTGTATATTAGACGCGCTGCGCGCGTCGCTTACTGCCGAAGCGTGCACTATAGAATACATTTCTACTTCCGGGAGCCTGCCGAAGGCAGGGACCCGTAAAATGCAGGTTTCCCTCACACTGTGAGGTAAAGATAGAATGATGTAACAATCCAGTAGTTCCGGATGCTGCCATGGAAACCAGCTGAAACTGATGACACGTCACTGCTGTAGCAGTACTGACAGTGAAGCCCATTTGGGCCTTTTGGTTTACCTTTAGGAGATAAACATCATGTGTTGGCCAATTTCCCGTGCTTCAAATACTCAACAACACCCGGAAATTGGCCAACACATGATATTTATCGACATTGTAAACAAAAAAGTAAACCAATGGGGTTTTACTGTCTGCACTTGTTTACATTGAGTAGGGGTACAGCAGTGAAGTGTCATCAGTTGGCTGTTTCAACTGGTTCCCATGGTAGCATCTGGAGTTGATCATTTGTGATGTCATTCTAACTTTACGTCACAATATGATTTGAATGACGTCACCACTGGTGATGACACAACAAAACAATTGTTTACGTGTCAATACGCAGTGAACAGTCTTGCAGTTTACGGGAATCCAATACCATTTGATCATGTTTTTCAACCAATCAGATTACAGAACACAGTAACTTTTGGTTTACAATTGTGTTTACAGTGTCAATAAACATCATGCGTTTGCCAATTTCGAGGTATTATTGAGTAGTTGAAGCACGGGAATTCATTTGGAACCAACGTCGTTATGGGAAATCATTTGTACGCGACGACGATGAAATATTCAAGTGCTTCAAATGCTCAATAACAACCGGAAATTGGCCAACACATGATGTTTATCTCTTAAACATATCACTGGGGACATATTAATCAGGAATCAGCTCCGGCCCAATCCGAGACACTGCACTTCCATTGCCTCAGTAGGGCAGTACTGGTTGTTTTGGACCTACCTTGGCGTAGACCTCCTTCTGGGAGTTGCTGAGTTTGGTCATCAGATACTTGACGATGTCCTCCTTCTCCGCCTCGATGCCGCGACATATAGCAGAGAAACCATCCTGTTGGCACACACAGCAAAAACAATCACCAAATTACTGTTGTTATCTTTTCTTCAGTGCCTGGGGATCAACCAGACTGCAATTCAATGATAAATACCATCCGGGCCCCCTCGCACACAAGGCAATATACAGTGTCGTGAGTGGCGTCAGTGTGGTGAGCAGGCTGTCACTGCGCACGCCCGTCACTGGCATTTCACTGATTCCGTAGCTGGAACCCCAGCAGCAACCGGTGGTGAATTTGCATTAACGCATATTCAAAAAGATTTCTTGGAAACACGTTCAGGCTTAATCATGTATTACAGAACTGAGAATGATGGAAGTGACAATTGAAGCAGCAAGATCAGCAGCTACTCACATTGTCCTCGATCAGGATGTCTGTACCCTGTGCCACCAGCTTCTCCGTCAGCTTCAGGTCGCCCCTGATGACGGCGATGAAGAGGGCAGTGCAGCCATTCTGAACGTAAACCATACCACTGTCAGTACACTTCGAGACGTTTTCGACATTATCTTTTAGATAATAACGCAATAGATTCAATTTCTTAATTGGTTGTAATACACCTGACTCTAATCGGACCGAATCGCAGTTTGTACAGAAGTGTCTTCTTTGGGCACAGATTACAATTTTACACAGGATTTATAGTGCGGTGGTAATAAGCACAAGACTGCTCAGTGTCCATCGCCAGACGATACTCGTGCTGATGGAGATAACGTCGTTACTCACAGCGTTGCGTCTGTTGACGTCGGCCCCATTCAACAGCAGGAACTCAACACAACCCTCCCACTTCTTCTCCGTCGCCAGGTGCAACGCTGTCGTCCCATACTGCAGCAGTGACGGCAATGATGTACATCGTCAATTCATCACGTACTTCCATATCAAATGGATACTCTCTTCAGAACTATGTTTGTGAACAACACTGACAGTAGAGTTTATGCGAAGAAATGGTGATTAAGAATTTCTTGGATCCTTGCATGTACAGGTAGATATATAGAATTATAATCATTTTAGAAGGTATGGTACTAAGATTAGCACTTGCATCCACCTTACATGTTTAGTTGTCTATGTCCGCGTGAAGGTCTGGGCAAGAACAATAACACATTCCACCTTAAATGGGCCATCGGTACTAACAGAATGAAATCGCTATTTGTAGGCGAAATGCAGGTCTATATGCAGGGTTCCAGGTCCTGGTTCCAGACAGCTGTGTTAGGTGTAAGATTGCAACATCGATATTTGAACATCACGATCATTGTAGCGTGGAGATGATTTCCTGGATCCTTTCTGTTTCGAAGTGTCACGAAGTATAGTTTCTAGGGTTCCTAGGCTTATAACTATGGTCGTGCAACGAACCCTTAGTGGCACGTGCCCCAGATAACGTGTACAGACCTTTGGGATATCTATATACTGTGCTTTAAAGCAGACTGAACACCGATAAAATGAATTTGGAACATACACAATCCGGGTGGTATTGCAGGAGTAGCCCAATCGTGTATACCATCGAGTTTATCACATGGGAATCATTGATTGCTCGCCTTCATTCATGGCAAAATAAACACGAACCACGAGGTGACAATTACGTTATTGAATGAAGCGACATGGATAGAGTCTAGTGTTTGAGCACAGTTTTCACTTTTCAGTCATGTTTTATGGTTACATCTGATAAGCTAAATAGACTCCAGACTACGAAACGCAGACAAATATGAATTCTGTCGTTGTAACCTGATGAAATGGACGCGACACGAGTTTCGTAAAAACAATATGACAAACTCGCGAGTGTGTTGATTTCTCTATTATCCAATTTTATCATACAATGGATAGTGCTCTCGGCAGGATATTTTAGGTATCCAATGCAAATAAGACAGGTCATATGCAAATTTTAGGGACTACTTTCACAGTGTAAAGATACATGGCGTCAAGGGTCGGTGATCGTGTCCGTATTGACGGCCGTGGTTACGGTACTGTCAGTCCTTTGATCCCAGAACATTCGTGCCTGGTTACGATAGATGGAGTAGATTATGAAACAAAGATGGAAATCCATAGGCTTGCGAAGATACCAAAGACAGTTTCCCGAGTTTCTCAGTGTTAGCGAGAGGACGGCATAGGAATCCGGGTGCACAATGTCACGCGAACATTAAAGTGTATTTGGCGTTCAACAGGGTAATTGAAATTTTCTGAAATTCCACACGAGGTTTTCTGTTATTTTTCAAACGTAACCTATTACCCATCCCCAAACACACTCCCGTAATAACCTGTATGTATCCAACTTTGTAGTTCTAACTAAGTGCACGTAAAAGGTCAAAGGTAAAAGGACGTAAAGGTCAAGGTCGCATAAGAATACAGTGATGTACGGCACTATGGACGTAAACTTCCTGTGTAATGATACTAAGTAAAGAGCGCGACATATTGACTAGCTACTCTTGCACGAAGGCAAAACATACAAACACATTTTGAATTGAAATTTATTCATGATCAGCTTAAGTAACTGTAAGAATTGTATAACTGGAAACAGTTTGTTTGTAACGGCTCGGTCTCACTGCCATCGAAGACTTGTCAGTTTTGATGTGGAATGTCCCCCCCCGCATATTGGACAACATCATTAGACAAGGTTTTGCTTGTGTTTGTGTACGACATGCATAGGGATGTTAGATTTATTTCGGACAAATTGCCGAAGACGGAACGATTTAAGACGCACAACGCGAGCATGGAAACATGTCAGGCTGATTTTCGGTCGAAGACAACAGATTTCCCACTTTCCCAGTGTTGTCCATCAGAAAGACGTGAACAATTGTTCACACTCTGTACATTTTTATGTCCAGACACTTGCATGATTTGCGTTGGAGCTACGTTATTGTCTTGCAACTTCTGAATCAAGTGTTTGCGGGCACTGTGATTAGTTAGCCGTTTGTCGCCATTGACGTGTGCTCCCCTTGTTATCGAGCCGAGTTTATTTTTACCTTTTCTTGAAATCTCATATTAATAAACAAGATGTTTGAAAACTTGTTTGTTTGTAACGTTTTGCATTTGATAGCATTTTGATTGGTTTGTTCTCGTGGTAGCGAGACTGAACATTCGTAGTAAATTTGTAGTAAAAAGTTATGAATGAAAAAAGTAGTTCCACATTCCAGTGGGGTCATGGAGGTCATGGTCGGATAACTGACCAATGAAATTCGTTTTAGGGTTTATTACGCGTGTGCATCATATGATTTTTATGTACCCTGTTTCACTGTATGGATAATAAATATGTATTTAAGAAATACAGTTCGTTTTACCACCATGTATAGTGAAATAAAGCACCCTTTCGCCCTGAACTATTATAGGGTAAAGTACGAGGACGTTTGCGTATATGTATTAAGAAATAACTGACTTCATATATGTACTAGAACCTATCATTACTAGCCCGTTGACGATACTGCAGTGTAATATTTTCACGGCAATATTGCACTAGTGTGATACCGCTTGACGTATGACACCAAAATGGTTCAAAGTTGTCACGCCACAATGCTAATGCCGATGTCGCAATTTTACTAGACCTTGCTTGACTCACGGAAAGCTGGGAGTCCTCACACTGTAGGGAATTTCGCGGCAGTTTCTGTCAATTTATGTTGGCGAGTAATAAACAGAATACTACACTTGCTTCAGTGAAATATCATTTTTATTAAACTCGTCAAAGATTTAGTATCAAGCTCGCTTTCGCTCGTTTGATAACAAATCATTAACTCGTTTAATTAAAAATGTATTACACGGAAGGTTAGTTTAGTATCCTCTATATATCGCATTGTCAGTGACGTCATTCAAATTAGACGTAGAGTCGGAATGGCGTAACAATAGAAACGACGCAGGAACTGAAGAATGTTTACATTAACTGAGAGCTGTGGTTTTCATAGAGGTGATCATGAGTAACAGGGGTTTTTTTCTGAAGGGGAGCTAAAAACCTAAGCACTAAGTAATTAATACAACTCTGGAAGATGATTAGTCATTCGCAGTCACATGGTTAGTTGTTGTCTAAGTATCCTCTAGAGCATTTGGGGCGCGATGGCAGTACATGAATTTTTATACATTCTGCGATATAATAATATATATAAAGACAAAAAAAACTCTGTCGAATGGAAACATTGAGGTCATTTCCACAATGACAACGAAACTCACCTTGTTAGTCTGGTTAATGTCAAGGTCACCTCTGTAAGGCCACACCTTGTTGATAATATTTGCGTCTCCCGTTACTATGGAAATCATGAAAGCATTGTCACCTTCCTGTTTTGAGAACAAAGAAAGCCACAGTCACTTTCCGAAGACATTTGTGAATTTGCTAACGAAAATATAAAATGCGTCAATAACAAGGTACACCACGTCCTGTCAGGTTACCATGTTTTCCATGCTTTTAAACAACTGTTTCACTTACAAGTGTATACGTGATATACAAGGCACATCCACCTCCACATCAAAAAATTAATTATGAACCAATTCATGTATCAAAGACAGCACTTTGTTGCATATTTTAGGACCGTTTCTCTAACTGTTTTAAATCGCGTGTACTTCGCTTTTCAGCAAACAAGCAGGGTTCTCCCTTCTCGAAACAACTGCAAAGACGTCTTTGAGTGGCATTATTTTGAAGTTATAGTAATATAAGGACAAACGTAATGGATTAACAGCTTCTTTATTCAGATGAATCGTGTCGCCCGTAAATCTGGAGGTGTTGCAGATAGACCTAAACAGGTATAAATGAAGAGTTTGGTTTGGTTGTTGTTTACATTACATCTACATGGCAGTAGGTTGTAAACAATCGAATCTTGACCAGGCAATCAAGTGATCAACAAACAGCACGAGCAACGATCTACGCAACTAGGGTACGATGTCATGTGCCAACCAAGTCAGCAAGCGTCCCGTTTGTCGCCTCTTACGACAAGCAAGGGTTAGTGAAGATCAATTCTAACCCACATCTTCACGGGTGTATAAACGAAGGAAGGAAAATATGCTAGACAATTGAAAGGCTGTGGTGACAAGATTTACGTGTTCTATGGCATTTTGTACAGGGAAAATTCAGTAAACGTTTGAACTTGTGTGTACCATTTCGCAAAAGTTCCCAAAAGGCGAAAAAACAATGAAACTAGTATTATGTGACTTACGTAATTTTGTAGAGTTACTGACGCCCCTTTCTTCAGGAGTAGCTCTATGATTTCGATGAACTTTCCTCGCACCGCTTGAATAAGAGGAAAATTCCCATCCTGAAACAAGTGATCATGCCGGAACATTCTCAGGAGTACTTATAGAACACAGCACCGCAGCTTCTCGTGAGGATGTTAAGGTTATGTTAACCTAACCTAACCCTAACCTTAATCACTTACAATTATGTAAAAGAGTATTATGACGTGTTTTTAAAGTCTCCATATTGTCATTTGAATCTTGCCCGAATTTTATTACGCATGTTTGTTAGCTTGACGCTAACTGATCGCGTTCAGAGCCCAGTTGTTCAAAAGCCTGTTACATGGTGTTTTGAACTTACGAAAACTACGTTTTTCTGAAGACCCATTGTAACTCATTGTAATCTTCAAGGATGTCATGTTTAAAAAAAATATGATGACATCTGTTACTGCAATTCTTCAGTGATGATGCAACTTCTGAAGCGGATTTTGTGGGGACACGTATTTGTCAATCGCTTAATATTGCTGAGACAGTGGTTTTATCATACAGTAAATACGACAGACATAATTATAGAAGTCACATTCATTACATCAACATCAAAATACAACAGAACATAAAAACCCACTAAATTAAACGAACAGATACAAACAGAACTGGGCACTCGTGGCGTCATACATGTATTTAAAAAGCCAGTACCTAACTCAGCGGATGTTTCCGTTTGGGTCGTTTGGCGAACGTTATTGAACTAACTGGAAATGGCGTCACTTAGTCTAGTTGAATAGGTTCGCAGCTGAACCACCCTTGGGCCTAGTACGTGGATGTGTGTAATAACGACACTGACCACGAGATGTACAATCAAAAATGAGTTGTAACAACAATGACGTTTTCTGTGTTTGAAGAATAAGTTGGGGAAGATATCATTGATTGCGTTTTCCAGGATATGACGTACCGGTGACTGACGGTTGACGTTGTAGTTTGCTGTGAGGAGGCAGACAACGGCGTCCTTGTGACCCACACTGGCAGCCAGGGCGAGTGGGGACATCCCCAGCTGGAAGAGAGGAGACGGGATGAGCGGAGTAATATTAACGCTGATTTACACTTCCCTACCCAGAGTTCCACGTGACAGACCAGACGTAACGAGTACAATTCCTCACATCTCACACAGTCCATTCAATACATTGTTTACGTATTTCATCTGCTTCATTTCTGACGACTGTACTCATCCAGATAAACATCTGTGACAAAATATTCCAAAAGCCAGCCGTATTTACATTTAGCACGAAGCTGCTATGGTAATGGAAGTCCTGGGAAGCCAGCGTTGCAACAACTTGGATGAATAAAGATGTGTTACCATGAACCTCACCGTCACAGTGTAGTAACATATTTACACAATCATACATAACAATACATCATATGTCATGCGTGTTATGAGTTCAGTGAGCCAGTGAGTGAGTTTAGAGTTACGCCGCACACAGCAATATTCCATCTATATGGCGGCTGTCTGTAAATAATCGTGTCTGGACCAGACAATGCAGTGGTCAACAGCAACAAACAGGAGCAAGGTCTGGTCGCAAGTAGTATTCCGTAGTATTTATGTTAAGCTATAGTCATCACTGACACGTGCCGGTGACAGATATAAGTTATATCATGACAGCCGTAGGTCAGTGTCAAGTATGTAAAAAGAACAAAAAACATTTGTTTTTGCTTGCTGTTTCACACAAGTCCGCAATAAAACGTCAAACAACTGAGTCTTTACGATGAGGGTATTTTCCGATCAGATAAACCCAGGATTCCCAGAAGCGGCAAACCTATGAATTCTGAGCAAGAGGAGGTTTCTATGTTTTAAAATCGCTTTGCTAATATTACTGACGTTTGAGGAATTCGAGACCCCAAAATTAGTTATATGTACAGCCATAAATACCTACACAGTAAGCGTTTTAGAGATCCAGGATAGGGTCCCTTGGATTCTGGACATAAAATTGGAGCTAATTTGAAAATACGAATTTTGCTTATGAAATGATGTCACCTGTGATTTGGGGCAACATGTAGTCTGAAGAGAACACCATTTTTGCTCCGTGTCGCAGAGTCAAGAAGTTACGTAGTGATTTGACCTTGAAACTCCTTCAAAACGAATGCCAGTTTCTGAAAATATTCTGGGTTGTTACTGCCAGAAAGTAGTTGCTCTTTGCTGCAAAATTTCAACTGGAAGATAATTTCTTTTGCGTTGTGGTAATGCCTTTCAAATCCTTGTAAGAAATCTCATCACGATCAACATCTTCAAGTAAAATCGATTTTTTACTTGTGTAGTTGTGTAAAACACTGTTATCAACACTTTTGGTACACATTTAGACGACTGTTTGAACACAATAGATAATTAATAGATTTCTAAAAATACAAATCACCTACGCGTTTCTTTTGGGGATAGTATATTATTATGTCCATTTATCACGTCCATTCATTATTGTAAACCAAAAGTCACTGTGTTCTGTAATCTGACTGGTTGAAAAACATGATCAAATGGTATTAGATTCCCGGAAACTGCAAGACTGTTTACTGCGTACTGACACGTAGAAACACCGCAAACAATTGTTTTGTTGTGTCATCAACAGTGGGGACGTCATTCAAATCATATTGTGACGTAAAGTTAGAATGACGTCACAAATGAGCAACTCCAGATGCTACCATGGGAACCAGTTGAAACGGCCAGCTGATGACACTTCACTGCTGTACTCGTTCTCGATGTAAACGAGTGCAGACAGTAAAACCCTTTGGTTTACTTTTGTGTTTACAATGTCGACAAACATCATGTGTTGGCCAATTTCCGGGTGTTATTGAGTATTTGAAGCTGACGCCGTCGGTTCCAAATGCATTCCCGTGCTTCAAATACTCAATAACACCCGGAAATTGGCCAACACATGATGTTTATCTCCTAAATTGTTCATGTTTGTGATGGGAGCGAGCGGTAGTTACATAACTTGTGCCCAATCCCTTACACCATTGAAAAGAGAACACCCATGTGTTCGACAATTAAGGGTGAATTTTAAACCTTTTAAACTCACCACATCAGAAGAGGATCCCATTTTCACAATGGCGTTGGCATCTTTACGTCTGAACAGATCACTTATGATGCGATATCCTTCTGTCTCATTTATGGGTTTCGGTTTTGCAATTTTGGCCACGGCTCTTCCGCCATGTCGTTCTGGCTTTGCTTCGGCTCCTTTATATCTCTTGTCGTTGATCTTCATAAACATTATATTCTTCAGACCATTGGCTTTTGTCATTTTAAATCATAATGTATACCTTTTCGCATAACATACCACTGCTACTTGACTGTCAAACGACAGACTGAAACGGCTTCAGAGTTGCCACAGGCGACCTCATAGCAATGACCGTCACAAAAGAGTGACGTCATAATGTTTTGACGTCACTGATCTAATAGCGATCTTACTGAATGCCGAATTTTTCATGGCGCACATTTTAATAGGATCTGAAAAGTGAACGTTTCGCGAGAATTTCGTTCGCGTGGCATGAGATCTACCTACGCCTACAAAATTACTCAGAAATGTAGAATGTTAGATTTCTTATCCGATTTTCAGATCCAAATCTGATGGTGTGAACTCAAATGCAAATACTTCGATTAAAGATGAAACACTGCAAAGTGTTCTCTGAAATTATGTTGTAGGATTTCCTACACAACTCAAAACAGTAAAGTGTATTTATGTGCGTGATACATTTAGAATGTTATTGGACTTCAAAGTGAGGATTGAAGGTGAAGGAAATATATGTCCTTCTGTCATCCAGGGAGTTGAAGTAGCTGAACTCAAGCAGCATTCCAAGTCGAGTATGTTAACTGTCAGTCCTACACACGAGGCTTTTCTACTACCGCAAAGTAACCAGTATATTTTCAGAACCTAGAACTAGTGTGTCATGAGTGCTATTTAAAATTTAGGTGTACACTAAGAATCACATTTTTCTAATGCGAAGCAAAATATACTACAAACAAAAGGTATTGGAACACCCTAAAGTTGATAGCCATATATAAATTCAGATGTGATGAGGTCATTTATACTCTGAGGTAAATTCAACCTTTTTTGTGCTTAATGGGCCCTGTAAAGGACACGTTAGAACCTACAGTGAAGCAATTGATGCAATATTCGTTGAGTTTGAGTGAAGTAAAAGACAGCTGCACTGTGTTTGATTCAAACTCTCACACAAAACAACATAGTGCATGCAGAAGACTTCCTATGCAGGCTATGTCAACTTTTTCTTTAAAAGAAACTACAGAAAGAAACTACAGTTTTGAGGCCTCACGACTTCTTCGCCACGCCGAACACTATTAAACACCTGTGACAGAAACTGGACCATTGCATGTATACAGGGCGTTAGGTCCATAAGTGCTACTTGACGTCTTCAGGTGTGTCCTTCTGCCATTCACAGACTGCAGGACACAGGTAGAATACAGGACCGACCTCGATCCGGAAGACCCAGAAAAACATCAAGGGCACTTGACCGATATGTTGAGCTTCAAGCTCTTCGGAACCGGTTCACAACTGCCAGTGCCCAGTTGCCACAAGCTGCATAGGAAGTCTGTCTTTCACATTCACTCGACTGAATCAAACGTGGTGCAGCTGTGTTTCAGCACCCTTGTTTTTCGCTGTTTTTAACAATGTTTTCTTTAGTTCAAACTCACGGATACTGACTTACCATTACCCTAGAGTATAAATGACCTCACCACGTTTAAGCATATAAATGACTATCAATTTTTAGGGTGTTTCGCATACGTTTTGTTTGTAGTGCAGAATTTGTAAACAAACTGATATATATATATGGTTGAAAATATACACCCATTTTCCTTACAATGAAAGTAATTCTCAATATAAGTGGTGCAATGTATTGCATAATAAGGCCTTTGTTTGCCGAGCCAAAAAGGCCGGAATCAATTCCCAACCAGCGAAACTTTTGCTCGAAAGATGATCGGGTAAAGTGTGAATGTTAAACGCGTAATTTGGTTACGATTTATAAGTGACCAAACCTTGCACATAGTTCAGTTCAGTTAAAAAGAATATTTATGGACCTTTAAAATTTGTGGTATGCGCGTGCTTATTGTTTATGAAGTCAAATCTGACCGGTCTAACATTATAACATACTGTATTCAGTCTTTCAGACTTTCCCCCGTTGATTCTGTATTTCGGGTTTGGGCGGGTCTGTAAACAGTTTATCGTCGACAGATTGATTTTAGTGGCGTGAGGAATGTGATTTTCTAATCGAGAGTTTTGTTCTAGAGAACTGCTAGCGAGAAAGCTCGATTATCAGCTTTATAGTACGTCATAGGGTGCTAGTCTGCAGAGAGGAGACGCCAACTAAGTGGTGACTAATGTTTTACGTAGTGCTGGTGTTGTTGTCAAAGGTAAGAAATACAGAAAAAAATCATTTGAATTAATCCGCTGCTCGACAGTCAGCAAATGGCGAAGTGAGGGGACAGATGGCGTGTTGTCTGTTCAGAGTTGCATCCCTTTAATCCGAAGGAAAACCTGTGTTCAGTTCGACCCTCATGCAGGCGGATCCAGAGGTGTGTGTGTTTGTTAATGTGTACCACACGAAAAAGGTATCCGAAAATACTTGATATCATTCATTAAAGAAGCTAGTGGTTATTCCATTTTTCAAGCATACCACACCACTTGCCAGAACATATGAGAAAAAGGAATGTATATCCAAACGGATGAAATATTTGCAAAGGAATGGTGGGACGGTGGGGTAGTCAAGTGGTTAAAGCGTTCGCTCGCCACACTGAAAACCCTGGTTCGATCCCCCATATAGGTACAATGTGTGAAGTCCATTTCTGGTGTTCCCCGTCGTGATATTGCAGGAATATTGCTCAAAGCCGCGTAAAAATAAACTCGCTCACCAAAGGAAGGGAATAAATTTTCACATTTTCCCTTAATTTCACTTCATCATGTGTGTCCCCCTTGGCTTCGTCATTTGCAGACCCGTGAAGGTCCCGGGGTAGAATAGGCCTTCAGCAACCCATGCTTGCCATAAAAGGTGACTATGCTTGTCGTAAGAGGCGACTAACGGGATCGGGTGGTCAGACTAGCTGACTTGGTTGACACATGTCATCGGTTCCCCATTGCGCAGATCGATGCTCATGTTGTTGATCACTGGATTGTCTGGTCCAGACTCGATTATTTACAGACCGTCGCCATATAGCTGGAATATTGCTAAGTGCGACGTAAACCTAAACTCACTCACTCACTCACTCGTCATTTGCATATTATCAATCTCGTAAATCCAATATCGCTTAGTTTTTTTGAATGGTCTGTATAATATTTCTTTATCTTTCTCTCCTTTGCCTCATCGACAGAACTTAAATTTGGCTGAACATTTCTTTCTTTGTAATAAATAGATTGCAAGAACAAAACAATTATATTTGTTTCTTCTGCAACTGACTGTCCAAAAACTGAAAGGGCATAACTTACGATGGGACAAAAGCGCACAAACTAATTGTTAAAGTAACGTTTCCTTTTGCACGATTTTTTCGTACGACCTCGTATACGACAGATTTCGCTCACGTTGAATTAACAGTAACTGTTTCCTTTTCTGCGTGTTTGACGCACGACGTGGTACGACGGGTTTTTCTATCGCAACATGATGTAGCGAGTCCGTCGTATGAGTTTCAAGGGGCAACTGTCCTAAAATAATCCGGGAAATTCCAATTTTCAGTTCTGACCAAGTGCTTCGAACTCTGTAATGGCGAATGTAGAAAAATTCACTGAACTTGTGAGGGTCGGGACATCATTGTATGATGTTTCCTGCCCCAAGTATAGGGACGCCCAGTATGTCAGCAACGCTTGGGATGGGATCGCCACAGAAATGGAAGTCCCCTCTAGGAAAGGTGAGTTGACAAAACTTAGTTTGTATACTCTTGTAAGAATGATAGGCTGTGAATGTACTGTTATGTCACATTGTCAGAATCTGAGCGAGTATGACTGAGTACTATGTCAGATCCGGCGAATCGGACCGCTCAAACGATATCGGCGGATAGCAAAATGTACAAATCGTGTAGACGTCGTACGAAAATAAGTTGTGTAACTTAGCTCTGTCCTCTGCTAATTATTGTCGCACCCCATAAGATGATCTGTCCCCTCTCCAATACTGATGGGGTTAATGAGATGGCCTACTGGTTCAAGTGTTTGCTCCTTGTGTGGACGACACTGGTTTCAGTCCCTACATAAATCAAATGCGTACTAAGTCCACTTCTGGTGTTCCCTCCCCCCACCACCCCCACGATATTGCTGGAACATTACTGAAAGGGGCATAAAACTAAACTGACTAACTCCACTCACGGGATACACACAGATACAAACACAATTCAGTTCAGCTTCAAATTCAATCATTTATTTCAAGTTACATTAAAACTCATATTTACAAAATTTACAAAGCACAACAAAGCCACTAAAATATGATTCGGTCAAGAATGGGGAACCGTGATTCAAAAAGCTAATAAAAATACACTGGTGTTGGCTTCATTAAATAACTTCCATCTCCCTGTAAAGTGAGTCAAAACAGTGTAAAATCTATCCTTACGCAAAATACTCTGGAATACACGAGGTATGACCTCAAGTTCTTCCTGTAATACAGATGAACCTACCCTAACTTCTAAAAATATGGTAAAGAGAAGGAAGTACAGCATTTTGTGAGAGAACCACAATGTAAACCCCTACCACAAAAAAGGTTGCATTTTTTGTGTGTTTTATCCAGAGAGACTTTGTGGTTTGTGGAAGAATTCAAAATTCAAGCCCTGTCAAACACTGCCATGAACACTGTAATAAACATCATACAGAGTGAAAAGACGCTGAATATTTTCACCAGTGAAATAGGCTAAGCCCAACAACTACATGTACTAATACTGTATGTACAGTCACTGGCTTCCATCAGCGTTTGACTGAGTTGTCATATTATGGTACATTAAGGTGTACATAAGTAATCTCTCCAGTAAAGACCCATGTAGAATGGAAACAAGCAAGTCACCATGAAACACTCTGTTCTATACTGTCAAGTTTGCGGCAATCCATTCCACAGAAAACTGTGATTATCAATCTGCTATTCACACTAAAATGTAACACAAACATGAAATAACATTAAAACACTGGATGTATATTAACAAGACAGAAATACAAACACTTTAATTCCTCTCATTTTCTTAACAAATCTAAAAATGGACATTTGCAAGACACTGAAATCATCACATGTTCAGAATATGTACAGATAGCATATAAAATCTGTTACACAGCCATGACCAAATCCTTTAATCAATACGTTGATTCAATCAATATGTCAACTAATCAACATGGAGATAATGACACTTATTATTGTACAGTGAAGCCTGTCTATGATATTTGTCTGAATCACATTACGACTTCCATAGTCAATAATTTTGTCTTCTAGACATCCACTGAAATTCACTTTTCCAATTTTCAACTTTAATAAAAATATGGTTGTCCTTAGTATAGCTTAAGCACTGGTTGTTTTTGAAACAATGTTATGGGAAACAAATTGAAACTAACTACATGTAATTGATGAGGTCACATAACAACCACACAGTATTGATCCCAACAAACTAGGGCGGGTTATCGTTAGAGATCAATAATTGCTACAAAATATCAATTGATTATTCACAGATAAAATGAAACTGTAAGTTTGAGTAAAAATGCCAAAAACATCTGAAAAAAATGCATGTATTTCACATGACGAGCAAGTGGTGATATGTTTTTGGATGGATTATAAACAAAACAGCATCCTGAACATAATTTAGAAGCAGATTATTCACAAAGTCCTACATGTGTTTGTTGTGTGAGAAAATCAAAACTTTTTTCTATCACAAGGTAAAGTTAATGAACATATTTATCGTTAACACAATTTTGATAATTATCATAATCATTAATAATTTTTGCTATCTCTGATATTACCAATTATCAGTCATTTTAGGCAGCTCTACAGTAAACTCAAGTGATTACATACTTCCTGCTAGAGGTTGATGCAGGCAATTAGTCATAACTTGTACAAGATCAGTAACCGAGACATTTATCAGACAAATGTTAATCAAATTAAAAAAAAACAAGATGGCACTCAGTGTTACTCTTGAAAAATAATGGAAGACAAGCAAATGGCATTTAAAAAAAATATCCCATTCAGCAACAGAATCTGTATTAAATGTTAGTAATGTTTTTGTGCTTTCTTCTCAGCATGTTAACTGATATTTAATACAGGCTGTTTCATCAACACTAACAGCGAACAGTTGAATGTGAATGTTTCACTATCACATGACTAATGTATACATGGCACCAGTGAGTATTATATAACCAGACAGTGGTGACTGCCACAGCAAAATTTCATAGGAACAGAGGGCCAGTATAATATGGGACATGTATAATGTGCCGACATGTTCAGCTTATTGTTGATCATATCTGCAGCTGAATATACTGACATAGGTTCTACATCACTGAATCAATGAATCAGACTGTGAACTGATGAACTTGGAAGTCTGTCTCATATGACAGTAACTGTGAATCATGTGCCTTAAATCATAAATCATGCAACTTAATATCTTATTTCTCTGTCATAGAATATAGAATGTTAGAAGAAGCAAGCACATCCTATTTACAATGTAAAAATACCTTGATCAATAATCTAGTGAACCAATAAGGACAAGCAATGTCTACAGTGATCACAAGATGTAATTAAACATGATATAGTCGATGTGCATGGACACTACAGACTTAATATATCACCCTGCCGCCTTACACATGTTATAGGTCACAGTTCACCTAAATTCCATCAGCTGGAAAGTGCTCAAACTACCTCTGCATATTAGCCAAGCCAAAGACAATATAATCACTACATGATTAATTACCCCATCGCCTTCAGTGGTACCAACAATGGTATGACTCACCATACACATGCTAATTCAACTCAACATCAACGGTGTTGAAAGGCATTGATGGAGAAATGACATACTTAGAGCATAGATTATTTTGGTAAAGATCAAGTGACATGTCACAAAGGGGTGGATCCCATATCAGGTTCATATATACATCATTCCTGAGATACAACAAAGCATTTGACAGACATAGTGGTGGCTTGTGTAACAGAAGATTGACCTTTCACCACTGTCAAGGGATAAGACACACATCGAGTGTCAAGAGGATATGACAACTGAGCTGACCCTTACCAAGTAACTCTGGCAAGCAACTGTATACTTTTAACTTGCCAATAGTACACTGTGCATTATTTCACACTGCTAATGACAAAAAGAAAAGAGGTACAGGTACATTTTATCACTCTATTGCATTAAAATGGGTCAAAACCTTCAACCAATATCTTGATACTAGCCAATTAATACAACTGAGGCTATAATAATACTTACAGGATCAACTGCTGTTCTATTCTGCACATCGCAATATTCAAGCAAGATAGCAATCTGCAAATAATCACATGTGGATAAGGCAATTCACAGCCTTGTGACATGTGATCAACAAGTTACAAGGCCGACCACTTGGCGGCCCATCACGACCATCAGAGATTGCCAGGAACCCATTGTAACCCGTAATACCCACGAGGGGCATGTCAGACAGCAAGCACCATAATGAAATGAGGATATTCCTATGTACACACCTACTGACACTTTATACAGAGAGTTGCACATGATGATGTGAATATGTGGTACACAAGCATGATGCTTATCGGAGAACATAATTAACACAAGGCGCAAATGAACCTTGGCAGAATCTATGAGATCCGTGCATATAAATTTCTGTAAAAATAACTTAAAGACACACACACTTACTGTGATTAAAAAAATGAATTCAGACATCACACACATGATAAACACTGACCTGAAGAGATTAAGTTGTTTTATAACTGATACATATTTTAAAACTACAATATTCCCAAATTCTGTGGTGTCCATGATAAAACTGAATCTATAACACAGCTTTTCTATGCTAAGTGACAAGGTTGATCATTGTCATAAAACATGTCTGCAAAACCTTGCTTGGCAAAAACCCTAATGTCACACTCCATGCAAAGTAATTAAAAAAGGTGGAAAACACTTAAGTTACAGAGTCATTTCTAATTAACTTTCAATTCGGTGCTATGGGCTTACATACATATAGAATCAATCAACTGAATTTTTTTCTCAACAATTTTTAGAAAGTGCTCACCATTAACATAAAGAGCAGTACTGATCACACACGAGGCATACTATCAGTTTACTGCAAAATAGCAAACTCCCTGCAAAGGTAGACAATTTCACCATCAGCATATTCTTCCTAGACTAACAATATTTAAATCAATTAATACATGCAGGGCCACCCTTACTCTATCATTAGACATTGACTGGGAAAGGCAGGGGCCATGTGCCATTTTGCACATTATAATGGCCCATTAAGATTTTCAAGTTTATTATTCATACAAGGGCAGTGGCCGAGTCTAAATTCAGAAAATGACTAATAATCCTGAAAAATTCTCTTTCCCAAACCCTGTTTGACATCAGATTGGAATTTGTAGTTCCTGAATCATACTTTTCTTGAAATATCTCTCAAATATGTAACTAATGCCATCACCATGAATATATGAATGAAACATCTGTCTGTTAACATTCCAAATACCAAAAGTGATACATGAATTGAAACAGGTGCCCACAAAGATATATTTAGAGAGGAACCGAGTGTGTGTAACAGCCTCCCATAGCACCAGCTGGTTAAGATGCATTGACATTGCTTATTGCGCTGCTTCCACAATGCTCTCTTTGGTAAACAGACTGCCTTGTCATAACCAACTCACGAATGTTCAAATGCTTCAAAGTTATTCAGACTATGTGTGAATATATTGATACTCTCCACCTGATGATTAATGCATATCCAGACTAGGGAATTCCTTCAAAAACCATTTGTAGTGTATAACATCTACCTGAACACTGATGATTTGAACTAACTTAGAATTTGATTATACAAGATACAAATACTGCAATAAAAGGTTTTTTCATTTGAACAGTTCCACTATTTACAAGTCAGTTCTGTCAAACTAAAACCAGGTAAGGTCAGCCTGCTTAACCTAGATTTTCAAATCAATTTCAACATGAAACTGAACAACCCAAAAAACAAGAATAAAATATGTCAAACTTTATCAAATTACGTACAGGCAAAACATGCTCTGCATGGTACGGTAGGAGGTCTCACTTATCGGAACATTCATTAGCAAACTTTCAACATCAAATATATCAACAAATATGATATATTTTTCTTTATGTCTTGAAACAAAAAATGCCAGTGTAGGTCTGCAATTGATCTATAAAGAAATCCACGATGTACAGCTAGTGTCTGCCTTCCTTCCGACTGTCTATCTTAAGACGGTTATCATTAACGTTGACATTTCTGTGACAGCGAGTTACAAATTTATAACTTACATCCATTAATTCGTACTGATACAGCATCAACATATGAAACAATAACAGCCATGTCAATATTGCAACACACCATATTCCAGGTGTCAGTGAGACATTATGCATTGACGAGTTGCTAGTGGAATGACTGTGACTATGCCCTGACGATTTTCCCCCTCAGGACAAGTCGGAAATATATTAGCTACATGTGTATGATGCTCATATCTCAGATGAACACATCTGGGGCACACAATAAGATCCATTGATACCTGATGGTTGTGTGACTAGTCTGTTATCAAATGCAAGAATCAGAGCAAATACTGATCACTACATGAATATCATTTAGGGGTTAGGGTAATGTGTATAAATTGTCAAAGTAATGCATTTACTTCTGAAGATTGCAACAAGCTAATTATAAAATTCCTGTCATTTACACAACTGTCCATATTTAATGATCAGTTAATTTCACCTTTAAGCATCATATGGGAGCTAAAACTAAGACTTAACATCAATAGCTTCTCTTGATTTGTTTGTATTCAAATACATATATACACCTTATAAATTATGTCTCATATCACAAGGAATTCTGATCAAGTAAGACCAAGATACTTTATTTTTAAATAAAATCTGACCAATCCTCCTTTCATTACCCAAACAGTAATCTTTCATTTCCTTTTTAAAAAATCTACTAACATTTTCACGCATTAGCTGTTCACAACTGTTTTAATGTAAGCTATAACATCCTTATTGGAAAGAATTTCTGTGTGTTCTGCCTTGGGGAATGTCTGATGGTAAACTTTCTGTTTCTGTTTGCCTTGCCAAGAGAGGCATCCAAGCAAGCTTCGGATGTTGACGGTGCCATCACCATTCCCAGTAACCACTTTAGGCTGTGTGTCAGGCCACATTCCTTCTCCAAATTGAAACTGCAATGGTGTTGGCATATTGATTCCATGAAGACAGTGGATTTCTACCCCTGGAGGAGTCAGGTCTTTCACAAGATTCTCAGTGTCCTGGCGCATGAGGTATGCATCAGGAATGCCAAGATCTGTGAAAAATGCTTTGTAGTCTTTGACCGTGTAGTTCCTCTTTGGCTGGGAGACCAGTACCTCATTTGCTGACCAGAAATTCTCTGATGGCATGAGGAAGGCAGAACTTGGCATAGACCGTTGCTCTTCTCTAACATTGATGCCCTCCACAAAGGGAACATTCAAGTTGTCACCTAAAATCAAAAGAGCATTTTCAAGCATTTTTTACACTACCAGTTTAGAAACACATTGTGGTTGTCACACACATGTACATGTAAGGACATATACATAGAATTAGACCTGTTGGAGATCTGGGCTAGAATTTGTCTTTGGTAACCCAGGCATTAAACAACCAACCAACATATACAGTCGAACCCCGTTTACCCGGACGTTTTGGTTTCACTCGAAAATCGTCCAGATAGCGAGACGTCCGGTTAACTGGATCAAACATCCAAAACATGAAAATTAAGTGAAAGCAAAAAAATATTCACGTACGTCCATCAATAAATCAACAGTCAGTAGTAATAACTACAGATGGTAAGTTAGATGAAAAACAAAAATCGATGACAAAAAGTTTCCATTTTGCCAACTGCATATTCTTTTGTTAATTTTAAATGCCCTTTAAACATATGACATCGTATCGAATTTATGCTGTCTGCAGAAAGTAAACTTCCGGACAGGATCGCATCACTTGATCATGTGGCAGGCTATTCTTAACTTGCATCGCGACAGATAGCAGGGGTCGATTTATTGGTCTTATATACACTACAATTACATGGTAGTTTACCTTAACCCTACTTAACATGTGTTTTCGTTACTGATGAGATGTTCTTACACGCACCAAATCCTAATGAACAAGCTGAGTGACCAGTGTCACTAGTGTTTTGATGGCTAATTAATCAATTCACACCAAATGCCTTGTGATAGATTAAGAAATCACATAGTCGTGTGGTAAACGGTATTGACATGACACATACACATGCACGTTGCACAGATCTCTCCGTCTGGATAACTGGATCATTTTTCAATGGAAATGTATGGGAATGGTTTGAAAATCTGCCGTCCGGGTCAGGAAGCGCGGAGTCCGGTTAAGCGAGTACAATTAATGAACGTAAATTCAGAACAAACAAAATTTCTCATTCATCTTCAGCAACAACTTACTTTTGAAATACTAGCTGTGTTTGGGTTTCTAACCTACAGAGTTAATTGAGCATTATCAAACATTTACAACCACAATCCTGAAGACATTCAAACATTTAAGCTAATCTCTATACATTAAACAATGTTCTACTACTCTGCAAGCCTGAAAGTATTAAACTGTGATCAGAACATGAAGAAATGACTCCCTGACTGGTTGCCCTTCACTACAATCATTCTCTACCAGTTCTGAAAGCTGAACTCATCAAACTGAGAGAAATTAACACTTTTCATGACAATCGTTGAGGACAAGTTAAAAACGGTTTCCACAGTATTACAAAAAAGTATTACAAAAATGTAAATATATCCTTCTCGCATCCTGTCCCATCCAGGCAGCAGGGCGGACAAGCAAGTTACCAACCGGCAGAGAATAGGCGAAGTGGTTTGACGGCTCCTCCCCACACCCCTGAGATGGTGATGAAGCTGTGGATATACTTGTCCTTCCAGACCTGGGGTCTGTGGTTGAGGTAGTACAGGGTAGTGGGGTTCCCCATGCTGTGGGCTAGCAGGACCACCTTTGTGTTGTTGTTCCTCACAAATGTGTCCTCAATCAAATTTGTCAGATTATTGTAGAATGGGCCAAATTCATCTGAAATAAATATTGACAAAATTATAACCTCAGAAATTGGGTTCTGTTTCACCCAATAACTTTACTGAAAAAATCTACTAAAAATATCATGGGTATCAAAAAGTATAGATATCCACTTGAAACTGGAAATACCCACTTTGTTTCAGTATTTCAGTAAGTATCGGTATCATACCCACATGGTCAAAATTTTATCTGGAGATCTGATCAGTGGATTTATCACACAGTATTCTCAAGCTTGTTTACATCAGTATAATATGAACCAAGACAATACTTACTTGGCGCCTTCCTGAAGTCATATGGAGCTCCACGTACACTCTCTCCTCGCTTGTATCCCCATTTTACAAGGGCCTCCACGATCGGGGCGAAGTAAGATGCTAGAATGACACCATTAACTTTTAGGTTGTTGGCAACTTCATTATTTGTCAATGCTATTCCCTGTCAGAAAATAATTGTCTGTTTCGGTTACAAGCTGGAGACAACTGTTTTGGACTTCTCATTAGTACATACAACATTCACATTGACTTGGTTCCAGCAATTATATTTTGTTTTTCCATACCTTGATTTCCAGTCTTTACTTTACTTAACATGCTTAAGGTTCAATAATGTTCTGAGATGTACATCTACAAAATAATTCAAGCTGATCATCAAAATAAAGAAAACCGTTTCCAGCAAAACATTATATGGTAAATGATTTCTCATCTCAGAATAATGCCACTGAAAGAAAAATTTAAAAAAACAAACCCAAAACATTTTATGTGACAGTTTCAGTTAAAATGATGTATATTACCCCAAGGCTGCACATATTAATAGTACAAGTTCTAACCCTGGCAAGACCAAGCTTTGCTCTCATCATTTTCTTTACTATCACTCTATCATGATTGCACATATTGCAATAGACATGCAGTATAAGGAATAATCAATAACACTTGTGAGACTTTGTATAGGTTACTAATTAAATTAAAATATGAGCAGAGAAGTTTGGACAGCTGTGGTCAATTACTGGCCACTGGGCAGGTCAAGCTAAAGTCCTGCATTATCTCATGCTGTATGATATAAACACTGTTATCAGTAACACTCCTGATGCATATAAGCATGTCTCTCACTCATGGAATACAACCTACATCTGTGACAAGGGCAGGTGTTGCCATAGGTAACAGACTTAGAAGAAGAATGTCTTTGTGCCAAACAGCAGACGACAAACAATCCATTGCCAACCCCTTCCTTTAAAATCAACAATATGAAACATAAATCCTGATGTGATAAGTATGTATCTCAAGAGATGGTTACTATGGAAAAAGTCTTTAAATAATTGTTACAATAAGAACTGTTTAAGTCTGACTCTGGATAAGAGCAACCTTAGAGATAACAATGTGACCACTGTTTGCTGTCCACACAAGATTCTTCACTGCACAATCTCTAGGTAATCTCTTATGAACTTACTAGCTGAGAGCTGACTGGAGTCTAACCATTCAACAGATGATGTGTTGCCAAATCCGGGGATGACAATGTCTACCCCAACTTGGTTTCTGGTTTTACGCGTTGTATTATCATAGAGAAGCCTGTGAGAAAACAATTTTCATCTTGAGTTCACAGAATTGCATCTTCACAGAAAAACAAACTCAATCTTTGAACAGTGTTTCACTTCAGGAGAGGCTGAATTTTCAACAATTAAATGAAAACCATTTAACCACTGTTTCAATGCACTGGCAAGTCAGCAGATAACTGATACTTCCTACTTAACTATTTAAAACCACATCAATGATGACTCTTAGTACAATTGTGATGGGTCATGTTGTGTGAACCATCATTTACCAGGAAGTTGATAGAACAATCATGAGGAACTTATGTGCCATTAATTGGTAATTTAGACATGGCTGAATACAACAAATGACATATGCATGATCCCTGCTAGAACTGGAATGGACTTTACTGACTGAGACTATTCTCATCAAAATAATGGATATCATTTTATACAGAGTACTTCCATACTTGTTTTCAGTCTGGTATCACTGTTGATTTTGTTGTGCTTTCATATTTGTTAAGTCTCCTGCGTTTGTGCAGGCCCAAAAGCTCCATAGATATTCACTGCAGGCAATTTTAAATACTGTACCAGTCAAACATTCGTCTGGCAGTAATAATTCTTTGTCTAAGTAAAAGGGTTCATTTGCATGATTTCAATAAACATGTCAAAATATAAGTCTCTTCTGCATGGAAACACTGTTCACAGATGGAGCTTTCGCTAAACCCACATGCAGCCCTGGGTTAGATAAAAAAATGTTATGCAGCACAAACTTACTGGATGAGATGTGCAAAAAATAATCTGCGTCAAGCCATTCTACACTAGACGTGTTCCCAAAACCCGGGATAACGATGTCCACACCGGGAGTATTGCTTGTTGTGTGTGTAGTTGCATTATAATGAAGTCTGCAGCAGAGAGAGAAAAAAGTCACTATCGGTGATGTCAGAACACAAACAACACATGCGGACAGTTAAAAGTCAGTCTAACTTGGCATGGGTTAGTGGGGACATACAATGGACACAGCAAAATATAAATTGGGCTTCAATTTATTGAAACAAACTTAAGTTAAGAGTTTTGACTCAAATTTGAAAAAACATTAGAAAGTGCATTTCTCACAATGCACTGAAATCAATAATAAACCAAAAGTTACTGGACAACTTGACACTGTTGGACAGATTACTCAAGCTGTTCAGGCTTTTTTAAATCCAAAAATGCAGTTGAATTAAAAATTCAGCTGTTTCAAATTGTCAAACTCAGCTTGAAATTTGAGTAATAACTGAAGTTTGTTTTGAGGCGGGTTATGGTGGGATTGAAGGGTGTGTGCAGACTGCATTATAACAGTTACAGAAGTTCTCTCAGAACAAAATTAAAACAAAATAAAGTCCCAAACAAATGCATGCTTTCAGTTTTCCAGTCAAATCCTTATGCAAACCTTTAAGAAATTCTGCTAAAAATCTTTCCTAAATTTTTTATGTCAAGAAGGGCTTGCACCTTTGATTTTTTTATTTGGCCCAAGGCTGAATCTGTATGCTGAAGAAATCTGAAACGTGGTAAGTTTTGACCTTAGGTTAAGGATAAGTAAATTCTTGGTTGTTACTTGTACTGTACAGAAAATCAACCATATTCCAGCTAGTTTATAAAAGCACATAAATAAGTAAGTCATCAAATCTAACAAACATTTAGACACAATATTTCAAATGTTAGTTGCCTCAATTAATTGCTCTACCTACTGATCTATTTGGAAATAAAACAAAGCACACACATTTATATCCAATATGACTGAGATTTGAAGCATGCATCAGGATAGGGGAAACAAGGGGTCCAAACATGAGAACAGTTCCAAGGGTACCGTGCAAGCAGACATCAATCATCTACAACTCAATTCAACCTTGATGATTAATTTAACAAAGGCCCCTCTTCACATTCACCTGACATATACACACATCAAATGACCTATTACTGAAACTGCATCCTGAAGGTTTGAACTATAAAGCAGAATTTGACCTCTACCAGGCCAAACAAGAGAAAAAGAGCAATAACTACAAATCTTTCGACTGAATATGCAGATATATTGCCAATAAAGCTGGACTATTGGTAATGTTGCTCATCTGAATATTACCATGCTGGATTTCATTGCCATATTCATGGCTTTGGTAATATATCACCTCTGAATTTGCACATTGGCATGCTAGTTGGTACTGCCATAATGGTACCATTATATTGATTTGTGATGTTAGTCATTCCTGGAACTTTCAGTTACAGCACATTTCTGTTGTTGTCTTTTGGTTTCACACCTTTTCACACCTTCACACAGATCAATTCCTGGTTGACCCGTTTTGTTCCAACTTGGGAATCAACAAATAACATGTAACTGAACTTGGTTAGCATAGAATACTAAGCCATTACACATAAGATATTGCAGAGCTTAAACGCTACTTGACTGGATGGCTACTTGGCTATTAATAGTGTTCTGTGACAGTGTCATTAAACTCCTACTCAAACCATCCCAGAAAATGACACCAGTGTAATTATCATTGCTGGGTGTAACTATCCTACCCTGGATAATCAAAATACTTCAGTTTTCTGTTTTGATAATATCAATATTCAAACAGGGTTTGGGAAAAGGACTTTTGGTGAAAACAGTATTTATTCTTGAAGAAAAGCAAAAACATTCAAATAGTTAAAATGTTATGAAAAAATGAAAGATTACTGGAAAGAATAATATAAGAATGTTGTCATCGTTGTGAATTATTTTTACATCTTATTTCATCTCTTTAACAAAAGATGTCAAGTAAAAATCTACTCACTTCATATTATCTACAAAGCAATCTATAACATAGGGGGCCAATTCCTCCAAGTTGAGCCATAAGTTAAAGTACTCGGCTGTCTTCTGTCGACAGAATTCATGTGGCCCAGTCGTCTTGTTCAGCTTGGCCAAAAACTGACTGCCACCATCACCAGGAACTGGAACAAAAAAATGTTTTCTTTATTTGCCTCTTCATGAAGCAACACTCCAGCGTTGACAGTAAATAGTCATGTCTTGATGAGGAAATACAGTGCATGACATTATGAGCATGAATCAGTTCCATGTTGTTGTATTGTTTTATGCCACTGTTAGCAATATCTAATAAAACTGGCTTAATAAATTCAGAGAATTCTTTTGATTTCACACTTTTTTCACACACATCTTTGCCAGACGCTGCACATGATGATCTTATAAATTCAAGGGTAGCACTACCTTTTATAAGCCAGTTTAATGATTTTTTATACCAATTGAATATCCACCTTTTGGATTCTACCTGTTCCCATTCTTTAATATTAGTCTCAAACTTAGTCAAAGTTGTCCTGTAGACCCAATATGAAATGAAATCCACAGCAAAAATCATTGATTTGAATCAGTTCCCCCTGTTTTTCAGTAGACAGAGATGTCCAGTTTGAAACACGAGTTGGTAATATTCTTGAACGCCACTGTTCATGATTTGAACAATTTTTTATTGACCACAGTCTGTCTGACATTGTCTTTTTAAACTTTATTAAAAACGCATGAATAATATTTTCTTTTCCTCCGAAAGAATCCTTCTCTTCATTATCATCTATGAGTGAAGCTAGTTCCTCTGTCACCAGTTCCAATCCTTCTACCTCAGATTTAGCATCTCCGCTATGATGATCGTGTAATGCTAAACCGAAGGTCTGTCCTCTGCTTCTTGAAGAAATAAAGTTAACCCATTCATTGTGCCTTTTAGTGGTGCCATCAGTCTGTAAAGTGCCAAGATTAGCATTTTTCATTTTAACTGCTGCTACAGTCTTAGCTATGACACCTGCCTAAGCTGACATGCACTTCAGCAATGTTGTTTTAGGCAAATCTCTTAGATGTACAGATATATTTGCAAGATTTTTCAAGACCGTCTGTATGATTATGGGGATGTATTTTGAAGGAACACCTTCAGTTAATAGTTCATAAAACACAATTCTCCCCTCATCTGTATAGGTGCCACTTTTGAATACTTCAATTTCCAACCATAGATTAACAATCATTTTATTTAATTCAGCATTTCCTTTTCAGTAATTCCTTTACTTCACTTTCCAATATTTCACTTTTATGATGTGAATTGTCAAGTGTGACCTCTGAGGTGCAGATTTATTTTGGTAGTAAATCTTTGGTGTACAAAGTCGTTCGCAATGCTTCTGGATTTTTTTGCATTTTCCTATCATAACTGCTACCTTTAGCTTTTGATGAGTATTTTCAGCTAATAATCTCGTTACAATTTCTTGATGAAAAGGACTTGATGGTTTTCTCAAGTGTATTCTGATGCTGTTATTCTAGAAATACTGCTTTGGCAGTAGATTTTGCACAATGCCCTGACAATGCTATGACGTCATGAACTTGATGATGTCACAATTCTATGACATCGTTGCACTGCAAACCTAATGCTTGTGCTGTGTTCACAGATGTACATTTTTCATTGAAAACTAATAAAAGTTGATAAAAGTAAAAATATCCCAGCAAGCCTCCAATATTTGTTACTTTATCAACTCGTGTTGATATATTTGATATCAGTCGACACTTGGGTGAGATTCTCTATTTCTTTTCACACTCACAGAGTTGACAGATAAAGATAAACTCTTTTTACTGTAGATGAGAGACTGAATACGACACTCTAGATTTTCAATATCCACTAAAACCTACTCACTTTTAGATCTCATTGACTCTGACTTCTGTGCATTAGAATTTGTTTTTGAATAAGGTGTGGATTCAGACACAGATGACACTGTACGGGTTACAAATTTTGCAGTATTAAATGAAAATAATGATGGTTAATCATTACAAAATTCTACACAGTTGGTGTGTCTTTCCTATTTACTTAACATTAGCTTGAGTCATTGACGATTAATTGTTTTTAAGTTAGAGTGTAATTCATTGGGGACATTTTGACTAGATGGATTGTATATTTAACTAAGAGACTTACGCCCACATATCATTCTGTCAAACACACAGGGTCTTTAATTGCTGAAAATTATGCTTCGTTCGAAAATTCGTTCACTGATAGCTATCGACATATAAATAAGTATATAGGTGGTTCATACCGTTATCAGTCAACGAGTGTTGGACCTAGGACGTGTTATTTTCAATAACACAACTTGTCAGAAGCCCTGTAGCCCGTGGCGTGGGTGGGTGAAGCCGAAGGCACACGACATGGGACGTATTGACCCCACACATCACTACCATCATGATCTAGACGAGATGGCATTCGCATATACTTTCATACAATGTCATACATTCAGTCATTATCCCGTTAGGTACATCCGATGATCCAGTCAGTAAAACGCCGCGTTTCACGTCATTGATCAGGACTGAGTTGCTTCGTTGGTGGGTTTCGGTTATTTTGCCCACAAGAAGTGTTTGAACTTTAGCACATGTCTGAAATAACATCCCCTCAATAAAACACACAATACGTACCTAGTACAACCGGATATTTAGCATCTAATAACGTCGTTAATTGGCATATAATCACAAGCAGAACCGCTAATCGGCTCCCCATCTTTCCAACAGCCACCATAACTGATGCTTCTGTTTGTTACGACAACATTTATTGGACGAAACTAGGTGCCCTACATAGCACAAATATGATTGGATAAGAAATATGGTGTGTGGTTGGCTAAAAATAGATGTCAACACTCGTGTTCGGCATGTGATCGGGTTTACCGTTGGGTGGTTACATAATATTTATATAATATATGTAGGACAGAGGAAGCATCGCTTCTCAAAATTTACGAAGTCGTATCTTCAATATGTTTGTAAAGTAGGTCAAACATGTTAGAACGTTAGGCGCAAATAATTGGGACCGGTCACCGCGGAGAAATTTGTCGGACTGACTGACTGACTGACTGAGAAAGTTTATATACAGTTCGCAGCTTAGATCTAACATTTTCAAGCCTCCCCATATATCCCTGTATTCAGCGCATTAGGCAGTTGTCAGAAGTTGTCAGCTCATTTTTAAAGTGTAGTTGTAAGAGTTCATCATTAATGCAATACATGGACTCTACTGTAGTACGGGTTTATTTTCAAGGTATCAAAAATAATTCAAAATATTTTCATTTTTTGCCAAAGAAATAAAAGAGATACACCAACACAAATCATGACAAAATTGAAGTAACTAATATGGGAAAATCCACTGAACTAGATCTCAAACCTAACTGACTGTACACAATACATTTATAGTTTATGGCAGTGGCACCAAGTCATGTCGATGGCCTTTAATTATATACTAATTTCTGTTATTTTAAAACCAGATGTACATATGGCACTTGTCACATGCTAAGAACAATCATATACAGCTACATCACTTTCGCAATTCTTTTACAATTGCAATGTCACACGCTACTGTTGACTAGAGGGTGCACCAAACGCACCTTCATGGATAATCTTGGTTTAGTGAATGCACATTATGTCTATAAATTAACCAGCTAGATTATCCACTTGAACACACTCTTGGTTCTTTGTGGGTATGTTTGGGACATAAAGTAACGTGAAGTTTC
This sequence comes from Haliotis asinina, assembly GCF_037392515.1. Classification (NCBI taxonomy): domain Eukaryota; kingdom Metazoa; phylum Mollusca; class Gastropoda; order Lepetellida; family Haliotidae; genus Haliotis; species Haliotis asinina. Next base: position 50,744,543 of record NC_090291.1, on the reverse strand, counting down.
TTTTATTGTTCAGTACATAACTTTAACAAAGCAGTCTTCAGTATTCCCGGTACATCACAGCCATCGTGTACATTATGAGCATCCATGTACCTAATAGTGTTAATCTCACAACTGATGATTGCTTCATTACTAACCAACAATCATCGAAAAAAATTGGTTAGGGTCATTTTTCAGATTTTCCATCCAGGTTGTTACTGTGAGTATCTATAACATGATGTTACTGTCGATCATTATGTGGTAGTTAAGCATCATCACAGTAGTTAAGCATCATCAGAGTCACAAAGCCTGACCAGCTGACTAATTGTGGTCATCTCACACAACAAGCGTAAGATACTGAAAACTGTTATTAACAATATGGAAGAAAGAAATGGTTAAATACATATAAAGTAAGTGAATTTTGTGCATGCTTTTGTTGTATGGCTCTCAGGAATATTCCAGTTATATGCTGGTAGTGTGTGTTAATCATGTCGAGACCAGACAAGCCAGGTCTCAACATCATCAGCATTGTTCCATGCAATGGGGATACAACGACATGTCTCAACCAAGTCAACGAGCCTGGTTGCTCTTAGTCGCACCTTACAACAAGCATTTAAAAGCTGATTTTAGCAAATATACCATATTCTTCCCATGTTATCTATAACAGTAGGTAAAAACAAAAAATAATTTGTGAAAAACACTCCTTATTGTGTTTGAAGTTTTTTGTTCCAGATCACATGGTATTCTATGGCATGCAAACCAGCAGTTGATAAACATTCCATGTTGTGAGCATGTGTCGCAAGAATGGAATGTTTTCATCCTAACGTAAGAAATGGCCCTTCTATGGACATTTTTGTTAGAATCATGTCGAGTAGTGATAAAAATGTACTGTTAAGTTCAGCAAAGTTTTTTATATAAAGTCCCTAACATAAGAACTACATCAGATTATGGTTAAACTTTTAGCATATGAGCAGAAATATTGTTTGATTATTTGGTATAATATCTCTGTTGTTATTTTACGAGAATTTCTTAGAATAATTATATGACAATACCGAAACGATACCTGGGCCTTAAGACCAGAATCAATACACTTGCATAGATGCCAACCCTACTTTAGACCAGTTAGTAGTTTAGCCAAACACTGATGCATCAATTAGTATTTTTTGGTCAAAATTAGAATTAACTTGTCCAAAGTATTTTCATATCAAATAAAAAAAAATTAAATATGCATGTACAATGTAAGACCTTGCTATTATCTTTGTACTCACTTAAATCAGGAGTAAGTAACCACATATACACTTATATTGAATAAAATGTGGTTGAAATTTATTCTGTATGATACGTATGCTATTTGATAATTTAATTTCATGTATTTTTTAAAATTCATCCATTTTTACTGATATCATCCTATGGATTGGCATCTCTGTACTTGGAACAGAACTGTAATCTTGGCCATGGCCTTGAACATTCAATAAAATTGTTTGGCTTGTGAATGTGTTGACACCCAGTTAGACATGTTGCATAGACTGACCAACAAATCACCCCCTGATTCTGTATGACCAAGAGTTCCCCCAAGTGAGTGTACATGGGAGGGAGCCGAGGTGGTTCATGTGAGATTATGCATGTTACTGTTCACAATGGAACCTAAAGGTGTTTATTTGCATGTGAAACATGATAAACAGGAGGAAATAGAACATATCCTTATGATTTGTTCGCACAGTAAAAGAACTTCCTTGCATTAAGTTGAAAGCTTTTCTTGGCAATACTCTTACAGTATGACAGGGTCTACTATAGTTACAAATTATGCTACCCATCAAATGTTTCGACTCACGAGTGTAAATGTAGCCACTTGTTTCAACTAACGGTTCTATACTAGAGTTTAACACATCAATTGATGTATTGTGGAACACATTTGTAATGCTGAAAAGTTGTTATAAGCTGAATAAATGACGCAAATCAGTGAAAACGGGCAAATTCTTCACAAACCTCTGCACCAAAATGCCATTGTTCACATGTACAATATCTGCATATTCACTATGCAAATTGATGCACAATTCTCGTGCTGATTCATCTGCACCAGGTTTCCAATTGGTTCCACGAAGTTAGTGGAGAAATTCATGTTCGATGTAACCATATATATTATATTATGTATATACATAACGCATAGTGAGTCTGATCTTTTGCTTGGTAGTGTATAAACAATGATCCATGCTGTGGAGGCACCTCAACATGACCAGTTGAGGCTCACCACCCAATCCATCACGGCTGATAACCTGAATTACATAACCTGACTTAAAGTTAAGAATTCTTAACTTTGATTGTAGTCAATGTCTTAAAAATGGGCTGAAGGAGTTTGTAGGGCTAAGTACATTTTGAGAATAGCTAGCCTGGGCCTAGATTTTCAAAGTTGTAAGTGCCATACATTAACATTAACATAGGGCTATCTTACTGCTGAGACAGCTTCGAAAAACTAGTACCTGGAAGCTGCTAGAAGCTGTTTAGCCAGACTCCCCATATCCTACTAGTCTCAAATCCTCTATGAGCTACTACGCTGAAATCCCCCTAGAGTTCTCACGTCAGATCTGGTAAGGCAGAATCCCCCAGAAGCTTGGATTGGCCACAAGCTATTAAGCTCAGATCTGAATTTAACAGGAGCTACTAAGCTGAAATTCCCATGGAATCATCAGGAGTCTGTTAGAATCCCCCTGGAGGCCATATTCAGGAGTTCCACAAGAGCAATAATGCCGGAATCCTCCAAATCCTATAAAAATGGAATCTCCAAGGGCTATTAAGCTAATATTCCCCAGCGTCTATTAAGCCAGACTTGGCTGATATTAGGATGGAATCCTCAAAAAGCTGGAATCTCCAGGGCTTATTAAACCGGAATCCCCATGGGCTCTTAAGCTGTACTTCACAAATGAGATTTAGACGAGTATTAAGAGTGATGAGAACACTTTTTATTGAATATCTATATGTATATTACAATTTTAACAATATATTTCTGTATTTCCTCAGTTATCGTGACCTCTTGTTGCGACCTGTGGGCTCCCAGCTGAAATCATAAATAGAATGCCTTATAGTCACTGATATTTCATGTACAACATTTCTGTGATCACATTGTCAGGCACTGAAGACATTCATCTTTGAACAAACACTCCAGATTAATGGGAAATGAAAACATGGTGTGTTTTTATGGACATAAGATGGTGCTGGTCATTAAGAAATTAAATGGGTTAAATAATGAATACATATATGAGATAAGGGATGATTGAAGACACAGGTTTCTTGTTTGAAAAATCTATTTCATGAATTGTAGTTTAGAGATGCCTTGCAGTATGTACAGGAAAACCATTCATCAAACCTTTCTAACACAGACAACAGCTCGTTAATGTCTGCAGCATGAACACAAGGTATCTCTCAGCAGGGACGACACACAATGCATTGGAACTGTACCTCATGGTTGGTTGGTCATAGAACAAAGAGTAATTTTAGCTCAACTCTATTCAGCAATGGTCTGTGAGTGTGCAAGTTTGGTTTTTTGCTACTTTTAGCAATATTCCAGCAATATCATGACAGGGGACATTAGAAATGGGCTTCACACATTGTAGCCATTGTGGGAATCGAACCCAGGTCTTCAGCATGACAAGCAGATACCTTTACCACTAAACTACCCCACCACCCCAATGATGGTCTGTAAACTAGTTTTAATTGTTGATAAGTCAAAAGTCTCTTTACATTTGCATTGCATCATTTAACTAAAAGAAGTACTAACAAGGTTGATTGCTGAGGGAGGATTAACATATCAAGGTCAGTATTGCTTTTTATGCCATTGTAGGTACAGTCAAGTCTCGTTAATCCAACCTCCATTTATCTGACAATCGGCTTTATCCAATGCTTTTGTTGGTAACAAATTGAATAAATGTAATTTAGTCTCTTTTACTTAGTCCAATATCCTCATTAATCTGAAAATATGATGTGCAACGACGATGTCGGATTAACGAGACTTGACTGTATTTAATTGAGTTATTTGATGTGTAATGGACGATGTCGGACTAACTAGACTTGACTGTATCTAATTGAGTTATTTGATGTGCAATGGACGATGTCGGACTAACTAGTCTTGACTGTATCTAATTGAGTTGTTTGATGTGCAATGGACGATGTTGGACTAACTAGACTTGACTGTATCTAATTGAGTTATTTGATGTGCAATGGACGATGTCGGACTAACTAGACTTGACTGTATCTAATTGAGTTGTTTGATGTGCAATGGACGATGTCGGACTAACTAGTCTTGACTGTATCTAATTGAGTTGTTTGATGTGCAATGGACGATGTCGGACTAACTAGACTTGACTGTCTAATTGAGTTATTTGATGTGCAATGGACGATGTCGGACTAACTAGACTTGACTGTATCTAATTGAGTTATTTGATGTGCAATGGACGATGTCGGACTAACTAGACTTGACAGTATCTGAGTTATTTGATGTGCAATGGACGATGTCGGACTAACTAGACTTGACAGTATCTAATTGAGTTATTTGATGTGCAATGGACGATGTCGGACTAACTAGACTTGACAGTATCTAATTGAGTTATTTGATGTGCAATGGACGATGTCGGACTAACTAGTCTTGACTGTATCTAATTGAGTTATTTGATGTGCAATGGACGATGTCGGACTAACTAGTCTTGACTGTATCTAATTGAGTTATTTGATGTGCAATGGACGATGTTGGACTAACTAGACTTGACTGTATCTAATTGAGTTATTTGATGTGCAATGGATGATGTCGGACTAACTAGACTTGACAGTATTTAATTGAGTTATTTGATGTGCAATGGATGATGTCGGATCAACGAGACTTGACTGTAGTTAATCCAGATAACAAATATACATGGGATGTTGACGTGCTGCTAAATATGTGTGGTGTGGTGTGGTGTGGTGTGGTGTGGTGTGGTGTGGTGTGGTGTGGTGTGGTGTGGTGTGGTGTGGTGTGGTGTGGTGTGGTGTGGTTTGGTGTGGTGACATACTAACAACATGGTCACCCTGCTCACCAACTAGGGCTGCACAATATAACCACCTTATTGGTATATACTGGTTCAGGTATGAAAATGATACATATTGTGATACGCTGATCCAAAACCGGTAATCTGACATGCATTCAGAAAATTTCATAACACTTGGAAATCTTCGGATATTTCACATTGAAATATAACCCAATACAAAAATTCTCTGCAATACCCTCACCTATGAATCCATGGGGATTCATGATAAGAAGATCAATTCCTTACAACCAATACTTGTTGTGAGAGGCTACCATACAGACAATCAGTCTCTGTGTCTTTGTATATTACACGTTATCTGGGCCCTGTTATGTGGATTGACATTCATGATGTCAATCACAGGATCGTTTGGCCCAGTTTTGACAAGTCAGACAGAACCATCATTCAGTGCTGTGCTAAACAAGAGATTTAACTTCTGTACTCACTTAAAGAGGTCTTGAGCCTCTCGCTCTCGTTCATTCTCCTGACTCTCGGCCTGTGAATATGGAAAAATAAACTAAATACATCATAAAATACAATTCCAGGAAATGAGGCAAGCTCAACAATTTGTGCTGTCGCCATGATGGTTGAGTCCATGAAACATACCTGTCGCCATCAAACGTGTGTCAGTCATTTTTCTGAGACCTCTGACCTACCAGTTTTGACAAATTTAGAAATATTCTCTTGTATTTGACTGCTTCATAATTATAGTGAAAATATATTTACATATGTTGAAGCAAGTGCTTCCACCACAGCTCCGAGACGTGCCTCATCATCTGATTGTTCACCCACTTATTCATCTTAATGCTCACCAGTTGGAGTGTTTAAAAACTGGACCTGCCTTTAAGGAGGCACTGTTATGAATGGCCTGTATAGCCACTTCACAGATATGTAATTACAACCAATCAATACTGTTCTGATACCAACAAAATGTTACCACAAAGGCAGACAGTTGTCTGGATTGGGTAGTTGTGACAACTGTTGAGCTGCACCTTCAAATCATATTGAGCATACCCGTGTCCAGTATCTATCACTTAACGACCTAGATAGAGATGAGTCTTTGCTACCTCATCTTATAATGCTTCATTTATGTATATAACTGACATCACAATGGGAAGTAAACCTAACAGGAAGACTCAGTTGTGTTTTGAAACAGATTCATTATGACATTCTTTCACTGTCACAATGACACATTTTGTCCCTCAAACTACATAAATGACTGAGTTTAGTTTTTGTTCCACTTTTAATAGCAATATTCCTGCACTGTCATGGAGGGGACACCAGAAACAAACATCACACATTGTACTCATGTAAGGAATATAAATGAAACCCGCATGACAGTGAATGCACTGCCCCAAATAGGCAATGAACTTACTAAAGTATAGTGTTTATCATTTAACACCCAGTTCCAGATAAATCTTTGTTTCAACATGCATTTTAGAAAACAAGAAAAGTAATATGTTTATTTAAAAGTATTGCAACAAATTGTTAAAAAATTCAGTGCTGATACAACCCTAAATGCCAAGCTGTGCTGGCCAAAAGTTTCTAACGAAACAAAACATCACATTGAACAGTGCAATAGTTATATCATGGTGGGTCTGCTTGATGGGGGAGGGAAGCCTGGAGTGTTGTAGGTACCAGATGTGTATGACCCACAAACACTAAGATGATCATGATTTCATGATAACACAGGTTTCAGACACATCAATGACAAAGAAACACCTAAACTAGACCACTTGTGGACCCTCCATACAATGGCACACACCTGTAGTGCATCTCTGAACCAGTCATCCAACTCACGGCGCTGACTTCCAGCATGTTCCACCAGGTCGCTGCCACCGATGATGCGAGGCAGAAAGTTCGCTCCTGCATGACTGGACTGAAAAAGAAACTTGTGAACATTAGTCAGTGTTGCTAGGCAACCACACTATAATGGCTGAATCTGCTGATGTGAAACAAAAGTTATCTTTTCACTGGTCCAATAACAGAGGCATGTTCAACAGAATGAAGCTAAGACATGTTCCCTAACGCGATCTTGGTGCTAAGGTGATCAGAACTTCCTTACTTAACACATTTTGTAAAACTACATGTCCCCTGCTCTTAACACAACATAAGGCATAGTGGCGAACAAAGAATGGGTATTTGCACTCTCGCAGTACAACTTTGTGAGGCAGGCGAACAGTTGCACAGGGTTAACAGAGTCCAAAAGAGACTATCAGGGAAAGGCGTCGAAGTCAGGCTGACGCTTGGGAAGTAGATGGATTGGATTGGGTGTTCAGTGCCCATCATCTTCTGAATGGCTTGCCTTTCTGCTGGTCTGTCCACATCCTGCCAATGTCTGCTGTCTTCGCTGTCCCCCAGCATCCCATATCTGTGTAGCTGGTAACATTTTGACGAGTCTGACATATCTCAGACAAGTGAACACGACAAACAGTATACAGTTTACTATTGTTGGTACGCTAAGATCAAGTTGTACACGTGGCTGTGTGTGGTCCTGTATGTAGAGCTCAGATCATGAATCAGTGGAAGTTAAGCAACGTTGAGCTCGGACAGTCCTTGGATGGGTGACAGTGTTTGGCAGCCTGACTCCTGAGAGTTTCTAGGACTACTCCACAATGAAGTGCATGTGGTCTCACTTTAGGTAAATGAATCTGTTTCAAAACTGACTCTGTTCACCCAGCAGAAAATGGGTACCTGGAGAGATAAAGTCATGTCACTATAACATTCTAGTGCCTAAGAGGCAGCTTGGGTTATCCAGGGGTATTAACAAACAGATTCTGAGAACATCGTCCAGTCTAGTAACATGGATACTTGGCGCTATATACAGAAATTATCATCATTACCCTGGGATTTAAGCATAATAAGATGTGCTCTAAAATTTAATTCCTTGGCTCATGTCACATTACAGATGTTGTTACCTTCCTAAACCGTTTGAAGTTCTTCACAAGTTTCCCATTCCATTCTGTGTAACCATCGGGAATATCCTTCCTCCCTGACTTCTTGACTGGGGGTTTAGGTTGCCTGGTAACCAGATTAGCAAACTCTGTGACCATGGCAGCAGTGGAAATATTTTCCTCTTTGATGAAGTCCTCCCTCTTCACCATCTGTTCCTGCAACATGGTGACAGATCAGTAGAGGTTAGTACTTATACAAGGATAAACTAATAAAGCATAATGAGAGGCAGGTGGACTACCTTATGGCTGAAATTTACAGTGATTCAATACTGTCACAAGAATTCCAATTCCACGATAAAATTTTGCTGACAGATTAGTGTGTTTGACAGTGGTTCGAACCCGGGCCATGTCATACCAAGATGTTAAAAGATGTTACTTGTTATTCTGCCTGGTGCTTGGCATCCATTTGATGACAGGACTGCATCTGAGTTTGGGAAATAGGGTCTACTACAGTGAATTTTAATTTTCTTGTGCTTTCATATTTGTTGACCTACTGTGTGTTTATGCAGAAACAAAGGTTCCAAGCATTTTAATGTTTGATTACCGGTCAAACTTTATTATCGCAGTAATAATTTTGGCCTAAGTATGAAATGAGCAAGTAGGTTTGTTTTACACCGCTTTTAGCAACATTCCATGGGGATTGGAAAAGAGAACTTTGACAACGGGCCATTTTCAAGATTATTAGCCATTTTCTGAATTTAGAGTGGGGCACTGCCCTTGTATCAACAGTAAACATGAAATTTTTAATGGGACACTTTTTATTCTAATGTGCAAAATGGCACATGGCCCCTGTGTTTCCCAATCCCTGATTCCAGCAACATCATGGTGGGGGACACCAGAAATGGACTTCATACATTGTACCCTTGTGGGGAATCAAACCTGGGTCTTCAGTGTGGCAAGTGAATGCTTTCCTCTCTAGGCTACCACACTGAACCATAGACTAGAAGAAGAAATTGTGCAGTACCTTGATGGGCAGCCTTGTTGTCAGGAATCCTCTAGGGACTGCCTTGTTGTCATGGTTACCATTCCTGCTACTGTCCCTTGTCTGCAACAATGAACCGGAAGCAATAGAGTCCTGCACTGTGACAGTGCTGACAAGAGAACATTGATGAGAGCAATCAACACAATATGTCTTCATTATAATGGCACAGGAGTAATTCCATGAACAATAAAACACTTTTCCCTAAATCAGCACAGCAATGATTTAACAATATGAACAGTTTCAATGTATTCACCTTTTCACACCTACAGCCTTTTTCTGCCTTCTATGCAATTACATCCTTTCATAACACAATATCTTCACCCGGTCGCCATGTTAATGCTTGTAAAGAACAAGCATGCATGCACCTCCCAACTTTTCAACAAACAATACACATTTTTCAGGGTTAAAAAAAAGAACAACAACTATTGGGAATTTTAAGACAAAGCAGACCAAATTTGACTGGTTGCAAACAATTGTTTGAAAACAAATTGACAATCCTCAAAAAGTCCTAAATTTGCCATGGTAAAAATGTCATTTGAAAAAAATCCCATTTTCATTTTCTAACAAGAAATAGATAGAAAAACAATCGTGTTTTTTTTCTTAATTCCTTCCAGCTGCAATGTCAGATCTACCTACCCTACTCCTCTTCAAAGTGTATTCATAGTGGCTACAAAGTGTATTTTGAGGTGTAAAAGTGTACAATCTCATGAGCAATATAATTTGGCACCTCCCAGCATGTCTCCCGACTATTAATGTCTGCATGGCAAAATGTACAATACACATAACTGGCACCTTCAGTTTACCTGCTTAACCCAATGATGGAAGTGTTTATTTTAATTAAATTTCGATTCTCGATTAAATTTTGGATTCTCGATTATGGGGATGTTGTCAATATCTTGGTGAGCCACGTTGTTGCCATCCGTAAGCAATCAGAATATATTGGTGGGACTCGGGTATGTGTGTTGATGACACTGATGAAAAATATTGGAAGAACAGAGAAGGATGTTCTCATTCATAGTGAATACTTCAAGTTGAACAACAGAGTGGAGTGAAACTATCTTTTGACTAATCTAACTTGATTGGTGCATTATCTGCTGTATGGGGGTATGCAGTATAATCACATTTTATGATAAAACAATCGTGCAAGATATGCCAGGTAGGCAGGTCCGCAATGTCACTACTCAGTTTCTGCAGATGATTTTGCTAGAGCTGGGATGGGTAACCCTGATACCCAGGACGGGTGGGTAAAAAATTGAAAACCCAGGTACCCGTCCAGTGTTCACAAATAGTGTCGGTCTCTCTGATAAATCCGGCAGATTTGCCAACAGTCAGACAGAAGTCCCCAACCTGCTGGCCCCAGTGTCTGACTGAATATATCACAATGACTTTGTTTGTGGCATGTGACACTTGTTCGCTGTTTATATTGTTTGTCATTATATAATGTTAATGATTTCAATGCCAATTATGAGAAAGGTTAAATCTGAAATGTGTGTTTAATTATATTCTGTGGGTCCTGTGAAATTTCAGTGGGTCAGACAGACATCTGAAACTTACAGGACCCAATGTCCTGTTATTTTGAAACACCATTTGTGAACACTGCCCGTCTCTGTATTCTGACACATCATTACCAAGTGACAAATAGCTTAAACAATGTAATATGTTACTCTTTCATGATTAAAAGTTGTATTGTATTGTCTTTGAAGATTTAGACATAATTTACAGTTACTTCTTTTGAATAAAATGCATGGTAAAGGTATTCAAAAACTCAAGATTTGAGCCTCTCACCCAAAGAATATATTGCCATTTTTTGCAAATTTGATGCCAGAAATTAACATAATGGGTATCTGGGTAGGCATATGGTAATAGGGGCTGGGTAACCGGGTAGAAAATTTTCTAGCTTTTGCATCTTGAGATTTCCTCTACATGTATCAGTAAACACACTGAGACACTCACAACTGTTTTCACTACAGATCAATGTCAGTTTATATACATCCATGGCCACATCATGCTGTTTTATGTTTAAAATAAACATGATCTCAAAAATGTCATCTGTCTTTATATGTGCTTTCTTCATGTTGCGTTTTATTTAAAACTTTGATATTCAACTTGTCCCAAAACAACTAAATCTTTTTTAAACCAAGGACTATTTTGGCCAATAATTTTGTACTAAGCACATTTTTCACTGAAGAATGTTTTCCCATAATTTGGCAAACACAAGCTCCATGTCCCTTTCCCAAGTCCCCTTGACTTTTCAGCGCACCATTTCATGCAGACCAGAAATTTACATTCGTAATTCAAGTTAAAATTATATGAAATTGAAACAATTACTCAAAAACTTATAGTGAAGCGTACTAAAATCAACATACCATAGCAAGACAGAAAATTATTAACAGTCATCGTAGAAAAGAATTGATTCTGTACGAATTAACAATGAAAACTTTATCAAAAGGAAGCCTTCCTCTGATATCAAGAAAGGCAGTAACAGAAGGACCTAACAAAACACGATAACTCACTTCCTTGACTGAAGGTAAAGTTACAAGTGATTTACGACAGCATGATATGTAATCAAGATTTGTCTAATCAGGTAAATATTGACAGAGCCCAACACCTAGTGATAGAGACAATACGTAACTATGGCAACCTGGAACTAAATAAAGCTCTAATGTGTGGTGAGATGTGACTTGAATTACTTCAACAGTTCATACTTGGGATAGCACCAGTGTTTGTGTATTGAATAAAGAAATGAACTCTGGAAATTCTTGCAAAATTTTAACATCTTTGAGGGGCATTTGAGATGTCTAAAAGTACAAACATTGACAAATTTGGGGCTAACGACTTTTTTTATGTGAGTGAGGCAAATCCATAATTTTGTCAGTAGTGTAAAATGGTGCATGGACATTGTATATGCGCTTCAAAAAAGGGTATCGGTACTTTTTCGAACTTTGTCTGACTGCTAGTTGACAGCTGTACAACATGTCACAGACGATCTTCCAGATTTAAGAAATGCTCATCCTTGATTGGATGTTGCAATATTCCTCAACATTTCTGACACTGATATGCTCATTCCAGCAGGACCTATGAAGATCAGGGTTAGAATTGATCTTCATTAACCCATACTTGTCGTAACTAATTAGAACAGGTGGTCTGGCTCGCTGACTTGGTTGACACATGTCATTCTACTTTATTAATAATTATTATTATTAGAGGATATTTATACAGCACACATATCCATGCATCGAGTGCTTGCTCAAGGTGCTGGTATATGTTTCCCCTGATAACTACATGTCAGTCTCAACGTCACATCGTATTATCAATCTCAACTCCCTGGAGAGTATACAACTCTTGCTGCCACTAGGCACACCAAGATTTTGCTACCAACGAGGTACCCAATTCACAGCTGGGTGACTGGGACACATAGTCACAGTACTTTGTCCAAGTTTACTGCATGTTGCCGTACTCGCACGCAACTAGGTGTATGCACGTATTCATGTGGCCACCATCTGGTCTTATACCAATGGATTCGTGGGTCTTTTAAGTGCAGAGGGTTGTGTACTGTACACTATCACAACACTGACAGAAGTCTGCACACAATGTTGTCTCCAAGGATTTCACACCCTGTCACAGATGGGCTCGACCCCGTCACCTTAATCTCGCTGGATCACTAGCCTGATGCTTAACCAGCTCGCCCACCATTGATTCTGCAGATTAATGCGCGTGCTGTTGATCACTCAATTTTCGCATTCAGACTGGATTATTTACAGAATGCTGCCATATAGCTGGAATACTGCTCAATGCAGCGTAAAACTAAACTCCTCACTCATACAGTAGCAAGACCTTGTCAGTGACCAATGACGGAAGTTTTGTATGTCGAAAGTCCCTGCTATATCATGAAAGAAGCCACTTTCATTCAACCTTAGTTCTTAAGGCAGCTGTTAGGCACGAGAGTTACAATCACCTCAGTCTGAAGGATGCTTTGTTCAATGGCAACAGAGTTCGGAGCAGATGCTGACACAGTGGCTATATTAGTACACCTTCCACCTGCACCCTTAGATGTAGGTACATACATCCTACACCCACTCCACATCATGTAAATTTGAAGATACTAACCTCTACAACAGAGTCTGGATCCTCCTCTGGTACTTCCACAACATCCTCTCCGGATGGGACATCTCTGGTTTGTCGTCTGGACCCCAAACTGACCCTGCTCTGCTCAGTCAGTGTCTCCTCCTGACTGTCATCATTCTTTTCCCTTTTCATGTGTCTGGAGGGAGTCGGGGAGTGGGACTTTTGTGTTGCCCTCTGCCCTGTTTGTCCAGCAACCGTCTCTTGTCTGTCTGTTTCTGACAGAGCTGTACTTTTTCTTCTTGATGGAACATCATCAAACAAATTATCCTCGTCATTACTCCTTCTTGTTCCACTGGTGTCTGATTTGTGTTTCTTGTGTTTTGAAGACAAAATATCCATGAATTCATCAGAGTCATCTCCCCTTGATGTCTGTTTCTGACCTTGCTGCCTTCCTTGCCACAGGTCATCTTCATCACTGTCATCAAGCAGGACACGCTTGTTAGTTTTAGAAGATGGAGACGTTTTTGGTAAGACTTTTGACACTTCAGTTTCTTTTTCTTTCTTAATCCTTTTGAATGTCTGAACCTCCTCAACATCTTTATCACTCAAAACATGAGAAGGCTGTGAATTTCTCCCTGAAATTCCTGCAGGTGTTTTCACACTGATGTCAAAATCATCATCAAGTTCTTCAAACAGCTCATCCTTAACTCTCTGGGACTTTGCTGGCTGGGGAGATACAGACTTTTTCCCTCCTCTTCTACTAGAACCTGTACCAGAATTTGATCGCAACATATTCTCCTCCTTCACTACAATCTCCCTTGCTGGGGATACTTTCTTCCCTCTCACTGATCTGCGACTCGGGGATGGTGATGGAGAACGACTTCTTGGCGGAGGATTCTTCACAACTGCTGGTGATGGGCTTCTTCTTCCTCTGCCCTTCGCAACTGATTCCTGTTCTGGAGAAATGCCCTGGTTTGGTTGTCTTGTTGCCTTGACATCTGGAGCTGGAGACACTTCTGACCTTGACCTTCTTTGTGCCTGTGACTTCACAGGTGTCACCACTTCCTGTTTGATTCTCTTTGATTCTTGTGCCTGTGTTGTTTCATCTTCTCTCACGTCTTCTGTCCTGAAAGGATCACAAGCCATGTCAATAATATGTCATCATGAGAGTGGGGTGATTATGGCTTAAAGGCTATCCCACCAATACAGTGAGGTTTCCTTGTGTCTGGCTAAGAGCAGCAGCATTCAGTTGTACCACAGCATTTTTAGGATTATGTGGAAGAATCTGAAGATATACAGGGCTTAGACGTTTACCATTCATCAGTTATGTGAGAACCACAACCACTTGTGTCATGCTCACAAACAATAACCATCATCAGAGTGAAAAGGCATTTGTTCCCCACCTTTACAGACTTCTGGCATGACCAAGGGAGACAAATCTGCACATCAAGCTGTGGCACTACAGCTCAATATGCCATCCAGACCCCAAGGTTTACAGTGAGCAATATTCCAGCTGTCTGAGAATAATCAAGTCTGGACCAGACAATCCAGTGATCAACAACATGAGCATTGATCTGCACAATTGGGAATTGATGATGTGTAAAGTCAGCGAGCTTGACCACCCGATCCTGTTAGTTGCCTCTTACGACAAACATAGTCGCCTTTTATGGCAAGCATGGGTTGCTGAAGGCCAATTCTATCCCAGATCTTCAAAGGTCCCCAAGCTTTACAGAACACTGACACTAATGAAATGTTTGTCTTGCATGAATTAATTAATTAAGGTTAATGCAGAATTAGTGCTAAGTAATCTGTTACATTAACATGTAGAGACCGTTTAAACATAAATGTTGTACGAATGTTGTAAGGAACAACTGACCGCTTCCTCTTGGTGGGTGTGGCTGAAGTCCGCCCAATAACCTCCTGCTTCACCTTCAGAGTCTGGAACGTACAACACTATAATTGAAACCACTGTAACTTGACACAATGTGAACTGGTCGTAAAATACATTAGCTTGTACTACGTCAGACAGTTCTCTAGTCATTTATACATAGTGAGACATCACATACAGACCATATCAATTCATGCTTTCTAAACATTTTTTAAAACAGTCACAGGAAATGTTTGCTCACGAAAAGCCAAACATACCAACTTTATGATATGAAACTGTACATAATCAAGTCTGCGCTAAACAAACATGTGACTGATATGACGACAATTAATCCACATCGTGACACGCAAATAAGTCGTTTTGAATCATTACCCAGACCATTTAATCATCTCATACAATACACATAGATTGCTAACAACCAGCATGTGTTGCTACTGACCAGGGCCTTGATATCTGAAGCTGTCTTAACGCTAAGTTAATGTTAATGTATGGCACTTAGGACTATCTTAGCGGTAAGAGAGCTTTGAAAATCTAGGCCTAGTGTATGTTGCCAAGGATCGTAATGGGTTTTTACCTGGAATGAACATCCTACAGTCCAAAATACATTCATTCTGGGCTACAGTCATGGGTTTCTTTCAAGGTGTAAAAATCATGGTACATACCTGTTCATGTAATATGCTCTCATCAACCACGGACTTGTCACCTGTAACTTCTCTATCCTTACCTCGCCTCCTCCTGCAAAAGATCAGAGATAATCACTACTTACATAAATCCGTATCTTCTACTATTCACATTATCTAAAACACAGGAAACATCAAATAAACTCTTACAAATGATTCTGACAACAAACGTGAGTGAGTGTTGGATTTATTGTTGTTTCAAACATCATTCCTGTCACATCACCGACTTTCTGCTGGATCAATGAGGAATGCTTTCCTCTAAAGACGTCAAGCCAAGTCAGTTAATTCCATGGACAGAGCAATTGTTTTGTGTGACAGGATCAAACCCACGGATACAATGGGTGCAACTCTGCAAAGCACACCATCCTGACACACAATCGACCTGATCATATGCTTAACCAGCTGATATATGTTAGTCCGCTCTAATCGTCACAGTCAGCATAAGAAAGAGAACCAAACAGCAATGCATTTCTTTTCAAAAACAGATGCATGAAAGCCAACACTAAGAAATGCTTCTTGACATACCAGAAATACAAGCAGTTGAATTCTGCTTAAACCAGACATACAATATATTCTCCTGAAACAACAATGCTTGAGAATTATGTATTATCTTTAGGTTGATGAAGTATATCTACAAGGTGGTTATACCCAGGCGAGGTTTCCGTGTTGGCCACCAGAATATCTGGCGTTACATGTTCCGCTGCCGACTGAGAAAGAGACTGGGACGGAACGTTCTGAAACAGCTGCTGGGCTGGAAGAAATATACATGATACTTTCAAACAAAACCGTTTCACAACAGAGTGGCATGGTGCTGTAGTAAACATGGATATGGACTTTGCATTTGGATGAACAGAATGAATTGGAATGAAAATGATTTTTCTGTGTGGTAAAGGTACATAATGAAGGTATTATTTGGTAGGGGTCACAACAAGATGGGGGTATATAAAGACTTGTTAACCCAGGAAGTTCCTGTGGTGTTGCTGGAACAACGAACTGCATGCATCACTTAGAAACAAGTGTGATAAATGCCTTTTATTCTCTCCCTAGAGTCCACAATCATCCAGCACACAAACTGATGTCCTTCAACAACTTACAAATCATACAAAACACACTGTGACCCCAGAATGGCGGGCAATAGTTCTGAGCTCATGTCATTTTATGAAACAGTTACAAAAATCACTGTCTCTCTGTCATGTACTCAGCATGTCAAAATGATCGTCAAGATTTAAAAGACGCATATCCTTTATTTGAGATTGCAAGATTTACAATATCTGTGACATTGAAGGACTCATTAAAGCAAGACCTAGGAAGATCTGAAATTCAGTATTAGGTGACTAATGACATTGGGTGGTCAGATTTGCTGATTTGGTTGACACATGTCATTGGTTCCCAGCTGCATAGATAGATGATCATACTGTTGATCACTGCTGTTGTCTGGTCCAGACTTCATTATTCACAGACCGTCACCATACAGCTGGAATATTGCTGAATGCTGTGTAAAATTAAACTCACTCACTCATTTGAGCAAGACTGAGATGACACTTTACATATGTACCATGTTCTCCATGTTCAAGGACATAACTCTGTCTCTATCAGGGTTAGAGTGTTTGTCTGTGGAGCTGGCCTCCATGATAGAGGACGTACCTTTGTCTATATCAGGGTTACAGTGTTTGTCTGTGGAGCAGTACAGTACTGCGTAACCGACCTCCGCATCCTGGATCACATTCTTCTTCTTCCTGCACCATAAATAGTGAGTTTAAGCCGTTAAAATCAATCCTCATACTATGTGAGTTATGACAAACATCTGACATATTTTAAGAATCCTGATGTCTATGATGCAACAAGTTTACTTTCTGCTCCCTCACCGTTTCAGGTACTTGTTGACATGGGTGACCCACTCCTGCCCAGCTGGTGTTAAAGTCTTTAGATCTTCAGTGCCACAGTTCATGACAACGGTTCCACTCTCCACCAGGACTCGGTCGTCATTGTCATCACTTCCCTCCTCCATCAGTATTGGCATTCCCCCTGCCAACTCCACTGCTAGGTTCATCTTCTTGAACTACAGACACTCAACTACTTCAGAATCATACCAGAAAGAATTTTTCATTGAGCACACATTTTCTGTGGTTCTGTTTGGTCCCAATTTGTAGCATGTGAAACACTGAGAACTGTGTCAGAAGCATAGCCTTCAAATGCAACTTTCTAATGAGGCTGACCATAAATGGAATTTTACTTCTTTACGTCAATCTTTTATAAGATGTCTTCACATAAGTTTGAAAAGTGGTCAATGTCTCATGGTGACCTTGGACATAAGGTCAAGGTCCACAGTTGAACTGGTGTCTGTGTAGTTCCCAAATGTATGCTGTCATCAGTTTTGAAGATATTGGGTACATGAGTGCAGGAGATGTTGAGCTAACAAGAGTTTGAAAATAAGGTGAAGGTCACCTAAATTGACATGAGTCTGTGTAATGCCCCAATGTAGGCTGTCACCAAATTTGAAGACAGTGAGTACAAGAGTTCACAAAAAATCAAGTAAATGGCACTGCTGAATGCATAGATCAGAGCTACTAAATGCATAGTTCCCCGACAATTAAGGATGTGAACACAAGAGTCATCAGAAGATGACATACCAACCCAGCCCCCACATGTTTGAAAGAACAAATCATCTGACAGTTACTTATTGTGTTTTTAGACAAAGTTTCAATTGTTTCCATGGAATTCATGAAAAATATAAATGCCATATATCTATAATCAGAAGTAGTCACCATTTCAAGATCTGCCTCATACATCTGCCAACATATTTTGATAGATATGAAATGGTTTTCGAGTTGTACTCTGGAAATGAAGCCTGAAACGTGTCCATGGAAACCGAGACAATAATAAATCACAAAAACCTGTAAATAGCAAAAGGCACCACTTTGCCATCTGCAACACATATCTACCAAGTTTTACCAACAGATATTAAGAAGTTTTTGAGTTGTGCTGCGGAAACGAAACACACCTCTCACTTTTGAGACTAAGCCCGAAACGTTTCCATGGAAACTGAGAAAATATGAAATCACAAAAACCTGTAAATAGCAAAAGGCACCACTTTGTCATCTGCAACACATATCTACCAAGTTTTACCAACAGATATTAAGAAGTTTTTGAGCTGTGCTGCGGAAACGAAACATACCTCTCACTTTTGAGACCAAGCCCGAAACGTTTCCATGGACACTGAGAAAATATGAAATCACAAAATCCTGTCAATAGCAAAAGGTACCACTTCAGCTTCTGACTGATATATCCCTAAAGTTTTGCAGAAAAATATTGAACGGGTTTTGAGTTCTGCTCCGGAAACGAAGCCCATCCCTCCATTTTGAGACTATGTCCAAAACGTTTCCATGGAAACCGAGAAAATAATACATCACAAAAACCTGTACATAGCAAATGCACCACTTCAGCTTCTGAATGATATATCTACCATGTTTTGCAGAAAAATATTGAATGGTTTTTGAGTTCTGCTCCGGAAACGAAACACACCTCTCATTTTTGAGACTATCTCTGAAACATTTCCATGGAAACCGAGAAAATAATAAATCACAAAAACCTGTACATAGCAAAAGGCACCACTTCAATTTCTGAGTGATATATCTACCAAGTTTTGCAGAAAAATATTGAACAGCTTTTGGGTTCTGCTTTGGAAACGAAACACACGCCTCACTTTTCAGACTAGGTCCGAAACATTTCCATGGAAACCGAGAAAATAATAAATCACAAAAACCTGTACATAGCAAAAGGCACAACTTTAGGTTCTGATTGATATATCTACCAAGTTTTGTAGAAAAATATTGAACAGTTTTTGAATTCTGCTCCGGAAACGAAGTCCAAAACACCATAAGACTAACACCAAAATGTTCCATGGAAAAACAAAAAAAATATAAATGCCAAAAATCTGTAAATAGCAAAAGGCACAACCATAGGCAGAGATTACTATATCTATAAAGTTTGGTCTAAAAATACTGAACGATTTCTGAGTTATGCGGACAGACGAGGTGTCAACTATTTCCCCCCGCATTACATGCTGGGGGGATAATAAAACCACACAATATCTATTTTGGTTGATATTTTTATTTTTAATTATTTTGAAATACTATTCAGCATATCTCTACTTAACCACAAATATTAATCACATACCCTTTACATAGTTTTAACAGATGGACCACACAGAAGATCAAACACTTATACAATACACTGAAATACATCCACCAACCCATTTTGTTTCTTTCAGACTTTCAGAAATGTTCATTTTCCATTCACACATTCCTCCCAGCCTCGTCATCTAACCTTTTTTCTAGATGTGCATGCAGAAAAGCACAGATAACTCTACCATACTTTCAAGAAAATTGAACCTTTGTTTGCACAAGGCATACTCTATGAAAATCTTGGTAACTTAATAGCTATATGTCTGTCTCACCTGTCTTTGACTTAGAAATATGAACTTCATCCCTTTAAATACTGAGGCCCTGTTTGGGTTGGGTTTAAAAGACACTTCCTCTGGGTTGACTTGGGTCTCGGACACTGTGGGCAGATACCTGGTCATGACAATACAGATGGTTTAGTGTAATAAAAGGCAAATGAACATGCAAGAGAGACTGATTTGTGTAAACAGCGTTTCCACAATATTCTTACAAGATCAGCTACTAATTGAATGTGAGAGTCTTTGTTTCAGTGCCCTTGCAAAAGTTTTCCATGCCATACATATATCACTTTCAGCTTTGTAAAGGGTTGATGCGTGAAGTTATCCAGATCTTAGAATTTTATCACCAGGGTAAAACTCACAGGAACAGGTTTACAAGACAGGCCTGGTCAAGAGGTCAGTTCTGGGATTCGGGCCTGATAAAGGACTTTAGGCAGAGGGATGCAACAGTGCCTCTCACACGCACACACCCATGTATGGACCCCACAGTGGTGAAAGTCACCAGCTGAAAGTGCTGAGAGACCAAAGATAGTAGCACGGGCAAGTCATAAGATTCAAACCCATGACAATTAATCCACTAGGCCACCTATCCCATAATGCATCTGCTTTGACAACTAAGCAGTGACAGAATGAAACCGACAAAGTGTTCATCCAAGAAGAAAACCATGTTGATTCAATGTCAGCTTGGTGATAATAGTAACCATCAAGTGTCTACAAAGCTGTCTGAATTGGCAAACATTATGTATGATTCATAACAAAAGAACATCCTATTGATCATGATCATCAGGTAGTGAGTGAGTGAGTGAGTGAGTGAGTGAGTGAGTGAGTGAGTGAGTGAGTTGGGTTGTATCTTCCTTTTACTATGTTTTAGCAATATTCCAGCAATATCATGGCGGGAGACACTAGAAGCGGAGTTCCACACTGTATCCATGAGGGGAACTGAACCAAGGCCTTCAGTGTGATGAGCGTTAACCAGTGGGCTACCCAGCTTAGCTAAGAGGAAGGGTGGTGTAAATTATCTTGTGATCATCAGATTTATCCCAAACAAAGAAAGAGTCAAAATGGTATTGAAGAGAACAGCTCCATCTGTCAACCTACGTGTCTGGGTCAGGTTTCTCCCCTTCTCCTTTCAGATGATCCTGAAGCTTTTCTAGATATGAAGGAAGCACTATGGATTTCTGGGTAATCATAGCACAAATCACCTGTAAACAGAAGTGTATAGTCTGACTCGGCCGATGACAATCTTGATTATTTCAGAGGTCAGCTAAAATGGGGTTTAGCGCTGTACTCAAGAAGATTTCGCTCATGTTATTATTTACACAGTGTTTCGAAAGGGTATACGGGACTGTGTATGGAATTCACAAGGGTCACACAGTCCCCTACACACTTTCAAAACACAATGTGATGAATTTATTACCTTTCAGATCTTTCAATTTAGCATATCTTTAAATAACAACATTCAACATTCGGCAAAATGAGACACAAAATGTTCTGCCACGATACTTACTGAACAGTCACGAAGGGAGATAAATCGGGATGGCTTAGTGTATGATAAAAATGATTAAATTTGAGGTTTTGTTAAATGACAAGTGAAATACAGCAACATTTTATTATTTGGATACATTTATTGACACAAACAAATAAAATTACAGAAATAAGTTTATTACTCCGTTTATACTCATAACTGTAACGCCAAGTCTAAAATTTTGAAGTGATCAGCCGTTTGTCAGCCACATTCCATCTAAGGTCAAGATCATTTGTACAACCCCTGTAGCGTGTCACATAACAGACTTGACAGGGTGTACATTTTGTACACCCTGGCAAATCCACCTACATGGTTTCATATGCTTTCGCTATTAACTAATCAGAATTTAACACATTTATCTTATTCGTAATAAGTGTATGCGTGGCTGCTTGTGAGTGAGTGAGTGAGTGAGTGAGTGAGTGAGTGAGTGAGTGAGTGAGTGAGTGAGTGAGTGAGTGAGTGAGTGAGTGAGTGAGTGAGTGGGTATGGTTTTACTTTGCTTGCTTTCAGCAATGTTCCAGCTGGGGACAGCAGAAATGGGTTTCACATATTGTACCAATGCGGGGAATCAAACCGGGCAAATATCCTTATAAAAAATGTTGTATGTATATGTCTATGGATGTGTTGCACCACATTGGTCACACCACCCACCTTAATGGTGACGCTAATACTGTTCATCACAAGAAGTGAACAGTTCTTTGTCCACTCACTCACGACATGGCCTCCAAACGTTCGTACTACAGCTTTCGCAGATTTCTTTGATGCTACATCCAAGCAGGAGGTCGTAATGATGAAAGGCTCATTGACAATACTGTAAAACAATAACTTTCCTTAGATAAATACAAAACAAGATTCCTGTACTGTACACTACTCAAACGGTTACATTTCATACTTTACATTTAGGCTTGCTTTAAAAATTATCTATAAACGATCATGACAGAAAGTGTTATGACGTCATCAAGTTTTACAGAAGAAATGTGTTCAAAGAGTTAGATAGAATACTATCAGAAAAAGACTGATCACAAATTGTGCAAGACGAACACAGCAGCAACCTTGTGAACAGCCTAGCAACATGGAACATGAAGAAGCTCGTGTAAACACAGTTAAAATTATGTATCTCAATACATATGAAACTGTTGCTCCTCGGTCTCAATGTTCATTGTTATATGAATGAATGGAATGGAACTCTCCTTTCATACAAAATACACAGGTCTTGACAGCCAGTACCAACTCACAGGAAGACTGACTTGGGAGAGCCAAATGCCACCTCATCTCCATCTTTGACCAGTGTTTCGCCTGACACTCGCTTTTTGTTCACCCAAGTCCCGAACTTGGACACATCCTTCAGGGTGACCAGCGCAGACTTCTGGGGGTGGCTCTAAACAGCACAAACAGTCAACTCTTCTTCAGATCAAGGGATTGAGTGAGCAAGTGTAATTTTACGCCAGCCTCAGCAATATTCCAGCGATATTGAGGCGGCCTATAAACAATCCAATGTGGACCAGATAACCCAGTGATCAACACCATGAGCACTAGGAATCCACTCAACTAGGAACTGATGACTTGGTCAACCAAGTCAGCAAGCCTGACCACCCAATCCTGTTAGTCACCTTTCACAAGCATGGGTTACTGAAGATCAACTCTAACTCAGATCTTCACTGGTGTCAAGGAATTGAACTTAACTGCTTCTGTGACCTGTTCACAGTACATTTTTTCATTTTGGAAAATGAAAGTGATCACTTTTCATTTACAACTGTTTTGTTTTAAATAATGCTCCATATTTGTAAATAAGGGAAATAATTTTTAACAATTTCATATTTCTTCAGTAGAAAAAAAATCTTAAAATATGATGTATTCAAACAGGTATATTATCCACTAGGGATGATGTACCTAAAAACCTAACACACTGCTCCTGCAATTCATCTGCAAATATATTGACACCGATTTGACAAATATGTAGAGACAAAACATAAATTTAGTGTGAAAGGATACACATGTTCTGAGTAAATAATTATGCAAGCCGATACTACTTTCCTAAGAGTAATAAAAATACATCCAATGATAGTCAATCCCATAAACATCAATACTCTGAATGCAGAACAATATCCTTAGGGATCGGTCATAATTTATGGGTTATATTTATGATAATGATTTATATTAAGAAGTATGTACAATGTGACTGGGCCCCAATTAAAATTTTGTACAAAGTAAGTGATACACCCATACCCCATACCCCAAGACTCCCTAGAACAAAATCGGACCCCTCCTTAAAATCATCATCAACCCCCTAGCCAGGAATTATGAATAGTCCCTTTATCATCATTGTTTAAAAAAAGTCTTTGAATTACCAGGTTGGATTCTGCGTGAGTCAGTTGCAGTACTGAATGTTTTCTACTGACAGTGGGATCAGTTGTCAGGAGAATATCACAGTCCTTACGTCCTACTGAGTACTCTCGACCAACCAGCAACACATACTTCACATCTGGAAGAAATGAACCATGATCTGCACTGTACAGCAACATGTGACTTGGGCACGTCCCACGATGGAGGTGCTGAGCTCCAGCTTCTAACAGGGCCCAGGGTGTTGGGAATCAAATACATTAAAAGATAAGGGGTACTGATGAATATGTATTACCGTTTAACTTGAAAATAAATGTACTTGCATACTGCACTTTTCAGAAGCATGCATATACAGTCAGACCCCGTTGTGTCGAACTCGTCGGGTCCAAGGGGAAAGTTCGACTTATCCGAGTGTTCGACACATCCGTCAGCATTGAAAAGACCAAGAACCAACACGACCACGGTGCTTAACACATCGTTATTTTGCAGTAGGATACACATACGAACAATATATCTTTGCAATAAACGTTTACGGCAGTATTGATCTTTAACTTAAAATATATGCAAATGTAAATCAATTCAATCACTTTATTTGTCATGGCAAATAAATATGCATACAAAAAGATAAGAACAAGAATAATTTAACAAACTCACAAGCGATCCCATTTAGTTGACAGCACTAATTCATTTTCAGTCAGTATAAAAAGTTATATAGTTCATACAAACGGAATCGGAATGTACATACATGTACATGTGGGGAATTTGATTTTATCAGCATTTTTTATCCATGTAGAAAGTGTATTTCTGGGTATGCCAAATTCAGTTGCAATTTCTGCTTTGGATTTTCCACCCGACTCCACAGCTATGACAGCCTCGTATTTTGTCTCTATTGTCTTCACAGACAATTTTCGCTTTTTAGGTGTAACATGCGATCCAGTTATCTCCCTGGGCTGATCAGGTCCTTCGCTGAACTGCTCTGCCATGTTACTAACCGTACTGGTTAAAAAAATTGATCCTACACCTTAATCACTTCTCATTTTGTATTTTCAAGGAAATCACATGACTGCTAAAAGAGACTGTCACATGACAACAACATGCGCCATTGTTTGTTTAGAGATATCCTGTCTGTCCGTGATCAACGTGTCACTGGTAACAACTTAATTATGGTTAATTGTTTTAGTAAAGTTCATTTGGTAAGTGTGCTGACAATGTGTGTATAGATGTGTAGTTAAACATGTCACTTGATTGTTGAGTCCGTTAAACATTACTTTTGATCTTTAGGTAGCACGTTTATGAGGATGACTTCCGATTGCGCGACTGAAGTTTTCAGTTGCAACAACCAGCTTTGACAGTACGAGACAAAAGGGTAAATTTGTACTTGTAGTAGTATAGATAATGAGAGTTCTGGACCACTTTTCAAAAACCCCCTCTAAAAAGCCTCATTTACTAAATGAGGCTTTGATGGGACCATTAGCTCTTGCTATTATTGCCCCTACTACAAAACCACGCCATCACGTTTACCGTGACTTGGCAGGCGGTAACACTGTGCCGTACGGCACGATCAATAATTTGTTGTAAGTTTTGACCGACCATATAGGATCGGTGGCTCGCTTACGGCTATGTTATGTTTATATCGATGAAACAGTTTAACGTGAACCGCCTATGATCTCTTTGGTGTTCGTAATAAAGGCTTGTTGGGCTTTTTGTATCCCCTGTTCTATGTACTTTTTTTTCTCATCCTCGCTGATAGCAGACTTACGAGACTTGGACCGAATATCTTGTTTCATTCCGTTATATTTTGTGAGTTCAGATAGGATTGAACGAAACTCCTCTTCTGAGATCTTACTGTCAGAGAGTGCCGTGGAAATACGCTCACTAACTGTGTTCAGCTTTGCTTCAGCCAGAACCCTGATCTCGTCGTGTTTCAATGCCTTACGATTAAGTCTGCGTGATACTAACTTAAGCGCCAACCCTACCAACCCTGTCACCCCAGCCGTTATTTCAATACCTAGCACTATAGGTGCAGCCACGATGGTGGTTAACAACCCAACGCCTGCCGCCCCTAGTCCCATGCTGGTTGCCATAAGGGTAGTGTCAGCCCCGTCCACGATATTGAAAGCTCTATTGTACTTTTTACATAGTGCTTTCCGCGTGTCACGGTCTTGTTCTAGTTGACGTTTCACATCACATAACTGCCTCAAGCGGAACCCATCTACGGTTTCCAACGTCTTCGCTACTTCCTCTACGACTGGGTACAGACCCATCCTATAATATATATTTTGAAAAATATTTTAATTGGGTTTCAGTTAATAGTCTATCAATGTATTTGAAGCCTATAAGGAGTAGATCATAACTAATGCTAAGAGGTGAGAGGTTAATAGACTTTTCTGTTGTAATAAAAACCCCAGGGAGGCTTATTAAACGTTTTATAGAACCCGTGGGGGTATCCCGTTGTATAACAATACGGCAATATTGATCTAAGTGTTCGGTAAACCAGTGTAATACCACCCCGGGTAAAAATTGACGTCCTTTCGAGGAGTTTTCCTGGTCAAAATACGTAAACATGACTTCTATGATGATTGTGTAGGGGGAGAATATCTCAAGCTGCCTTTCGTGTAAATAACTACTGCTAAATGTTAATTTACTTTCTATTCCAGAAATTAATCCAATTTTTCCTTCATAAAAATATACCTTGGCTGTTGCTTCATTCCCCGTAATGAAATCCCCGGGCCAGATACCGTTATTCCTAATCTTAGAGATAAACCTCCACCCCTCTTTTGTTGTGATATAAGGTGAGGCGAGTGTTAAGTTGATCAGCCATTTGGGTTCTTTTAAATCTGATAACGACACCCGTCTGTACACGTTGTCTTTGAAGTGCAGGATGTATAATTCATCTTCCTCACCAGGCTGATCGAATCCCTCCGTATCTCCCAGGTCGTTAAGCGTAGTGTTGGGATGATGACTAGTCATTATTATACTATTATGATATAATTTCCAACTGGTTTTCTGATAATAATTCAGGGGTTAACTTCATACCCATGAAGTGTATGTTGTCAGGCAGGAAGATATTGATTAGTGATATCTTGTTTTCCACGATCACGTTGACCCCCTGCAGACTGGTCTTGGAGTCGACACCCACCCGCACGTAAACGTTGCAAACTTGAAACTGGTGTCGTTTCACCCACCCGAGTTTGATCCCCTTCACGATCTCGACATCATTCCCCGATGATTCCCCTAGGTAGACTTTGATGAACAATGTTGAGTTTGCCGGTAGATCCTCTAGTATCTTGACCACGCCTTCGAATTCAGACACCAACTGCAATTTCACGTTTTGCATGGCCGGTTTACTCGATAGCATGTGGGCTGCTATAGTGTTGACTGGGCTGACGACTATACTACGTCTATGAGTTGGGACGTAAGCCACGAGCAGGGTTCCATTGTTCACGACTTTGTTTAGGTGGTTGTCTTTGTTATCCGTGAACACGTAAGGGGAGACGAGTTTAATATTGAGAAACCATTTGTTATCGGGTAACAACACCCACTTGTCATCTTCGGTGAAGACGAGCATATATGGTTTGTTTTTGACGACGGTAGTGCTCTCAACATCGTCTAAGTCGAACAGTTTACCACCGAACGATGGGTATATTACCCAATTATTATCACCGGTGTTGACAAGGGTGTACTTAGTGTTGACTGTTGCTCTTGTGGTATCTACTATATCACTTAGGGTTCCACCGGAGGTGACTTCAACGCGTTTGTAAATGTTGTTTTTCAGTTGCAAGGCATACGATTTACCATCTACTCCGGGAGCATCGAAACCGCGTGTGTCTCCGAGGTCGGAGATCCCGATATTGACGCATTTTTTCACTCCGGGCCCTTGTGCGCTGGTCATGTTACGTGAAGCGTTAAGCTGAGGTATCCTATATTTACAGGATTATGATTTATATCTAACACCGATATTGTCAGCTCAGGTATGTTGCCCTGGGTTAATCTCTTATACTGCCGTGGTGAAAATGACTCGGTTCTACCGTCGTTGAATTTCTCAGTTTTCACCGGCACTGCTCTCAATATAGTGGAAGGGTGGCCTCCTTGAATATTATACGTTGTGCTCACCTGACCTAGATGAATGTACAGCTCTCGGTACGGTACTAGGTCGGGTAACTTCGTGCCTGTGACGGTTGTTGTTGGTTTTATCTCGTCAGGAGACATACCGAGTATCCTCGCTAATGGTCGGCCTAGCCTCAAGGAGGTTCTTCCGTTGTTGATTAACACCACTGTGCCGTTTGAGTCGTTCATCTTGAGTTCGGCTCCCAGGGGTTTGAAGACCTCGTCGTTTAGAGAGCACACGCTGTAGTAGCCGGCAGTTATCTGGCTGCGAGTTCCACTGACGAACAGCTTATTGTTGCTGGCGTTGATGTTAGTCCATTGCGGTAGGTAGGTGATATCGCAGAGTGCGACTTCGAGTTGACCTGACGTGTTATCGATCGCGTGCGTCAGCTGAACGGCCTCACCGCTCGTTATTCCAGGAAGTGTTATGTACATATTATAATATATAAATTATATATTATAATATGGATTTAGCACACTTGAAAATCGTGGTGAATGCAGATGGTACGGGGTTTAAAACAACCTTTATTGATATCTTTGAAAAGTATGTCGTGTCCGTTAATAACGCGCAGGCGGTGGTAAACTGGAATCAAAACCCAATGCAGTTTTGGCAGAACCAACTAAACTTTGCTGTGTGGTGTGCGACGACAGGGTCGGGTGTGAAACCAGACTACGGTATAGACGAACTGAGTAAGGCGGTTGTTTTGTTTCATATTTATTATCAAACGAGACGAATATTGAAGGAAATAAGTGCTCCTCTTCCCCAAGATAAAGCGTGGAGTATGACGAATAACCCCTATGATAGACGCGCTTATGAACGTATTTGTGGGGAGTTTGAGATTCCAACGAATAAAGACTTTCGCCTTCCTGGTGTGAACCATGGTCTCGGTATAGTTCTCGTGTACTTCTACAGGTCCGGAAAATATTATGCTGGTTCTAAAGATGGTTCATACAACCCACACCGTCATACATTTACAGGCCCCACAACGAATGAACAGATCCATGTCAGCTGTATAAAACAAACAAGTCCTGATGCAGCCACAGCCTGGACTAAAATGATCTCAAAAACATCGAAAGGATTCACTCGTGCTGGTACAATACGCTTGAACGACTCGATTCGAACGTACGTGTGGGCGGTGTTGGGTGCGCAGTCGATGACGCGTTCTAACATCCTCGGTAAGGGAACTGCTTACGACGCTCAGACACAATTCGTTTCCAACGTTGAGGATGCTATTAATTCTCCAGTTGATCTCCCGCGGGCCATCGAACGCTACCAAAACGTGTTAGAATACGCCAGATCGAAAGTCAATTACGTATTCGGCGTGGGGTTATACATGGCCCCGAGTGATATGCAACTTAGAATAAAAAAAGTGGTGGGTTATAACAACAAAATAGTTATAGCCACGGCGGACCAAAAGTTGGGTATCAACCCCGATATTAACACCCCACATATCCCACACATCCAACCACGTGAAAAGGGTATAGTGGCGCCACCACCGGAGCCTAAAGTTCATGTGGAGGTACCCCCGGGGGTTTCCACCACCTATCAGCAGCATATTGATAATAAAACAGCCCTAGTGGTTGGTGGGGTAACTTTGGGACTTATTTGGTTAAAGATTTCTTAGCCGCTACGTACACCAGACCCGCCACGGCGACGATGGCTGCCCACAGGTTTTGACTGAGCCACATAGCAGTTTTAGACAGAGCGCTCAACAACCACGAGACGATGCTACCCAGGATGCCGGGAAGGGCTTCGGCGGCTTTACCAGCCAGTTTAGCTAGGCCTTCCCCGAGTTTTTTAATCCAGTCTTTAACACCACCACCACCGCTGGGAGTTCCACCGCCGGCACTTGGGGGTGTGGGGGCACCCCCCACCAGTGACACCACCAGGGTTGATATGATGAAACCCAATGCAGTTAGAATGCTGGCGATGGTGATCCCTTGCTCCCGGAACAATATCCGAATCCTGTTGGCTAAAGTTGTATCTTCGTTCAGTATTCTATCGATTGTTTCCCGAATGCGACTGATCTGGGATCGAAGATGTTCACGATTCGAGGAAGCGGCTTCCAATCGTGTACGTCTCTCGTCTTCTAAATCACGTATTCGTTCATTGATGCGACGCTTCATATCATCGTCGTCAGTTTCGGTGAGTTTGGTTTTTTCCCTAGCGATGTGCTCGTCGATTTCGTTCAGTTTCCCCATGTTGTTCACGAGTTCTCCACGCACGCGTTTCACGGCTTCATCTAAACCGCGCAGTTCCCTTACCGGAAAGTCAAATCCCGGTAACGGTTTGTCCCAGTAGGTGCTCAACAGTTTTTCTATGCTGTCCGAGGCTTCTGTAGCACGCTCTGGCGTCATTTCATCTATAGTGGTGAGGTGGGATCTGGTAGCTTGCAGATCTTCTTTAACGGTCTTAGGTATTGCACCACCGTAATCAGGCATGTTTAGATGTTTAATGATAAATTTAGCACCACCATTGCGGCTGGCTAGAGTTGACAAGGCCAGTGGTTTTTTAGTGATCTTGTTAAAGAGGTCAACCTCTGGGGCAGACTTAAGACGTAGAACACCCTTTGTATCAATAAAAAAATCCTTATGGTATCGACCCTGTGGTTCAACGTAGTTTTTATCTCTTCTTAAACTTTCGAAATAATCATCTACCGTTGTTTCTAAAAGTTGTTGGCTCAATGGCAAACTAGTAAATGAGGTCTCCTGCTCATCATCATATGCCTGGGCACTAGCGCCCCGCATATCATCCATAGGTATGTCTTCATCCATTAGTATTTAAATATATTTTATTTATATATAACAATGTACGGTAGAAAATTAGATCCTTTCAGAAGATTGAGAGAGCCATTAGGTGCCAGAGCCGTGCGACAGTCGGTGACCATCACCAACAATCCCAGCAAGATAGACCAGAACCAAACTCTGCTGGTTAGATTTCCAAACCTTGGTGAGAATGACCTCATTGTACCAGGCACTGTTCGACTGGCGTTCAATATCACGTTGACCTCCGACAACGACAAACGCGAGCTAGTGCGGAACGTGGGTCGAGCTATCATCAAGAAAACGACCGTCAAGATCAGCGGTAACGAGGTGCTGAGCATCGACGACAGCGACGTGTTTCACTGCTACAAGGATCTCTGGAAAAGCGAGAGAGAACGAGTCAATGATGTGTACCAGGGTATCAGCAAATCAACCCGGGCGCGCATAGGATACGTCTTCACGACAGACCAGCAAGACAAGCTATCGGACGGTGAAAAGGCTATCGCTCTAGCATACGGGAATCGATTCTGCGTGCCGCTCGACTTCGAGTTGCTCACGGGACACGCGCCGTTTTACCAGGCTGCACTAGGTGATAGGCTAGAATACGAGCTCACGTTTAACGACTATAGCAAAGTAGTGCGTACGCCGAACGGTGATGAGGCCAGTTATGCCATAGACAACATCTCTCTGGAGTTCGACATGGTCACTAGCCCGGAGCTGGCCAGGCAGGTTCGAAGCCAGTACTCTGGGAAGATGGCTATCCTGTACGATCGCGTACTGAGACATAGATCAGTCGTGCGAGATAAGAGCGACACTGTGTGGAATATCAACCTGAACGTGCCGGCGCGATCGATGAAAGGTATCCTGGTCGTACCCGTGGAGGATTACGAGCCATTCCGGAGGGACAGCGAGAAGTTTTTCAACCCCGAGATTGAAAAGGTGGAAGTGACTATCGAGGGCGTGCCAAACCAGCTGTTCAGTCATGGTATGAGGCCACACCAGCAGTGGGATGAGATAAAAAAGCTACCAGTGGGGGACTACATAACAAAGGACCTGGACCTCGGCTCCGTGCAGATCGGTGAATACCTGACCACCAAGTACGCCCTATGGTTGGACATGCGATCCACGGATGATGATAAACTGCACGGTAGCGGGCGTCGTATAGATAACGGCAGCGAAGGGATAACCATCCAGATTAATAAGAAGGCTCAAACCGCTGGTAAGTTGAAATTATATCTGTACGTTATTATGGACGCGCAACTTAATATAGACAATGGGAGATTCGTGCAAGCCATCTACTGATGGGGGGTACCCCCCACTCCCCACTGACCCACACTGCGCTATCATATGCGGGCAGACTGGCTGTGGGAAGACCGTTTTCGTGTTGGATATGTTGGAGGGTTACTACAAGGATGTGTTCGATAACATCGTTATCATGTGCCCTACTCTGGGCATGAATAAAACGTACGCGCGACCTTGGGTGATGACGGACCCGGACGTACACAAAATCGACCCTGGAACACGCCTGCAGGACTGGTTGAAAGCTCTTCACGAGAAATTTAAAGGGGAACCGACGCTGTTTATACTGGACGACTGCAGCGCTAATCGCGAGATAACAAAAAAGAGAGACATGCTATCGTACCTGGCCTTCTCCGGCCGGCATGCAAATCACAGCGTCTGGGTGCTAACGCAGAAGTTCAACTCGGTGTTGAAAGACCTCAGGGAGCAGACGCGATGGGTGGCCTTATTTCACTGCAAGGACAGGGATTCGTTCGAGGAGTGTTTGAGAGAGAACGATGTGATGAGTAAATTAGAACGGGAACGGGTGAAGAAACAGCTCGCTGAAACTAAACACGCTAAGCTAGTTCTAAAAACCGACCAACCAGTAGCATATATAGTATACTAAAGCTAAGCAAAGCTAAGCTAAAGCTAAGCAAAGCTAAGCAAAGCTAAGCAAATGCTAAGCATAGCTATGATATTTGAAGTATTTGTCGTGTGCAACTTAACTTTCATTTCTCTGTGTTTTGCCTGCATCGGGTATTATATAGTTAAAACTAAATCTTACTTGTTATATTATAAGATGGAGTGTGAGGAATTGCTCGAACAATTGTCTGTGGAGGGTTCCCCAACTGGGGATTCCCCCAAGCGAGAGAAACTGGTGGCGTTGGCTGTTGGAGGCAAAGCCAAACATTACTTTGGAGACTACACCCCGGATAAAATTCAAAAAATGTCAGCCGAAGAAATCGATAAGCTGTACGCTAGATACGAGTCCCGGCTCGGAGCAGAAATGACAAAGACAATAGGATCGGCTATGACCCAGATATACACCGGTATTGTATCACACTTCCTTCCCATTCCACCAGAGCGCCGACTTTACCTATGGGAGGACCTCGAGAAAGACCCTTTTATCGAACACGCCGTGAGCTCTATCAGCTGCGGGCTGTACCACAAATATGGTATGTTGTTGGCTCCAGTGACGGCGGCGATTATCACGGCAAAACATTGTCAATTTGAGAGAAAGAATAATAATAATAGTATAGATGGATGCTGCACAGGAGGAGACCCCAGTGGATTCACAGGAACCAGTGACGGTGGAGACCCCAGTGGATTCACAGGAACCAGTGACGGTGGAGACCCCAGTGGGGGTACCCCCCACAGTAACCAGACAGAAGAATCCTAAGAGAGTAGCTGCCGGTAAAAAACGGTGGTGTAACCAACATAAAGTGACCAATCCAACCCGACTGTTGTTGGCTGTAGGCGTAACTGCTGCCTTGGCTATCTCGTGGTTA
The DNA here is from genome assembly GCF_037392515.1 of Haliotis asinina. Classification (NCBI taxonomy): domain Eukaryota; kingdom Metazoa; phylum Mollusca; class Gastropoda; order Lepetellida; family Haliotidae; genus Haliotis; species Haliotis asinina. Next base: position 50,710,967 of record NC_090291.1, on the reverse strand, counting down.
TACACACGTGTGGGGGTATCCCCCACACCCCCTGCCGGTGAGGTAACCCCCAAGCCGCCGGCAGGCCCCACTGTTGATCCGCATATCATGTTATAATTTAAAATATTTTATATCATATACATAATGTCTGAGGGGAAAACGTTCGTCAACGACGCATACCACGCCACAGTGGTCGCCAGTCTAGCTGTAGGGTACGCTCGGTTGACTAAAATGGTGCTTAAACAACCAACTATCAAGCTAGATTTCAACCTGCAGGATATGGGTATGCTCATAATGAATCTTGGTATGGCGATGGCCACAAAAGACATCCTAGTAAAACAAGGAATAATACCTGATAATATAATGAAATAAATATAGGGATGGCCACGATAGCTATGATGGTCGGTGGGGCGTTAGTGAATGCCCTGGCATTTTCCGGGAGTAATTTCCTCTTCTCGAAACTACGAGATGATCACGCGGCTGAAATACAGGAAGAAAGGAAGCGACACGATCTCGCTACTGAGAAATTACAAAGAGCACAGGCCGAGTACGCTAAAAAACGCCTCCAGAGGATCGATTTTATTAACGAACAACTCACGCGTGAAAACCATGCCGTTCAAACATTCAACGATGTCGATGAAGCAATGAAAGAATACTACCTACTAACTGGTAAACAATTGGAACCGCTCAATAAACCCACACTCGCTCAGTACTACACACCATCCAAGGGACAAATGAATCGTGAACTGGGCTTCATAGTGTTGGGTATAGCAGCTACTGCGTTGGTTGCAAAGCAATTAAACTAAAATACCTATATAAGTAAACATGAGACCCGCTCCATACCGATGCGAATATATACTTATGGGGAAGACCGAGGCCTGTGGTAGGAAATGCAGGAATCAGGGGTTCTGTTGTTTCCATATGGGAAGTCCTAACTACACGTGTTCTGTGTGTGGTATCGGGGTTAAAGGGCACTACTGTTTATGTAAAGCTCACGGAGCGAACGTAGTCAGACATCAACTCATCTACGAGAATAAAAAAGGCTACATAAAAGAACGTAGGCGACTGCTCAAGATAGCCGCTTAAGAGTTACCTCCCCTTACTGTGAACCAATTAGACATTAGTTCTCTTAGATGTAAACACCATGTCTACTACTGTGCGCGAGCTCAAGAGGGTCGCAAAACAGAGAGGTGTTATCGGGTATTCTAGAATGCGGAAGCCAGCATTGTTGAGATTACTAGGTTTAGAAGCCCCTCCTACGGTAAAACAATTAAAAGCTCAAGCGAAACAGCTTGGGCACACGGGTTATTCAAACCTGGGGAGAGCCGGGTTAACCGCATTGTTATCACATGCCCCCGTAGCAAAACCTCCCACTGTAAAACAACTGAAAGCCGAGGCACACGATTTGGGTTTAGGCGGGTATTCCCGTATGAGAAAACCACAGCTTGTAGAATTATTACGACAGAATAGAGCTATTGACCTACAGTTCGTGCGCACTGAGCGCGCTGTAGGTAACTATTTGAGAGGTTGGCGCATGCACGTTGATATAAACATAGACATTATAGATATCAAGCCTCTGATAGCTGATAAGGTCAACCAGGAACTAAATAATCTAGGAAGTATCAAGTTTCAGATCACGGTGAAAATGTCGCTCGATAAGGAGGGCACCACAGGGGTCACTGAGTATATTCAACCTTACTTCCGAGGCAAACAAGAGGTCGTCACACATACAGAGACCATTGACGCATCAATCGATAATAGTTTTCAGCAGATACGAGAATACCTAGAACGCTACACGCACATGGGGTCCGGGTGGGCTGTAGATAAAATCGATAACGTCTATCTAGACATAGCTAAATACGTGCCGTTCAGAGGTGGGTCATACCTAGCCTTGTCTCCCTACTATAAGAACAAACATGCCATAGTAAACGTTAAGAATAGAGGAAACGATTGCCTGAGGTTATCTATCAGGTCAGCCTTATTTCCAGCTGCCACTCATTCAGATAGGCTTTCTAGCTATCCCCAAGATGATGGGCTTAATTGGGATGGTATAGATGAACCCACCCCCATATCCCAGATCACTAAAGTAGAAAAACAGAATAATCTGGCTATAAATGTCTTTGGGCACGAAGGTAATACAATAATAATACACAGGGTCAGCACGGTGAAGGATTGCCAAGTTATCAATATATTCATGATCCAGCGAGGTGAAAAGTATCACTACACGTGGATAAAACATCTCAGCCGGTTGTTGCACGACCAGTCGAAACACAATGGGGAAAAACACTTTTGTGTACGATGTCTACACGGTTTCAGTCGAGCTGATTTATTAGAATCCCACCGGGATGATTGCCAAGGTGTGGGGCAGACGGCCATACGAGTCGAAATGCCTAAGGAAGGTGAAAATATCCTAAAATTCAGTAACCACAAGAACCAAATGTCTGTACCTTATATTATATACGCCGACTTTGAAGCCTTAGTTGTGGGTGGGGATTCCCCCACACCCCCTAGTGGGGGTAGCTTCACTCACAAGACACAAGAGCATATAGCCTGCGGTTTTGGATACATCGTCGTCCGTTGTGACGGGGAAACGAAAGCTCCTGTAGTGTATAGGGGCCCTGACGCGGCTGAAAGGTTTCTAAAGTGCTTGCAGGAGGAAGAAAAAATTATTAGGAATACATTGTATAGAATCGCTCCCATGCGTATGACCCGAGCCGACAGGCTAGCTCACGCTAGTAGCACTAACTGTCACGTGTGTGACTCACCGCTTAACGGTGATTCGGTGAGAGATCACTGTCACATAACTGGTAAGTATAGAGGCGCCGCTCACAACGCGTGCAACCTCAAGCTTAAAATCAACCCTAAGACAATAAACATCCCCGTTGTCTTTCACAACTTGAGAGGGTACGACTCACACTTGATCATGCAGGCCATCGCGAAAATCGATGGTAATATATCGTGCATCCCCAACAACATGGAGAGATACATCTCCTTCAGCTTAAACGGACTTAGGTTCATTGACTCGTTTCAGTTCCTCCTGTCGTCACTCGACAGTCTGGTCAAGGCCAACAATACCTTCCCTATCACCGATCGATACACAGACGTCGAGACTAGACCCCTGCTTATGAGGAAGGGTGTGTACCCCTATGAGTACATGGATAGTTGGGTCAAGTTCACCGAGACCAGACTACCTCCTATTGACTGCTTTTATAGCAAGCTGAATGAGGCGTCCGTCTCACGAGATGATTACTCGCACGCGACTAACGTATGGAATAAACTGGGTTGTAAGAACCTGGGTGATTATCACGACCTGTACTTGAGGACAGATGTACTGCTGTTAGCCGACGTGTTTGAAACATTCAGGCGGACATGTTTAAAACAGTATAAACTCGACCCCGCATGGTATTACACCAGCCCAGGTCTGTCGTGGGACGCCTTGCTTAGAAAGACCGGAGTTAATTTAGAATTGCTCACAGATTACGACATGCACCTATTCATTGAGAAAGGCTTGCGAGGTGGGATTTCCATGGCATCCAAACGATACGCGAAAGCAAATAATCAATACGTGAAAGGTTACGATCCTAACAAACCAACCAATCACATTCTCTACCTCGACGCAAATAACCTGTACGGCTGGGCCATGAGTCAGTATCTACCTACAGGGGGATTCGAATGGGTACCCCACGTTGATGTTATGGGGGTTGCATCAGATTCGAACAAAGGGTATATCCTCGAGGTTGACTTAGAGTATCCCAAGGAATTACACACATCACACAACAGCTACCCCCTGGCCCCCGAACGTATGAGGGTTAACCCAGACTGGATGTCTGAGTACCAACATAACTTGTCAGGTGGGCGTGTGACAGACGTTGAAAAACTCGTGCCTAACTTAATGAATAAGACCAAGTACATCGTTCACTATCGCAACCTACAGCTGTACCTGTCGTTGGGTATGAGGCTGGCCAAAATACACAGGGTGCTCATGTTTGACCAGAGCCCATGGATGGAGCCCTACATCAGAATGAACACAGACCTACGAAAAAAAGCCACCAGTGATTTCGAGAAAAATCTCTACAAGCTCATGAACAACTCGGTGTTTGGTAAGACTATGGAGAACCTGAGGAAACGCGTGACCGTGAAGCTGGTTAGATCTAGTGAGGAAGACAAGCTCAGGAAATTGATAGCCAGTCCGGCATTCAACCGTAGCAAGATATTCACAGACGACCTGGCTGCCCTACACATGAAGAAAAGCCACATAAAATTCAACCGGCCTGTTTACGTGGGGATGAGCATCCTCGATTTATCCAAACACCTGATGTACGACTTTTACTACAACGAGCTCAAGAAACAGTACGGCGACAGGTGCGAAGTGCTGTACACTGACACGGATTCCCTGCTGATGGAGATTCGAACCGAGGACGTGTACGAGGACATGAAAAAACACATCGATTTATACGACACCAGCGACTACCCTAAGACCCATGCCATGCACAGTACGGTAAATAAAAAGGTCCTAGGTAAAATGAAGGACGAGTGTGCTGGCACGCCCATAGCCGAGTACATAGGTTTGAGACCTAAGATGTACTCCATACTGAAAGCCGACAATAGCGAGATCCGGAAGGCTAAGGGGGTTAAGAAGTATGTGGTGAAACAACACATCAAACACGCCAGATTCAAGGAAGCCCTGTTCAAGACCCGTACCTTTAGACATAAAATGAACACACTTAGAAGTGATGGGCACAAGATATACGGACTGACTATAAACAAGACGTCCCTATCGCCTATGGACACGAAACGTTGGATAGCTATTGATGGGATAAACACATACGCGTATGGACATGAAAAAATTTGAGTCTATTTACTACAGCCCGCGTGGGTACTGGAAAGGAGCTAGCGCAGTAGATAAGCTAGCTAAACTAGCGCGAGTACCCCCGGAGGAAGCCAAAGCGTGGCTTGAAAAACAAGCCCTGTGGCAGATCTATTTGCCGGCACCACGCTACGTGCCTAGAAGGAGGTTCGGTATTAACATACCTAATAGCGTTCACCAGGCAGACCTACTGTTCCTACCCCACGACAAGAGGTACAAGTATGCCTTAACCGTAGTGGACGTAGCCAGTCGTTACAAGGAAGCCGAACCCTTGACCACGAAAGATTCGGCCCAGGTAGCCAGAGGATTCGAACGCATATACAAACGCAGTCCGCTGACGTGGCCAACAGAGCTGCAAGTTGACCCCGGACGGGAGTTCATGGGTGCCGTGTCACAACTGCTAGCCAAACACGATACGAAGGTCAGGCGTGGCACGGTTGGAGCCCATCGCAGCCAAGCCATAGTTGAGAGATTTAATAGGACTTTGGCTGAGCGCTTGTTCGGTCATCAGTATGCTAGGGAGATGACCACCCCTGGAAAACGATCGACCGAATGGGTCACGAGGTTACCCGAGGTGGTGTCGGCAATCAACCATGAAGTCACCCGTCTCACCGGTAAGAAACCGGCAGACGCTATCAAACTAAAATCAATAGTTGCAGAGTCGGCCGCTCCATTGCGTGGGAAGGAGAAACAGATACCGGATAGGGCCCTAGTGAGGTATCTATACCAGCCGGGGGAACACGAGGGTGATAGCCGTAAGCGAGCCACCGATCCTATATGGTCGGTCAAAACTTACAACATAGATAAAGTGGATATGAAAGCCGACGAACCTAACTTGTACTACTTGAGGGATGGGCCGGGTAGGGGGTTTGTAAGAGAAGAATTGTTGATCGTACCGTACGGCACAGTGTTACCGCCTGCCAAGTCACGGTAAACGTGATGGCGTAGCTTTGTAGTAGGGGTAATAATAGCAAGAGCTAATAGTCCCACCAAAGCCTCATTTAGTAAATGAGGCTTTTTAGAGGGGGTTTTTGAAAAGTGGTCCAGAACTCTCATTATCTATACTACTCTTGTTAGAGCCTTTGGGGACCCTAAAATGAGTTCGACACATCCGAGAATTCGTCTCAACCGAGTTCGAGACAATGGGGTTCGACTGTATATGCATCTTGATGGCAAGGTTAGCATAAGCAGAGACTGAAACTGAAATTGAAAAATCAATTTTCCAGTTACCATTTGGGCAAGTCCAATGTATCATTCCATTTAAAACAAAGTCATCCAGATAATTTTCATCCATTTTTAATACAAAATTAAATGATTGGGATAGAGAACTTTGACAATGGGACATTTTCAGGATAATTAGCCATTTTATGATTTTGGAATGTATCAATAGTACATTTCAAAATTTTAATCGGCCATTTTTCTTTCTAATGTGCAAAATGGTCTATGGATCCTGCCTTTCCCAATCCCTGCACATGACAGAGTGATTAATTATACTTTGGTAAGTCACAATACATTCTGCCTAACCTACCTGGGTTATCTGCGGCCACCAGGTACCACATACTGGAACTGTTACTTCAGCATTCCTCTCTCATGTATCCAAATAAAGTATACTGGAATATGATCACACAATGGAGTGTAAAAAGCGGTCAAATGTAACGTATGTTATATCTGGGACTACACTTTCATAGTAAAGTACAAATGTTAGTGCTTTTGTTTCAGTTGCAATGGTTGGGCAGGTGAGGAAGCTGACTGAGTGCTGTTTGACTCTGAGGGTGTGTGTTTGAATGCCAGATGCACTCTGCCCAACAAAAGTACTAGCAATAGTAGCATCTGTACATTACTATGAAAGTGGAATCGCAAATATAACGTGTTATATGATGGAACAGTAAAAAAGAAATGAAGTTTGATGACATTTGTAAAATGAATCTATAAACTTTGTTACGTGCAGGTCCATAGGAACTTCACAAAGTAAATATATTAAAGCACATATATACAGCACTGACACAATACACTTTATGCAATATCTGGACGAACATGAGCTACGTCACAGTACGTGTGAATTACCCTACACTACACATACATTTATTCCAACGATCAAAAGACTTGTCAACACACACTGACTATCAAGCTTATAGAAAACTGACAGTGAAGGACAATTCTGGGAGCACACATTTATGGCGATCTAAACAAGTGACACTTCAGTCAGTAGAATTTTACGACATCACGACATCATCAGTCGCCTGCGTCTTGTCCATCACTTCCTGCTCAGTCGATGATCTTGACCTTTCGCGGGAACAGTTATTCTGGTTCTGTTACCTTTGCACGCAGCGCGCAATAGAATTGAAGCTCCAGATAGCGATTTCCGATACCCATACGATGTTTTTTTGTTTTCAGGATCACTAGATGGAGCCTAGTTTACATTCGTTACAAAACTCAAACTATGCAATGGAACACTCCTGGAAGAATATTTTATTTCTTTGTTCAAATATGAATCAGAGTTTATTTTATTACTGTGATTACTGAGAAAATGAATGAAGTCTGATGAAATTTGCACCTAAAAGTATTTGAAGCACGGCAAGAGCAATATCAAGATAGAATCTTGTACATGTAGTCCACGCCCCACTTTGGATGTAACCAAAATGGCGGCGCCCATGTTGTTCGGCATGGAGACTTTTCAGATTGATATTTCTTCACGTTGTTTTGCATCCGTCATGTAACTGTCGTCCTTATTTCACGAAGTCTCTGTCTATTCCATGCGTTTTGTAAGTGTGTAGTAAATGTGCTTTAATACTTGCATCATTAAAATAGAAAAAATCAAGACTGCATGGGCAGGGGTGAGGAGATATATATGTGGTTTACAAAATCTGAAATACCAAGGGAGGTCGTTGTCTGCACGGGTACTGCAGAAATGTAGCCAAAGAACATTCAGCAAACCTGGTTGCTTAGAATGCTTGGTAATAATTAACACTAAATGCTTCATGGTTGAAAAGTAGACGAATCTACTGCAGTATTAAACAGTAAAGTTCGTACTGAATTTTGAAAGGATATTGGATATCTGGGGATTCTAGCTTTCTAGTTGTAGTGGCCACAAAATTTCCGAGTCCCGTGCTGGGATTCGAGCGACGGACCTTCTGATCCGAAGTCTGACGCCTTGTCCCCATGGCCAAAGAGGTTAACCCTGTCAGCAAGCTGACAAGGTGATCATCTTTGGGATGACTCCATGCCCTGCTACATAGTTATTACAAATGTCATTGGATCAATGTAAGGTCAATAAATGTCATGTACTTTAATAATGCTGAAGGGGCCATTGTCGGCACAGGTACTCACGCATTCTCAGTTAAGAGGGACTATTGCTGTCGCCTACTTTATAGCTGGCTGTACTTTAAAATTTGAGCATAAATACAAATTTTCATGTACAGATATTTCAAATAATAGCATCTACAATCATTTTCAAGCATCAAACGCTTTGCAGTAAAACAATTTGAAGCGTCAGACAAATTCATATGGTTCAATGACGCCATTTTTCTAATGTCGGCAGTAGAGACCAAATACAAATGAACTTGCATAAAACTTACACCAAGAGACGTTTCCTTATAATAATAACCGTAAATTCAACAACATATATGTGGTTTCTTTTGCAAATATTACTTTGTCCATATTTCTGCGTGAATGAAGCAAAAAATGCATTTATATTTTGTCGGTAGGGACTGGGTAATTTACTTTACCCTCTGTTTGTTTCTATCTGTTCTTGCGATAAACCATCGCCAAAATCAATAAAGACGCCATTTCGCAATGGGTCAAGTGATATGTTTTTATTAGTTTCAAACAATTAGCTTAATCAACATCAAGTTTTCCTCCAACGTGGACAAATATATTCTTCATAAGTACCGATTTTTTAAGGATGTAATCATACGTTACCGTTATAACTCAAAAACCTAGCCTTCTGTCAGCTGTATTCGACCCGATATATTTGGAGCCAGGTGGAATGATGTTAGCCATGGGCCTTAACCATGCATTGAGTGTTTATACCATATGGCAACATTTTTTTCATTACCAGAAATAATTTACCTTACTGTAACTTACGTTACCACCGTTTTTGGGAAACGGCCTGGAAGTAAAGGTGTAACCCCCAAAGATATGCCAGTCATTGCAGGCAACAAACGGCATGTCACGGCAGTTTTTCCGAGTGATTAAAGCAGTAAATATTCTGGGAAGAGAGGAAATACGTGCCATCAACGATTGTCTTGAAGCAAGTTTGGTAAGTAATACTTCAATTGACATATTTTAGATAAAAAATATCTGACTTTTCATTGTAGCATCGGGTTTTCATGTCTCAAATTACTGAACCTTCAAAGTGAAAGTAAGGTTTGATATTTGAATGACGTTGATCAGAGTAATGTCCCTTTAATGATAAGTAACGTAAGATACATAATGGTAACGTAAATTACATCCATTTAATGTGATCGAAATGACGTCTTTGGGAAATAATTTATTTGCTTTTTAAGCATTTAGAAGCGTGATACCTCACATAAAATTTTACCGTTAAGCATGGATAATGAAAGGGTCGTGTCATTGAACAATGTATTGTATTTCTGATAGTTAATGTGTGATGTTTAAAAAAAGTGTCTGTTTATGTAAGAAAGTGTCAGTATGTTACATTTTAATGTCAAATTTACTTGTCAAAAGGATAGTACGTTGCCGACTTATTATGTTGGAATTCTTCCTTAATTGAATTAATTCATTTATGAATGTTGGTCAGCACATTAGTGATGGTAACATAAATTACCTAATCATACACAATGATGTTCCATTGCAGCTGTTGACAATAACACTGAAATAGTTAAAAGAAAAACCATATTCATAAATCATTAAATCCTTTAATAATATAATGCTCTTTTACTTACAGATGCCATGGCGAAAACTGCGGCTCAAAAGCAGCATAACTATAGAGAAAGAAAAAAGGCAAAATTCGGAGCAGTATATCTCAAAATGGAAACAGAGCATGTTAAAGGATACTATGTACCAACAGCAAATCTGAGTAGAGCTGATAAAAACAAAAGGAGGATTAGAATAAGAAATAATGTGGCTAAATACAGGCAAAAGGTGAAACTTTTGAAAAAATGACATTGATGTTGTTCCTGTGACATCAAATCAAGATCAAAACGAAAGTCAAATCACATGTGACGTAGTAGAGGATGACAACGGTGTATCCAGTACAACGGCTGCTACTCCCATGGTAGTGAAGTTGCCACAGTTACCTTCCAAGCACAGAACTAGAAAGAGAGTTAACAGAGCAGTATCAAAGGCGAACAGAAAGATAACCAACCTAATGTCACAAAACACAACACTGAAGCGGAAAATCAAAAGAGCTGAAAATTTATTATTTAAATATCAAAATTGTGATGATTCAAAAGCTGTTTGTGTTGCGTTTGAGAATCATTTGAGAGATTTATTAAAAGTTTTTTTGACTGAAATAAGAGTTGAATTATGTGGTTGAATTTGATTGTCGGTGTTGAAACAATGTAAGAATAGTAATTTACGTTACAGACAAATGACCTAATCCTGGGTAATTGCAAACTCCAATATATATACTATTGTCAGTTGTGTAAGATTTAAAGGATTAAACAATTCGAAAAAGATCATTTAAATGTAATTAAACAGTTCTTTAAATTAGATGTGACATTTGATATTTTACTTATGTTGGAAATTTATATTTGAGAATAAGTATATCACTCTGTAAATTACTCAGATTTTCTAATTTTCCGATTTTAAGAATATTGATTACGCTCCATAGTTAGATGAAAATATGTAAAAGTTTGTTTCCATGATATACCGAAGATATCACAATTTTAAATTACGTTATGTATCAAGTTTTTGTAATTAAGCACTGTAATGTAAATTACAAAGAAGAAATGGAGTACACATGTTCAGGCGTTGATGATGAAAAAACTGTTTGTCCCCGAATGTGGAAATTTTACAGGAGTTTGCTTCAGATATGTCTCTGACTGAAAACGTTAACATGGATCATATTAATTTGACTTTATGATTTAACAATAGTAGACCCCAATAGTTCCGGTTAACTGAGAATGAGTGACTACATAATGTACCCTAGCCAAAGGAAATGGACAGCAACGTATATCCAGTACTGAATTACCCCTGAACCATCCCCAAGCCGAAATGGCCCCTGATGTTTGACCTAAACCGGCCCTGTGAAGTAAACATTTCTACACTGACAAATGAATTAAAGTTCCTTTAAGATAAATGTTGAAATATATATTATTCATATGTCTTTACACGTAATATCAATCTTTGAAAATATATTTGCGAATATTAATGTTGATTACAGGCGAGTGAAGATGCAGGTGCTGCTGATCATGGAGATGCTGTGGTAGAGGACATGTTATGTAATCCTTGTAAGATCCTAAACGATCGATTGCAAAACGATACAATGTTAAACTGTAATACCACATGTACATACATTTAGTTGTATTGTATCCAGAGAATTTAAATAATAATCCATAATAATCCAATAGCACATAAATCCCAGATCATGAATTCACATTCACCTTTGTTCTGCCACAATTTCCAGGAACGAATTCACAGATTATGTCAAACTTGGTATTTCCTCACATTTCCATGTGTGAAACATTTGTCAATATTTTCAACTCACCTGAGCCACCTTTAGCAGCATGAATTCTGCTAACATTATGAAAAGAAAAACATTCTTCAGCTCCAAAATTAAACTTATTTTGCGCACGTCTCGCTGAGCGATTAAAGTGAATGTGTTGTTTTTATATTTCTTTGAATGGATTATCATGAGAGAATTTATGTACATGTTGTCTTAAGCATATGCTTTTAATGGACACTGATTGTGTTCACTCAATGTCAACTGTACCGTATACTGTTGTCTTCACCTTGGGTATATTCTTATAAAAGACATAAATTACCTTAAATCTTTTTGTCCATATGAGTACAATGAATTAATTGAAATCTTTCTGTCTGCATAGATATAATAAATTAATTGAACTATTTATTTGTCTGAATTGTCAATTATGTCTATGTTTTAGCTGAGTGTATGTGTGTTCAATATTATGCGCAGAGAGGCATTAATATAGGCAATTTTGCCTGTTTGCCAATCTCCCAAAACCTTGTCCTTTGTAATATTATACAGATCTGCCATCAAAGGAAATTAAATAATGTTTAAACAAAAACAAAATGTCTATGTTTTATATGTCTGTGTTGTCAGTTGAGTCTTTTTTTTCTGCAAAAAGAAATAAATTACCCAGGGGCTGGTTTGGGTGTGGGGCCGGTTTGAGTTAAATAACTAGGGGCCTGTTCAGGTTAAGATGTATTCACCAGTACCCTAAATGGCAGACAAGTTCACTTTCTCAAGCCTAAATGGAAATCAGTTTGTGGTGTTGCTACAGGGGACATCCTGCTTAAGACAAATCAGTTGTCTAATATTTTACAACTTTTAGCGGATGAAACGTATATAGGTCTTCTTGATGAGCTGCCATGTTGATATTTTGGGCAGTTGACAGGCAGGAATAAAAGCACATGTTCAAGAAACTGGTTTTGGGATCATCCTGGGGTATGATTCTGTACATTTACATTGGCTAGGGTACATTTCTTTAGTACATGTGCCGACAACGATCCCTACAGCACCAGTTATTATCAAGGCCCTATCAATACAGCGGACATTGTGATATAGCACAAATGATGGTGACTTCTAGGACATTTTCTCATTATCAGTAAAGTATAGAAATATTTGCCTGAAAATTCTGATTGCAAACTTAAGTCTTGTTAAATACTTTGGTAACACCAAATAAGATTTTAACTCAAATAAAGGTTCAGGGAAAAGATCCAGAGAGTCCCAGATGCTCTTTGAGCAAAATCCAACAATAAGATGAAGAACTGAAGTTCATGCATTGCTTACAATCTGTTACCTATTTATTTCTCAAATACTTAGACCCTAACTGAGCACTTTCTTGTGAAAAAAAACATACTTGAATATAGAGTTAAATCAGTTGTACATTTTTTAAATGAATGTGATGCAAGAGATAATAGAGCAATTCATTTCAGCATGCATAGTTCAGAAAAGCAGCATAGCGTAATATATCAGAAATAAACATGAACAAAATGAAGAGTAACATATGTCATATTTGGGATTTGACCACTTTCTAAATGGCATCGTGTAATCATAAAATGAAGAGTGATTGGTGACTAGTATGTTTGTCTTTGAATTGCTTGTCAATAATAGTGGATGTTTAGGCAACTTTTCTGTCATTTGTACAACATGTTGTATTCATGTACAACAATAGTAAAATACCACAACATATGTTAAGTGTTAGTATGTGATTTGATATATTTGTTCTACATACAACTTCAATGACTTGTTTACTTCTTTCATATATTCAGGAAAACAAGATGATGTCTTCTAAGTCACTGACATGGAGTACTTTGAAATATCTGAGATTAAAGATCAACCTTGATAATTCTTGTCGGAGCATCTTTAGTAAAACCGGACAATGGGTGGGTATCTGTCTGTATTAGAAACTATTGTCATGATTATAATTGTCAGAATAACCAGATGTTTTACATCCAATGAAATCAGACCTTGTTTTAATAAGAATCTGATAATGGATGCATAATTACTTAGTTCTTTGATGAGTTTTAGAACGGATCTTCAGTAACCCATGCTTGTCTTAAGAGGTGTTGAAAATACATAGTCTAGATGCTGATATTCATTACTCTGCAGGACAAGGCATTCAATCTAGATGTCCGTCAAGCTGTGGAATCACACTGGCATCCAATACTGAACCAACAAAATGCATCGAAACATTTGAAGCAAGATGATATAAAGGTAAGCAGTTCAACTGACACAGGGACAAGAGGAATTGACGCAATTGCTGAATCTTGTTAGCTGATGAAGTTTCAAATGAAAAACACCTTTTAGTTAAATGTATCATGTATGCTTGCATTTGTATATTTGCTTTAAATATTTATTTGGATTTCTGTTAACCAATAATGAGGGTGGCTGAGAGAAGCAACTTGTGTAAATTTGAAAGTAGTCATTTGTGAACATGGTGCATAAGTATTACATGTTATAGTGATGGAATCTCTTTTTTATTCATGGTCTTGCCTTCATTTCTAAGAATATGTAAATTGTGAATATTTTCAAAAATTATTTCTTAATCAGACTGATCGACCAAAGCAGTATGTCCTGTCTATGTTCCCGTACCCCAGTGGTAAGCTGCACATGGGTCATGTCAGGGTGTACACTATCAGTGATGTCATGGCCAGATACCACAGGCTTACAGGCAAGGAGGTAGGTGGGAGAATCAAATTCGTTCTCAGCATCTGATAATCAGGACATAAGCATGATCACCTCTGTAAACAAGCTGTTTTTGTTTGTTTTATTGTTATTGGGTGATCCTTTAATAATTAGCTGTGCTTGAATGTGTTGGACAGTAGTTTGGCGTACCTTTTGAATTTATTACTAAAAGGAGCAGGGCGTTGGGTATAGCCTAGTGGTTAGAGCTTTCGCTCATCATGCCGAAGATCCAGTTTCGATTCCCCAAATGGGTACATTGTGTAAAGCCCATTTCTGGTGTCCCTGGTCGTGAAGCTGCTGAAATATTGCTAAACTCATTCACTGACGACTCAAGTGAGCCAACATGTTTCTCAGGAACCAATGTCTACCACAATTTAATGAGAACTGTGTCCCTTTTCTCAAACAGGATCTGCTGATATTGAGTCAAATTGTAAACTTCCTCTTTTTCCTTCATTGGTCTGTGCATAAGCACCACAGGGAAGGAAGGCCACATAAAGACCATGCCACACTAAGTCTTATGATAAAACTGAAGTGCATTTAAAAGCTCTTTAAGCCCCAGCCATATCAGCCTACCAGTTGATGATGGATTGTCATGTTCTCCCTGTCCACTTCTTTAGGTGATCCACCCTATGGGGTGGGATGCATTTGGTCTGCCTGCTGAAAATGCTGCTATAGAGAGAGGGGAAAGACCGGATGTGTGGACATATGGGTAAGGGGAGACAACTCTTGTTTATATGCCATGAACTTGGAGTTACCAAATGTAGAACAGATGTGGTACCAGCACAAGTTTCATTAACGGTCTCAGTTTTGAAAAGCATGCTGCAGTTGAAATTAATGGGTCACAAGATTAGTACCAAAATATCGTTATGAATCTTACCATTATTTAGGCAGTGATCATATCATTATTTCAAGGAGGGTCCCCAAAATATTAACTAGTCAATCCTTTATGATTGTCTATTTTTTCAAATGTCTGATCAAGTTGTGATTTTGTTTCAGCAATATTGAAAGCACAAAGAAACAGCTGGATGAGTTGGGTTGCAGTTTCGACTGGGAGCGGGTAAGGGACCATTCATAATTTATGGCTAGGGGAATGCTGGTGATTTTAAGGAGTGGGGAAGTGCTTCTGTGGTGAAGTCACCCATTTTGTGCTGGGGAATCAATATTGTACACATGTACTAGAGATGGTTAGCAATTTAGTGCATTAAGATATTAAGAATTTATGCTTAAAAAATATGGGAAGGGGGAGGGGGTCATTGATTTTGTACATGACACGCAGGAGCCTCACTTACTTTGTAAGTAAGTTTTAGAGGGGGGTCACTCACATGTTTCTCAATCAAAATCATCCTCCTCCCCCTAGCCATAAATTATTATGAACGAAGTGCGTTTGATCAAGTGAACTGCATATAGGCGCTATACAGATGTTAGCATAATAATAATATGAACAGTCCCTACAGTTGCTTCAGATGCTAGTGTTCATGATACACTACAATTGTGTTAGCTTCATCTACGTATCTAGTTCACTTTGCTGTAATTACATTTTTGGACTTGGGTTACATGTCTTAGGCTGAAAGATTCACATGTCACAGTTGCATACATTAGTCATGTGAGAAGTTACATTCCCAGATTCATCTTCATGCCAACATAGTGATTCTTGTTTCGTGAACAACATACCAGTGTTATGGGGTTAAATGTCCGTTATCAGCATCACTAAAGTTTCCTTCCAGCCTTCCCAGTGTAGGCTATGCTGAGTTGGCATAGTGGTAACAGTCATTGTTCTTCATGCTGATGACCCAGGTTTGATTCCCCTCATGGGTACAATGAAATTGCTTAAAGGCGTGTCTATGGCTTGGGGACAGTCAAAGTGCTAAAACTGCCTTGTGGCAAAGGGACAGGGCAAAGGGATGCAGTTGCTTTTCAAATGGCATTATTCTTTTTTAGGAATTGGCAACTTGCCATCCCCAGTATTACCGATGGACACAGTTCTTGTTCCTGAAGATGTTTGAAGCTGGGCTCATTTATCAGAAAGATGTAAGATGCCACAATGACCAAACCTCATTTGTAATGATTAAAATGAAAGTTTGAAACCGTTTTATTCAATTTGTCTCAAATACAATCAGCTGCAATTGAGCAGACTGAAGTGACAGAACTTTATCAAACTGTCATCAAGAAGCTTCCATGTTGTCCTCCATCCTCCTAACTATATGAAATACTTCTGAATGTCTGAAGCTTCTGAGCTTAAAGAATTCATTTTCTGAACCTGCTGAGCCTTAAGAACATTTTGATAACTGCGGTATAAAATTGAAATCCTCTCTTGTGTGTTGAGGCTGAAGTTAACTGGGACCCTGTGGACCAGACCGTGCTGGCAGATGAGCAGATAAGTGAGGAAGGTATATCATGGCGATCTGGAGCGAAGGTGGAGAAGCGATACCTCCGACAGTGGTACATCCGCACAACGGCATATGCTCAGGTACACTAGGACTTGTTTTCAGAACTTCAGAACTTTTCATTGCATAATCAAGAATGTGAAAAATCATTTTGGTTGGAGGATTTGTCCTTGCTTACGAAAATCTATGTATGTCTACATTGGAAGCAGTGCTGTTTACAAACGATGGTATATCTGTTGTCATAGCTTTAGGAGCTTGTCCTTAAACTCTTGCTGTGAAAATACTGCATACCTTCTTAATCCATATGCATTTAAAAGGGTACACTAAAATTATCTGTTGAATCTTTTACCACTTTTTGTCATGCCTCAAAAATTGAGGCTTTGAAAATTGGTAAATGCAAGAAGCAACATTGGTGTTAATGTTGAAACTGTTTACTTCTAATGACAAACTACAGGTTAGACTAAAGACTAGTTTCTGAAAGAGACTTTGAGACAGCATGATCAGTGTTTTATTGTGTAGAGTCTTTGGAGCAGTGTCACAAGGATTTAGTTTGTACAGAGCATATGGGACAGTGTCATCATTGTTTGTGTAGATTAGATGGGATGGTGTCAACAGTGTTTGTATGGAGTCCATGGGACAGTGTGATCTGTGTTTGTTCAGAGTCAATGGGACAATGTCACCAGTGTTTGTACAGAGTCTGTGGGACTGTGTCATCTGTGGTTGTGTAGAATCAGTGGGAGAGTGTTATCTGTGTTTGTGTAGAGTCTACTGGGATGGTGTTATCTGTGTTTGTGTAGAGCCTATGGGACGGCCTGGAGGAAGTTAATAAGGTCCTGTGGAAGGATGTGGTCCAGCTCCAAAGACACTGGATTGGAGAGTGCAATGGCTGTCGCTTTGACTTCAAACTCAAGGTAAAAAGTGGAGTATATGCTTCTTAACAGCTATCTCATTCACAAACATGCAAATGTTATGCACTTAGGTCAATAATGGATATCTAAGAAGAATTGAAGCTTATGATTGTAGGTGGACCCGTGAAGGTCCCGGGGTAGAATAGGCCTTCAGCAACCCATGCTTGCCATAAAAGGCGACTATGCTTGTCGTAAGCGGCGACTAACGGGATTGGGTTGTCAGGCTCGCTGACTTGGTTGACACATGTCATCAGTTCCCAACTGCGCAGATCAATGCTCATGTTCTTGGTCACTGGATTGTCTGGTCCAGACTCGATTATTTGCAGACCGCCGCCATATAGCTGGAATATTACTGAGTGTGGCGTAAATCTAAACTCACTCACTCACTCACTCACTATGATATAAAGTGTTGAATGTGAGCAAACTGATATCATAAAATTATATACAGTTTACAAGTTGGATGAAAAAGTGTGTCTTCCTAAATAAATTAAATTATTTCAATCCATTAAACATAACACATAAAATGCTGGCTTTTTGACTTTGACATGGTTCTAATGTATGACCTTGGCCTTCTGTTGCAGTTTGATGGGGAGGAGCTCGTCGAACCCCTGTCTGTGTTCACAGACACCCCCGAACTGGTGTATGGAACCTCCCACATCTGTCTCTCCCCAGAACACAGGTTCAACAGCCCGCAGTACTGCCAGGTATGTTGACCCGCAGGTGGTGGGGTGTGTAGATGGGAAATATGTGACAGTTGTGTATAATGGCTTTGATGACTGTGGGAGAAAATGTTTGGATGCTACTATGGCAAAAATTAAACACATGGTTTGAAGTCAGTAGGTAGAACCTGTGTCTTTTTGAAGTTTGTGACTGAAGAATTAGTGCTGTCACACATGGGTGTTGTTCAACAATATTGCTTGGGTTTTGTTGAAGGTATTAAACAATATTTACTCATAAGGTCCTATCTGGTAGATCTTGTGAACTGAAAGTGTCATGGAAGAAATGTCAAGTGACGTATTGTTCATTTACAGGAACGTGGAAACGAACAGGATGAGAGTGAGTATTTGTGCTGGATTCATTTAGACAGATAAGAACTATCTGTGTTGACAATATGATCAGGAATGAACATCTAATTGTTTTCAGAGAATGAATGTGATCACCCAGTGCATGTTTCAAGCATTTCTAGAGGCAGTGGGATCATCTAGTGGTTAAAGTGATTGGACCTCATGCCGAAGGTCTGGGTTCGAATCCCCACACACTGAAAGCAGCAGAAAACACAACTTACACACTCACACACTCCTGCATCTGGTATGTTGCTGACTGCTTTGTAAATCAACTTTTGGTGACTTTGAATGAAATATGTATTTTGTTGAAAATACATAGATTTCCAATCAATCCACATCTTTTCCAGCTACTACCATATTGACAAGACTTAGCGCAGTCCACCCATTGACTGGCGAGGAGCTTCCTGTCGTTGTCTCAGATGCTGTACAGTACGATGAGTTCAATGATACACATATGGGTAAGGGATGTGTACAGTGGTACACATAGAGGGAAGGGATGCATACAGTGATACACAGAGGTGAGGAATGTGTACAGTGATACACACAGAGGTGAGGGATGCATACAGTGATACACAGAGGTGAGGGATGTGTACAGTGATACATGTGGAAGTGTTCATATGATCATAGCCTTAAATACCAGACGCCGCACCATTCCCTTGCACATATCTATTCCACCCAAGTGAAAAACATATGAACATATGAGCTCCACAAAGAAGTCACAGCACACTCAACATACAAGACTTAACAATGGTTTTTGTCTCCTGACACAATGAGTTGTGTTGTTGGTGATTACCTTAGACTAAGTTAGAGTCAATATGTGTTTGTGGGTCTCTGCTTTCCCCCAATATTAAGTTCCCATGTCATGAGATGTCAGACATACTATTTATGACTCCCTCACTCACTCCGCAAGGTATTCCCAGTAAGAGTGAGGTGGACCGGCAGGTAGCTGACACTCGGGGGTTTGAGTGGACGTCTGTGTCTGATAGTACACAAGGAACTGTTGTCAACTCACAGGAGGTATGTGTAGAGATATCACTTTGATGTATGTAATGTTACTGCCCAGTGTCTTGAACATCGGGAGAGTTCTGTGAATATACAACTTCTTTATGACTGATGTTTCTGTGTAGCTACAACACTGTTATCAGTCAAGTGTCCATATTAATATTAAAGAAGTTGTACATCCATAAAACTCTCCCGTTTGTTCAACACACTAGTTTCTGAATGCCAATTAAAGAAGTTACCTAATGTCTAAATGCCATGAATTGAAATACTCCATACAGGCCTTGTGCACATGATTCATCCCCTGCCATGATATGTTTTAAATATTGCTGTTAGCATTGTATACTGTACTGTTGCCCTCATCTTTTAAAGACAGTTCCTGGGTTCACAGCAATCAAGAAGCAATGTAAAGGATCGGGTCATCACATCCAATCACTCAGTTGGTAGCCTGCCAATATACCCTGATGACGTCTCCAGACACCATTATTTACAAACCATTGTCATACATGTGTAATATGACTGAATATGCCCACAAACATATAGTCCAGGAGATGCATCTCTGTCTAATTTTAAAATCATCATCCACATCTGATTTTGATTTTATTAAAGTTTTCAGGTCTCACAGCTGATGAAGCAAGAAAAGCTATAATGGATCATGCCATGGTAAGATAATTTGTGTGATGGGGTGAGAGTGGGCAACTGGTTTGCAAGATTGTCATCAGTGCTAAAACTGTGTTGTAGAAACATTTAAGTCATGTTTTGTCCATAATTGTATGATGCTGCTCAAGTATGTTAGATCCTATAACAGAAGAGTAAATAAATACTGCAATGTATGAAACAGAAAACAGTGAAGTATGATCTTCATACACAGAAAGATTAAGTTTCACCACAGATAGATTAAGTTTCACCACAGATAGATTAAGTTTCACCACAGATAGATTAAGTTTCACCACAGATAGATTAAGTTCAAACACAAATACATGCAGAATGATTACATGATGCCATGTAGAAAGTGGTCAAATGCAACCTGTGTCATATTTGGGATTTCACTTTCTTAGTGAAGTACAAATTCTAGTACTTTTTTGGTTGAGTCCCATCTGAGATTCGAACACAAGTGGAAGTCGCGGTGGCTGAGCAGACTCAACCAAAAAAGTGCTAGAATTTGTACTTAACTAAGAAAGTGAAATCCCAAATATGACATATGTTACATGCAGAATGTGTTCATTTCCTGTCTATTTATTCAAAAATTGTGTTTCAAATTTAAGATGTATTCCTGTATGTCTTGTGTAATATTGTGTAATTCACTGTTTTTATCTATTTGTTTTGTTGTGGATGTAGATGCTTGGTGTTGGTGGCCATGCAGTCAGTTCACGTTTGAGGGATTGGCTAATCTCACGACAAAGGTACTGGGGAACCCCCATACCCATAATCCACTGTCCCAGCTGTAAGGTGAGTCTTCTAAACCCCCCCACACACCAATAATGCAGTGTACCAACTGCAAGATGAATCTTCTAAAACACCCCCCAAACCAATAATGCAATGTACCAAGTCTAAGATGAATCTTCTAAAACACCCCCACACCAATAATGCAATGTACCAAGTGTAAGATGAATCTTCTAAAACACCCCCACACCAATAATGCAATGTACCAAGTGCAAGATGAATCTTCTAAAACACCCCCACACCAATAATGCAATGTACCAACTATAAGATGAATCTTCTAAAACACCCCCACACCAATAATGCAATGTACCAACTATAAGATGAATCTTCTAAAACACCCCCCAAACCAATAATGCAATGTACCAACTATAAGATGAATCTTCTAAAACACCCCCACACCAATAATGCAATGTACCAAGTGTAAGATGAATCTTCTAAAACACCCCCCAAACCAGTAATGCAATGTACCAACTATAAGATGAATCTTCTAAAACACCCCCCAAACCAATAATGCAATGTACCAACTATAAGATGAATCTTCTAAAACACCCCCCACACCAATAATGCAATGTACCAACTATAAGATGAATCTTCTAAAACACCCCCCAAACCAATAATGCAATGTACCAAGTCTAAGATGAATCTTCTAAAACACCCCCACACCAATAATGCAATGTACCAAGTGTAAGATGAATCTTCTAAAACACCCCCCACACCAATAATGCAATGTACCAACTATAAGATGAATCTTCTAAAACACCCCCACACCAATAATGCAATGTACCAACTATAAGATGAATCTTCTAAAACACCCCCACACCAATAATGCAATGTACCAAGTGTAAGATGAATCTTCTAAAACACCCCCACACCAATAATGCAATGTACCAAGTCTAAGATGAATCTTCTAAAACACCCCCACACCAATAATGCAATGTACCAAGTGCAAGATGAATCTTCTAAAACACCCCCACACCAATAACGCAATGTACCAACTATAAGATGAATCTTCTAAAACACCCCCACACCAATAATGCAATGTACCAAGTGTAAGATGAATCTTCTAAAACACCCCCACACCAATAATGCAATGTACCAAGTGCAAGATGAATCTTCTAAAACACCCCCCACACCAATAATGCAATGTACCATGTGTAAGATGAATCTTCTAAAACACCCCCCACACCAATAACGCAATGTACCAACTATAAGATGAATCTTCTAAAACACCCCCCACACCAATAATGCAATGTACCAACTATAAGATGAATCTTCTAAAACACCCGCACACCAATAATGCAATGTACCAAGTGTAAGATGAATCTCCTAAAACACCCCCACACCAATAATGCAATGTACCAACTATAAGATGAATCTTCTAAAACACCCCCCACACCAATAATGCAATGTACGAAGTCTAAGATGAATCTTCTAAAACACCCCCACACCAGTAATGCAATGTACCAAGTCTAAGATGAATCTTCTAAAACACCCCCCAAACCAATAATGCCGTGTACCAACTATAAGATGAATCTTCTAAAACACCCCCCAAACCAATAATGCAATGTACCAACTATAAGATGAATCTTCTAAAACACCCCCCACACCAGTAATGCAATGTACCAAGTCTAAGATGAATCTTCTAAAACACCCCCACACCAGTAATGCAATGTACCAAGTCTAAGATGAATCTTCTAAAACACCCCCCAAACCAATAATGCCGTGTACCAACTATAAGATGAATCTTCTAAAACACCCCCACACCAGTAATGCAATGTACCAAGTCTAAGATGAATCTTCTAAAACACCCCCATACCAATAATGCAATGTACCAAGTGTAAGATGAAACTCCTAAAACACCCCCACACCAATAATGCAATGTACCAAGTCTAAGATGAAACTCCTAAAACACCCCCACACCAATAATGCAATGTACCAACTATAAGATGAATCTTCTAAAACACCCCCCACACCAGTAATGCAATGTACCAAGTCTAAGATGAATCTTCTAAAACACCCCCACACCAGTAATGCAATGTACCAAGTCTAAGATGAATCTTGTAAAACACCCCCCAAACCAATAATGCCGTGTACCAACTATAAGATGAATCTTCTAAAACACCCCCACACCAGTAATGCAATGTACCAAGTCTAAGATGAATCTTCTAAAACACCCCCACACCGATAATGCAATGTACCAAGTCTAAGATGAAACTCCTAAAACACCCCCACACCAATAATGCAATGTCTACTGCAACTCCCACATGTTAATAATGTATTGTTCCAGTAGTAGGCTGGGGATGATAGAAATAAATACTGGATTCTTTTTTCTATTTCAGGCAGTACCTGTTCCTTTGTCTGACCTGCCTGTAGAGCTCCCAGTGATCAATCAGCTGACTGGGAGAGGGGCATCACCTCTTGCAAGTGATGAAGAGTGGGGAAGTGTCAAATGCCCAAAGTAAGTACATGTTTTGTTTTGGTGCAGTGTCTGAGGTAAAATGGTTGCATTTATCAAATCTGTTCATCTTTTGTTAGTGGGAAAAATCTATACCTGAGTAGAGTTTGCCTCCGAGTTATTTGTGAAAGTATAAGAGACTTGTGGTCGCTAGATGTGGAGGCCCTGCCCGACGTGAAACAGACACAATGGATACATTTGTGGACTCCTCCTGGTACTTTGTGCGTTTCCTTGACTACCAAAACACGGAGCAGCCATTTAGACGAGACCTGGCACATCGCTACATGCCAGTCGACCTCTACATCGGGGGCAAGGAACATGGTGAGTACGAGAGTGTATTCATTCATTAAATGACATCTCCAAGAATGTGAATTGGTCCAAGAAAGCCTTGATACAAAAGTAGTCTTTTCAGTCATATACAAGGCTCCAATCAGCCCTGAATACCCACTCTAGCTAACTGTGTGGACATCAGCTAAACCTGGAGGATTTGTTCATACGCAAGACATGATGTGAAGTTTTTTCCTAATATTTGTATGGATTATATTGATGAAAGTACTTTGAATATTGCTTTAATCAATCTGTGTCCTTGCAGCTGTCCTACATCTTTACTTTGCTCGATTCTTCAACCATTTCCTACACAGCCTTGGCCTTGTGCCTCAGCGTGAACCCTTCATCAACCTGTTGACTCAAGGTATGGTGATGGGTCAGACCTTCAGGATCAAGGGCACTGGTCGGTACATACAGCCGAAGGACGTAGACTTCTCAGGTAATTGGCAGCCTTGTTTTGTGATGGATATGTAAACATTATCAGGCTAGATGAAGGATAAACAGTAGAGTGAGTGAGTTTATTTTAACACCGCATTCAGCAATATTCCAGCCAGAAAGCAGCGATTAGTAAATAATCGAGTCTGGACCAAACAATCCAGTGATCAACAGCGTGAGTATCGATCTGCATAATTGGGAACCAATGACATGCCAACCAAGTCAGCGAGTGTGACCACCTGATCCTGTTTGACACCTTTTAAGACAAGCATAGTTGCCTTTTCTGGCAAGCATGGGTTGCTGAAGACCTATTCTACCCCAGATCTTCATGGATTTAAAACAGTAAAGATATTAGTACTTCAAAACTTAATTTTATAATATCTTGAGAAGTCTTTGAATTAAAGAGCATGGGCTGATAATATTTCAAGTCATTAGACCATCTGTATGTATACACCATCCACAACTGGAAAACAAGGTCAAGTTGAACACCGACCTGACGACCCGTATTGGCATGTATGAATGCTGCCCACTGACACTTGCCATGGTGAGTGAAGGGTCCCCAGGTTGCCCATGATCAAGTATAGTGCAGTAGATAGGCATGTGGATGTCTTATGAGCAAGGCATGTGGCAGCCAACCGTAGAATCAAGTTCATCATCATGCAGTGCACGTGCGCAAGCCTACATTTGCTTCCCCTCTCACAAACCAAATTGGCCTGCCCATTGCTGTGCACCGCATACTTCTTGTGAACACTTTCTCTGAGCCAGTCCACCTTATCCTTGTTTGCCAGTAGGTGGCGCCTGCAGTGACGTCTGATTGTAGTCGTAGGGTGGTTTGGTAGCCAGTAGTTAACTGAAGGAGGCATTTAGCAACAAACTGTGTAAGGATGGGTGATGAAGGAACAGTGAATACAATGATGTACTGAGACAGTATTGCCCTGTCCTCTACAGGGAGCAAGCCAGTGGAGAAGGAGACGGGGAGCCAGGTGGTGGTCGACTGGGAGAAGATGAGCAAGTCCAAGCACAATGGGGTCGACCCTCAGGTGAGATCATGACAGGAGAAAATGAAACCTAAAATCTTTCCTTACATTTTACATATATAACCACAGCCACGCTTGAAGATCACCTTCAAGTTCAACATTTGGAGCTCCATGGTGTAGACCAGGTCGTCAGAAAACAAAGTTTGTGTGTTTGTAAGTGGATCAAATTGTCAGGCACTGTGACTTAGAGTCATTGTTCCCCATCAAAATGGGACAAATCCTCCATTGGTCTGTCAGGTTCAGAACTGACTGTTGACAGGCTGTGTGATGAAGCTGGAAAACTGCTGAATGAAGTGATAAATTGTCAACAATCTCAGATCACTGTCCTCAGGCGATGTGGGCTGTTGAATGTGTTTAGGTTATCTCCCTTGAATGGCAATTGATTTAGTGTTGAAGTGTTCCGTGCACTATCTAAGTACTGTGTAAGAAACCCTGGAAGTATTTACTTGGTACAGGTGTACCAGGTATCAGGACTTAGGGCATCAGAAATACAGAGTTGTCAAGGGTTGTGTGTGTATCTCAGATCTTTAGTCATCTAAGTGGTAAGCAAGAACAACCTGCTAAACATTTTACTTCCTTCCCCAGCAAGCTGACATACCATGGTATGTAGAGAATCATATGAGCGTTTTCTGAGATTAGATGTATAAGGATGAGTTGATAAAAGTTCCACATAACATAAACTGGCTGGGGGTATTTAGTCATGCCATAATGGACAAACTGTGGTAAAGAATTGGGTGTTCTTTAATTACTTTTGAGTGGTTGGAATCAGTTGTTTAAGGCCTCTTTTTCATATAGTAATCATTTTCTTGAAGATCATTTAAGGTGGAGATAATGCATTTGAAATAATGCCAGACAATATGGATCTTATTTTACCCTGTCTTATTTTCAGACACAGAAGAATTTACATTTGTGAGCAATTTTGTGATGGTCATAATCCTCATTTGGCCAGATTTTGTTTTGGATTTTGATTGTTTGGTAATCATTGAGGTGATTTTGCTATTTTTCATTGCCTATTTTTCTAGCCGTGGTTTCAGACCTCAACCCCTTGATCTTGGCATTTAACATGTATACAAATGTTCTTATGTGTTGAATAACAATATAATGTTTTCAAGATTAACAGATCTGGAACCTATGATCTCACCTGTCAGTATTTGAAATGAGGTGTTGTTACAGGAAGTGATGTCTGAGTTTGGTATTGACTCCACCCGCCTTTGTATCCTGTCCAACGTTGCCCCACAGTCACACAGGAAGTGGTCCAATGAAGGTACAATTTCACTTACCTTAGCTTACACATAGAGTTGCTTTCTGATTGGATGAACACTTTTCTATTTTCATTATAACCTGCTCACAAATGAGTAACATTTTCTATGTAACCAGCTGGGAATGCAGAACTCATCAAGTACTTTGACTTTTTGGAGGTATTTTTTTATGTCAAATAACATTGAATCATGGATGATGTACGGAAATTACCAATGTTTTGCAAATTCTTAACAGTGGAAGGTGAGATATCTGTAAATCTGTTTTTCTTTTCTGTAAAATTTAGCGATTGCTACAGAAAGATTTGTGTCCAGGCTTCATTGTTCACTGGGTTGATGTACCCTAGATGTTTGTTCCTAAAAATAATTCCTATGTACATTAACAAACATCAGTCCATGTCCCCCTCGTGATCAGTGAACAACTTATGGTACCATGGTACTCTGGGATCAAGTCATATATTGTAACTGTTTAGATGTTTGGGTTTCTTTAGTTCATTGGGTTTTGGTTCTTGAGACCTACTGACTTGGCTGACTCATGACATCTTATCCCAGTTGCATTGACTGATGTTTATGCTGTTGATCACTGGATTGTCTGATACAGACGCCATTATTTACACATGTCACCATATAGCTGGGATATTGCTGAGTGCAGGTGATCTTATTTTATTGAAATTGTTAAATTATTCTACTGGTTTGTGGACATTTCTTGAAGGCTTGGGCTCTCACAATCATGCTCTGAGCAAGCCAAGAAAAACCCCAGTACTTGCTGGTCGTATGTTGTTGTGGGGAGCCTACTTTGCAGTCTGTTGTCTTGTCGCCAGAGTTCAAGGGCATCCTTCACTGGCAGGGCAGAATGTGGGCTCTTGTTGCTGACCTGATAGAACAGAGCAGGGGAGATAACTCCAGTAAACCATCCCAAGAGGACATAGACAAAGTGGACGCATTTGTGTTTGAGAATAGAAATTACTTTCTGAAAGAGGTAAAGTAATTAAGTACCATATTTTTCAATAAGGGACTGTGAGACACAAAGTCTTTGTGTCATAGGCTGTTGCTGTGATGGCAGTTAGTTCAGAACATCAGTTCATCATACTGGTTGCACTGGTAACAATTAAATACATTGTGTGTAAGCTAGTTTGGGTGTGCAGCTCTATGATATTACTGGAAAACCCCTAAAATGGTAAAAAAGTTTACTTGGATACTCATTTTGTCTAAATATGTATTTCAACAGAAGTTAGAAGAATGAGTTAATGGAGGGTGGTTTTACACAGCCTTGAGTAGTATTCCAGCAGTTTCCCGGCGAACGAAGCACACAGGAAATGGAGTCCGTGTATATTACCCAAAGGTCAAATCAAAACAACGATCTGTGCATGAAAACTAAAATCATTTAAAACAGATAGCATACATTATTTCAATGAAAATGTAACTTTTATTGAAAATAACAGTGCCTTGAGAACTTTTGTATTTTATATGACATGACATGTTTGGGTGTACGTGGGAATAAATCAACTATTTTTCGACTGTATCATGTAACATATCTGTAGCCTTGAGGGTTATGTATTCTTTTATCACAACAGAGAATCAGCTTTAATTTTTCCACCTGGTTTGAAATGAACGCCATACTTCATCTGTTCTGAGCCATATATGTTACCGACCCATGAAGGTCCCGGGGTAGAATAGGCCTTCAGCAACCCATGCTTGCCACAAATGGTGACTATGCTTGTCGTAAGAGGCGACTAACGGGATCAAGTGGTCAGGTTCGCTGACCTGGTTGACACAAGTCATCGGTTCCCAATTGCACAGGTCAATGCTCATGTTGTTGATCACTGGATTGTCTGGTCCAGACTCTATTATTTACAAACCGCCGCCATATAGCTGGAATATTGATGAGTGCGG
The DNA here is from genome assembly GCF_037392515.1 of Haliotis asinina. Lineage (NCBI taxonomy): Eukaryota > Metazoa > Mollusca > Gastropoda > Lepetellida > Haliotidae > Haliotis > Haliotis asinina. The sequence continues at coordinate 50,682,586 of NC_090291.1, read as the reverse complement.
CATAAAACTAAACTCACTCACTCACTCACTCACTCATATATGTTACCAATCTTACAGACTCATCTTTGTTTCAATTTAGCATCTTCACAACATGTTCTCCTCATTTCTTAATTGGAAACAATTGGGATCTAGGCTAGAATTAGGAATGACAGTGGTGCCGATGGTCACACTGTATGACAGGTTGCATGGTACGCTGATTGTGTAGATTGTTGCTGACATGTAACGTGTCATATTTGGGATTACACTTTCTTAGTAAAGTACAAATTCTAGTACTTTTTTGGCTGAGTCTCAGGATGTGAACCCGCACCCTCAGTCAGGCTCCTATCACCAGCACACAAAATCAGCCACTTTCCCCTCTAAGCCACTGCAACTTCCATTAAAATGTAGTGTAAACTGCATACTTTGTGTACCCCCCTGATAAGTGTAATCATTGTTGCTGACAGTATGCTGGTACATCTAGTCCAGACTTAATTATTGACGTATCTTCCCATTACACAGGTACAAGAAACCTTTGCATTAAATAAAGTTCTTGATCTCACTTGTTTTCAGGTCAGCTTCCATATGGGGAAGACCTTTCTTTTGAATGCTGCCATCTCTCGTCTCCAGGGCCTGACAAATGCCCTCAAAGTCAGTACCTCTACGAATCTTAGTCATATCAAGTATTTCATGTTATTCCAAATCATTGCATCTGCTATTCCAGAATAAATAAACATACACTAAAATTGTTGGCCAGAATATATTAGCTATTTAAATTTTTTTTTGTAAGTGTACGGTCTGTTGCATGTTACCATGGAGATGTTTTTAATCAGAAAGGATAAAATCATGTTAACTCTCTGTGCTGAACTTCCTCAGAAAATCCAGCCCACCTTGATGCGACACAGCATCCAGTTTGAGCGTGGTCTCTGTGACTTGGTGGTGATGATGGCACCTCTGGCACCCCACCTGGCATCCGAGATGTGGGCAGGGCTAGCAAGTATCCCCAACAAACACTGTCCTCACTACCTCTGGGTAGGTAATCCAAACAGAACTTTATATAATGCTACACACAAACTATGACAGCCTTATGATAACTGAATAACTGGATTACTATGTTACAAGTGTGTGCATTTTCAAAAGCCCTAGCACCAACCACTACCTCTTCTTGACACCAACGATCCCTACCTGAAGCAAGTGACCATCCCTCAAGGCCTCGTGTTGGTCGTCCATCGGGTGCTGGAATTCATCCAAAACATCTCAGAAGAAGCCAATGAGCCAGTGAAGCTGTAATTCATACTTGACTTTCATCTGTTGAAGGACAAGGGTGTGTTGGAGCAGACGTGGCCTGACGTGGACCAGGATTACCCTCTACCCCTTCTCATCAAGGTAGGTGGAGCTGTTCTAGACTTGTAGGACATGGAGGCATCACTGTTGGGGCAAGCGGTGTTAACATTGACTCAGTGATAGGATCAAGTTGAGGAGCATGTCTTCGTGCTAAAGGAGAAGAAGTTAGAACTGATTGTGACTAAATATATCTTGTCTCTTACACAGATTATGAAATACTTTTCACAGTTTACTAGACTTGGAAGTTTACGAGCCTACATAGTAATTCACTTTTCCGAAATTTGAATGTGGACACGTGTTTCAGCAATTACTCTTGTAATATGATAAACATTTTCATCAGACCATATTCTTGCATGATGTAAGAGCGTGTTATGACTTACCAAGTCAGAGAGGGTGATATATTCACAAATGACACAAGCCCTCATATCATTGTGAGGATTAAAGATTTTTTTTAAATATATAAACATTTTGAGATGACCACCAACTTGAAACACTTCACAGTACAATATATCTAGACAAGGCTGGACACTTTGGCGTACCCCACCCACCTGCTTTGCCCACTGCTATGCTACCATGGCATGCAGACAATTAGAACTTCATATAAACATAGTCATGGGTGATTGGACTATCGACCACCACTCATGACACTTATCAGTTCTTTATTGTTATTTCTATGAGTTAACTGAAAGCCAATTTTGGCCCCCAACTAAGCGATCTTGGCACAAATGGTGGACAACAGCAAGTGTCAACCAATGAGAGGGCTTGCTTTGACCACACACCCTTTATGCATCCTTATCGTCCTTACTATGGTCTACCATGCGTTTTACAAATGTCTTTAATCCTTGCAATGACACGATGACTTATGCTTCACTAGCCAATCGGACCAGTGCCAGTGGAGATATACTGTCTGGATGTTTAGTAACCACAGACTATAGTGGACCAGTCGCTATTTCGTACACTGCTCTTAGAATCTAACATCCACACTCTGAAATATTTAGTTGGTGGTTCCAAAGTCACCTGCAGTAGCAGAATGTCATTGATTGTGGGGTTGTTATGTACCACCATACTTATGGATTTCAAAAGAGCAGCTATCATCTCAGAGCTTCATCAAACAAAATTCATTAAGAACATCACATTGAGTAGTTGCTACATTCATAGCTTCCTGATTGTCTCCCTTGCAGATAAACGGACAGGAGTCAAGCCAGGTTTTAGTTGCGAGGCAACAACTGGAGGCCTTGACATTAGAAGCAGCCCATGACCTTGCCAAGATGAACAGTGTATATGAGGAGTATTGTGCAGGTCGTGAGTTGAAGGACGTCCAGTTTCACATGGAGCCTGGGTATGAGGCAGTAATAGACTTCAGTGTGCCGTCCACAGGCCAGAAGAAGGAGAAACTGTCCAAACAGGAGAAGAAAATGAGGAAGAAGGAAATACAACAGAAGAAGAAACAAAGGAAGCAACAGAATAGACAAAGTGTGATGTGATATATCTATAAACTATGTACATAAAGTTTATTGCCTGTGCTTTGTTGTGAACATATTTACATTCAAACATACTGCATCATAAACTATAAACCCTTGCTGGGATTGGATACTATTTTTGGGTTTTTTGTTTGTTTGTTGTTTAACCCCCACACTGAATATTCCAGCTACAAGGCAGTATGTAAGTAATCAAGACTGGATCAATCAATCCAGTGATCAACAGCATGAACATTGATGTACACATGTCAGATAGGATGATAAGTGTCAACCAGGTCAGTCGAAGTAGGCTCAGTGTTATTCCTCATCATTGTAGTAGTGTATTGAATAATACTGAGCTGATGTTTACTCAGACTGGTGCTTTTTTATCATGATACTGAAGTATGTGACTATTAATGTGGACACCACGGGATGATTGTGTAGCTGTCAGGTGCTCATAGTGCATTGCTGCTACAAATAACACTTATCCAATTATTCAGCTTGCTGGAACTCAACATATACTATAATATGGACAAATTCAACATCGACCTGTGATGATCTGGGTTAGAATTGGTCTTCAGTGACCCATGCTTGTTGAGGCAGCTAAGGTGATTGGGTGGTCAGACTGTCATGGTTGAGTCATGTCATCATATCCCAGATACAAAGATCAATTCTCATGCTGTTGATCACTGTATTGTATGGTTTGGACTTGATAATTTACAGACTGCAGCCATGTAGCTGGATTATTGCTGAGTAGATTATCAACTGACAGGTGGTTGATTCAGAAGACAGTTTCTTTTGAAAGTAAAACAATTTAGCAAATTATTCTCCTGGGATGCATGTTTTAAGATCAGTATTTTCCTGAAAATATTTGTTTGCCCAGGAATAATGTGCTCAAACATGAGGATGAATTCTTACGTTTTTGGTCTAAGTGATTTCTGTTGCAGGTATTTTGAATACTGAAGTAATTAAGTGCTGGTATACCATGGAATTCACCGAAGCCATCCAACAACATGCTTGTGCAGTCAGTACGTTTGTGTTGGTCAACGTTGTGATGGAGGGAGATAGAAGTACATGTATACTGTTATTGTGTGTCATCACGAGTCAAGGGATGTAAATGGACAGTTCTCAGATTCAGTACATCAAAACCGAGGTGTGCCTCAAGGTTCAGTCTTGGGTCCGATGATTTTCACCCACAAACAAAGGATTTTTCCCAAGTTATTGGGAAGTAATTTGTTATCACCCTGATTCTCTCCCTAGCAACAACTAGGATTAGTTATTGTAACAGCCCCGTGCACCAAGTCTTACCAACAAGTTCCAGCACATCCAGAATACTGCGGCTCGAATAGTCTCCAGCTGCAGGAAGTATGACCACACCACTTCCATCTTACATGACCTACACTGGCTGCCCATCGGACAGAAAAACAACTATAACGTCTTGTGTCATGTGTATCGATGCCTGTCTAATGATGTTCCACAATATCTGTGTTATCTGATTACTAAGTCCAAACTAGCTCGATCACTGCGTTTAGAAAACAAGCTCATGTTCATATATGGAAGGTGAATCTATCCATGGAAGAGCAAACACTATACATGAACCATTATTAGTTTCATTTGACATTCCACGCCACATGTTACCAGAACAGGCAATGTGAATTCAAAATGGCTTCAGATGTTAAAAGAGCCAAGAATCGGTGCACAAATGCATTGGTCCAGAGTCCTTTGACCCCGTCACAAAATTGGAATCGATGGGCCACTTTGTTAACTTTCAAAAGAATATTTTCATGGATACAACACGCTTTCCTTTCAAAGGCGTTGAGCGCCACGTGTGTCTTTTGAATCAACCACGTGTCAGTGCCTGAGTCGTTGCAAGCCAGTTGTGATAATCTACTAGGGTTTCTCTGTTGGTTTGGTGTTTAACGCCTCAGCCTGCAATACTCTTTGTCGGCGGTCTAAATAATCGAGTCTGGACCAGACAATCCAATGAAAATCAGGATACAGTAATGACATGTTAATTGATTCTTATGACAAATATGGGTTGCAGAAGGCCGTGGAAATCCAGTGAGTCATTATGAAAACCACACAACGCATGCCTTTAGGTATTGTCCTTAAAACGTTAGCGTCAAGAACGGGTGTGACCTGACATCAGCACATGTTCTCCCCATGCTGTTGATGTTGAATGAGCCTCCTGGAAATGTTGTTGTAAGAATTAACAACTTGCAGTTGTTGCAAGTTAACTTGACATACTCGCTGTTGGTGAAGTTGTCTTTCCATCTTATCCCAGACGTGTTCGATGGGATTCAATTCTGGGCTTGAAGCAGGCTAATCCATGGTCTGGATGTTCTGGAGGAATGTCTGTGTCAGTCTTGCTGTGTGCGCTCTCGCGTTATCTTGCTGAAAAAATGATGACGTTTTTTAGCAAAACATGGACGCATTACTGGTCTCAACACTTCGTCGATGTAGCGCTGCGCAGGAACACCCCTACCACGAACTTGCCAATTGTTCTGAGAGATTACATATTGAACATAACGTTGCCATCTTCTGGCACCCGAAGCCATGAGGGAAGGCCCTCCACCAACGATATCTCTCCAAAACACAGGGTTCTGAGAATCTTTCACATCTACGACGCCATATTCTCACTCTGCCGTTTGCGGTATCGATGCAAAATCGACTTTCATCTGAGAAGACGATGTTCTGCCACTGCCAATTGCGCCAGTTGCACTCTCGCGTTATCAGTTCAGTCGAGCACGTTTATGTTGAGGTGTCATGCGTGAACCAACGTATAGTCGACGGCAACGTAAACGCGCCTGAGTGAGACGGAGACGTAGATTATTGTCACTGATGTGTCTGTTGTATTTTCCTATGGCGTTACGGGCTTTTGAGGTAGCTGTTATGAAGCGATTTCGCAAATGAGTGGTCACAATGTAGCGATCTCGCCGGTATGACGTTACACGTGGAGGTCTGCTGACAGCGGTCAAGCTGACTGTAGATGGCGGACTGATGCGTTCTGTAATGCCCGTCGTTAGATGCTCCAACATACCTCCATATTTCCTTTTGCTCTCTGAGGTTCGTTAGCGCTTAAACGTGGCCCTGTTTCATGAAAATGCGAATGTAGACGTTAAGAAGTATCCGTTCCTAATGTAGCATCGCATGAGCAGGAACATCATGCAAACGAATGCAATACTAACGTAACGACCTGTCCCCTTACGAGAAGAATGATAACCATTAAGTTCACATTTTAGTTACGTGTGCTGCGTCTGTGGTAGACATTTTCCTTTTGCCGTGAAAAACAGTATTAACGGAATCATTACAGAAACTTTTTCAGTACTGGGGATTTACGTGATAGTAGATATTGATGAATTTTGCGTTTCTTTTGACTGTCAGTATATAATTCATACTTACAAAGACGGGATTTAAAGTATTTCACCATTTTTTATAAGGCAAAGCAGCGAGCTGAGAATCCTCAGTGAAATGTCTTGCGATGTGAATGGGGTCGAATCATATATAGGACGGGTGTTTCTTAACAATAATGTGAAGATAAAATTTCAAGGATGTTACATAACAATCCTTGAGTTTGACATTATGACATATTCTAAAGTTAGGTTCATTTTAAGCCTTGGCCTGAGGTCAATCGATGTGTGGATCTATAAAAACTATTATATATTTAGTTTCTTAAGTTAACGTTCTATGACATGGCGCATTTCTAGTAAAGCAGTGCATTTGCCTTGTACTCTTCATCAACGGGTCACATATGAGACTCCATTGCAACAATCTTCACGGAGCAAATACTTGTTGAGATGATTGAACGAAGTCCTGTGTTTGCCACCTGGTAATGTCGCCTAAGGAACGGGGTTAGAAAGAGCATCGGAGCGATTGAGTATTACTTTACGCCGCTTTTAGCTGTATTTCAGCAATGTCATGGTTATGGAAACCCGAAATGGGCTTCACACATTAAACTCAGCGTGCTGAGCGGCCGGTTTATGCACAAAACCCTTGTCCCCTACCTTGACTATATATATTGAATCGGAGGGTCAGTAACTGGGTTGATTGTGGGTCATTGTTCCCCGAAGACGCTGGGAATTGCTCATATCATTCACGCCTGGTAAACCTGGTCCAGACACGAATGGTTCACATTGTACATGTTATTCCATAGAAATCATCATCACCCGCACCTAGTCATCAGTTACGAACGGTCTGTCGGCATCGGAGAAGGTGACAGAGGTTGGCTCAGTGGTTATAGCGTTGGTTCGACACAACGGCTGAGTTCGGGGTTAATTGTTCACAACCTTCCGTCGATTGATGTTAAGTGCCTGAAGTATTACTAAACGTGGATAAGCTTACATGTTCGTGAACGCCAAAGATCCTGTTTCGATTCCCCACTTGTGCATTCGATTATGCCTGAAATATTGGTAACTGCGGCCTAATTCCCCACTCACCACTTCTACTGCGTGCTACAGTTCAAGGAATGTTTTCTACCTTCAAACCACCTGTGAACGACCCAGCATGTAGACATAGTTATCTGTCTTCGCCATGCAGGTGTTAATTGTAAACTCAGGTACCGTTCTCTTTAGGGAAATAAACCATTGCCGCTACCTTTTCAGACCGTTAATTTCGCCCAGATTTATATCCATCAGGCCACCGGATGATAGCGATGGGGCTTTTTGAAGATAATGGTTGTGAAATAATTGGAATCGGAAGCGTAAATTGAGACGATGAAGGGACTGTTTCGCCATAAGTTACACGATAAATGAAGAAAACCGATGTACTGGAAGCCCTAGCCAATCTGCTGTGGTCTAGAAATATGATCTCTTTATGGAAGTGTGAGAAGTGTTCTATCTGAGCCTGTCGGTCATGCAGCCAGGCGCGATCATTCCGAGACCTCTGCTTCAGCGGTTTCGGCAGATTCGTTGTGTATGTTGTTACAGATGCTGTTTATTTTATCCACGTATACAGTAGCAATGGGCGCAGCGCAGCCCATGGTGTGCAGACGATAACACTCAACTCAGAAGTTTTCAACAATCTTGGGATGATTGTGTTTAGTTCCTTCTTTTGTTTTAATGGATGATCGGTTTCCACAGTGCGCGCACAAAAGAAAATCACCCAGCTGCGCGGCTGATGATTTCAATGACAGTATCTTAATAACGGGCCATAATTTGAAAGTATCGGTGGTTGGTGTTGTTTACGGCCCACTGTGGACTGCCTTGATAGCCGAACCCGATAACAGATCTCGCTGTATTGAGATGTGAAGAGAGCTAGCTGTCGTCTGCTCGTCCAACATGGCGGACGGAGAGCGTAAAACGGTGTAATTATTTCCCTCCTCGCAATGAAGTCGACAAAGCAGTGAAAGTTTGTAAATTTCTCAGCCGGCTTAGAAGGGTTGAGAATGGCTTCGAGTGTGTGGGACTCGCTCACATGCGCTAATTTATTTGTAGCTTTCGCTGCTGTCACAGGATTTGCCGAGAAGAAAATGGGACGATTGAGTGTGGAATATGTGTTCGTGGTTGAGGTGTTCTGGTCGGATGGAAGGACTTCTTACATCAAAAGAACTTACAAAGACTTCCTCAGGTTCTATAAACTCCTAGTGTCACAGTTTCGATCAAAGGACACACCTGACGACGACGCTGTACCTCTTCCACGACTAGAAGGTAACAGTAGACCTGCCGATTATCACTTTAGGAACTTTCAGTAACAAACGGATGAGATCTACACATTGCATACAGTTACTGATTCATAAATTCACAAAGTTGCCTTTTAATATAACTGGTACGTATGTTTTGGTATGCAGTCTGTCAATGTTTTGATGGAGGTGATGCTTACGTGTTGCACAGGGTTGATTCATTTGTCGTGTTTGTTTAAGGTGGTCCGAATATAAACATTCAGCTGAGTGTTACACGTAGAGATTACGTCATGGCTTGTAGCCGTGTACAACACATCATGTCGCTATATAAGCAAATACATGTATATTAATGAGTATCTTGGTTCTAATGGTTTCCGAGATGCGGTGAATGCGTGACCTGGACCGGTTTCCAACCAGTGCCGGTTGTTCTGACGAGGTCAAACAGTAAACTCTGTGTTGAAACAGCGACGTGGCAACTACCCCGCCTCGGTGTAGAAAGTTTCAGTCACGTGGGACATTCTCCGTTAACTTTAATGTCCGTGAAATATATCTTGGTTCTAGTTAAAGCACCCCGTTATTAGTTACCGTACTTGTTTAAATATGCCCCCGGTATGCTTATGAGCACTGAAGTACATAGGAGAGACTGAATGTATGATCTACGTTTAAGACGTATGTATACAATGATACTTTGAAGACGGATTTGTGTGAAAATGAATATTTATCCCTATTTAAAATTTAAATAATAATTTTTAACAATTATCATAGATAGAAATAATTTTAATGATTTATTTAAAATTTTATCTATCGACATCTTCACAGATAACACATCTACATTTCGATAGAAAATATGCAAGTATCGTTAAATCTATAAACATTGCTCACTGCCTACCCTTAGGCAGAAGGGCCGTTGGGTAGCTCTGAAGTAAAGCGATTCTCCGTCACGGTGAAACCCCAGTTCAATTTTCCAGTCGTACAATGTGTTAAACTTTTGTGTATCTGGAGATACGGCTGTCATACTGCTGCTGTCCGTGACGTCAGTGCCTGCTCATTCAGTGATTTGATCATGAAATGTTGCTTTATGCGATGGCAAAGTTGATTATGAGTCCTATCTAGGCCAACCCACGCCCAGAGAGCAAATTGCTGTTCAGCTATAAGTATTTACGGGTATGTATGTGGTAGGTGTTAGAGAACTGGAACCACCAAACCGTGTCGCCTTTGCAACATACACTAAACTATGTCAGTGAAAGCAAACAGGCTGATTCCCTCTTCTGTACATGACACAGACGGCAAAGTCATTCATATTGAATAAGCATGTGTGTATAGATAGCTATCTGGAGTCTAACAACCGTGTGGCCCCAGGTATAAACATGACCTGGAGAATGAGCTGGAAAACAACATGAGGTCATGAGCTTTTTCTTTGTTGACATTATTTTATTCCAAGCGGGTTTAGATCGTGCGAAAAGTGATCGCTTTCAGTGATCACTTGTGTGAGCGTATTGTAGTGAAAGGTGTTATGTTTACTATTCATATATTATGTTTAGGTATGCGTGTTGGGCATTTGAACAATTGAGACTCACATCAGCGAGTTCTGTCTGTTTTTTTAGATTTATAACGGATCGAAAATATGACAGTTTAGATTTAGCTTGTAGATTTGGCTGTATTTGATTTCTGTTATGTGTCTATTTAGCAGAGTGCGAATTCTCATAAGATGTCAGCCTCCATGTCATGTTCTCACATTCATTTTTTGCGATAAGGAGACCGGTGGCCCCATGTCAGAATTAGGCTGTCGTCATGATTTTAGAATAATTTGTTTCGATAATCTAAGACTGAAGGATCATCATACAGTGTGAGACAACATTTCCAAAACAGCTTGCCTAAATAAAGTTGAATGCACATAGAGATAGATTTGTGGAGACATGCTTCTGCCAAGGACATACCCCAGTAAAGATATGGGAGCAACTAGCTCTGATCCACATGGTGATGCCCTTCTTACCTCGTACCTCACTGTTTGTGTGTCACGGGGTCGGTGCTCATGCTGCCGACCACTGGATATTCTCGCACCGAATGACACATTTACATGAATAGGTGAAATATAGCTGAAAGTTCTCTCCCTCTACACTAACAGTGTCTCTGTAACAGAGATGCTTATTTTGTACTTTCTTGAGTTAAACAGTCCCTAATATATTTTGAAGATATTCCAGAGCATATTTCACAATTAAGTAATTGTGACCAAGTCCAGAAATGGGCTTCACACATAGTACCCATGATGTGAGGAGTAGAACCCGTGTCTTGGGCGTGATGGGCGGACAAGGCAACCTTACCGCCTCTCCTAAGATGCAACACGCTATTGCCAACGACAGGTGAAGACTTAAATTGCCCCACAAAAGCATGTATACACTTAGAAATAAGTGTCCACAACACAGCTAAAATACCTGTATGACATACATCTCCGTCGAGTAATCCAGACTTGTTTGGGTCACTGGGGGGCGGGGTAGCCAAGTGCTTAAAGCGTTCGTTGGTCACACCGGAAACCAGGGTTCGTGCAGCCCATTTCTGGTGATCCCGATCCAATGTTGGTGGAACATTGCTAAAAGCGGCATAAACTCAACCCAACTCACTCAAAACACTGTTTCATTTTCATCCACAATCTGACTCGGAGGACTACTTTCTTTTGCTCGAGAGTGTAGAAATTCCGGATAGCAACTTGAACGTGACAATAACATCCCTTATGTAATTTTATCCGTTTAACCACACCCTCCTAGTCTCTAGTCTCGACACACTTAACACATGTACACGATGCATGCTCATTGAGATTGCTAATAATTACTCCATACTCGTAACCGACAATCTTAAGCCAAAGTTTCAATGGTAGTTTCTTCTGCATTTGATTGTGTTTGTTCTGGCACGAGTCGATTCTGACAAGTAGATATCCGGACATCATCCCAGAGTTACCTCGGCCCTTGACGCAATGCTTAGCGAGGCTAGACAGTGTATGAAACGGAGTACATGAATCTCCGGCCTCACTTGAACCACTTTCAAAATATACCCACTTGGAGTATCAGGTTTGGCAAGTAAATATCAGTTCATCCTCAAAAGAAAGCGTAAAAAATATTTAGGTCAGAGCATTTTGCACCGTATCTGATTTTGTGGGCGTCTGCTAGGAGGCTCCCATCACCTGATTGTTGGAACAGCACGCTGAATCGTGCACTCTAACGTGGAGGGTCCAGTGGGGAGGTGGGGTAGTCTAGTGGCTAAACCGTTCGCTCGTCAATCCGCTGACCCGGGTTCGATTTCCCACATGGGTACAATGTGTGAAGCCCATTTCTGGTGTCCTCCTCCGTAATATTGTCAAAAGCGTCGTATAACTAAACTCACTCACTCATTCACTTGGAGGAGAAACATACATCTTCAGTTTTATCAAGTCACGTAAATAACTGTTTGAAACATGTAGATATACGAGTACATGTGTGAATTATACACACGGCTGTCTAAGATATTTGTATTGCATCATGCATACGTCTATCGCATGGCTAGTATCATTCCATGAAACATTAAGGTCCAATGCCCTGAGTAAAGATATGATAAATAGATGAAGAGCAGCTTCTTAATTACATTTTAAGCGACGTTTAGGTGTTGGTTCTAACGCCATTATCAAGCTATTGACAGAGCCGACATCTTACAGTACTTAGTACTCCAACTTCCGAATGGCCCCAAAGAAGTTTTCTGACGCAGTGATCAAGGACACAAAGAACAGGTCACGTTGTATATATGACATTCTCAGAATAGAATTCCAGCACTTTCTACAGCCGTTCTACAGAATGTTGCACGTGGAGTAACAATCACTTGTAGTACATCAGTGACTTTTACGAAACACCTATAGTGTGTATATGTCTTGACGGAGGGGATGAATCTTGTAACGCTGCAAGCACGTAGGGTTACATGTGGGCAGTATATGTTGATGTGCTCGGTCAAGGAAAATAACGCCAGTCTGTTAGGTGGTACCTGGAAGTCACACTTTCCCATGAAGAATTGTTTTCCTGTATTCACCTGTACTTTGAGTCGTGACTCGGGCTTTGTTTCGTTTGTGATCATTTGCGTGTTTCGGAGTCATAGTTCGTGCCTTTCTGAAAATGTACTTCAACACATCTACAAGCGTAGTCTGATTTGTCAGTTTTATGAGTTTTTGTTAAGATTGTTCTCAACAACAGACATCCTTTAACTTTGTAACTTTGACACTATAGTTTCGTATCGACGCTGCGGCTTCGTATCTACACTGTCGTGTGATGTGTACAGTGTGGTTTCATGTCGACACTGTGACGCACTGTGACGACACTGTGGTTTCTTGACGACGCTGTGGTTTCTTGTCAACATTGTGGTTTCGTGTCGACACTGCGGCTTCGTATCTACACTGTCGTGTGATGTGTACAGTGTGGTTTCATGTCGACACTGTGACGACACTGTGGTTTCTTGACGACGCTGTGGTTTCTTGTCAACATTGTGGTTTCATATCGACACTGCGGCTTCGTATCTACACTGTCGTGTGATGTGTACAATGTGGTTTCATGTCGACACTGTGACGACACTGTGGTTTCTTGACGACGCTGTGGTTTCTTGTCAACATTGAGGTTTCATGACGACACTGTGGTTTCATGTCGACACTGTGGTCTCATGTCGACACTGTTGTCTCGTGTCGACACTGTGGTTTCATGACGACACTGTGGTTTCTTGTCAACACTGTGGTTTCATGTCGACACCATGGTCTCATGTCGACACTGTTGTCTCATGTCGACACTGGTTTCTTGTCACCACTGTAGTTTCACACTGCAGTATGGCGGGAGTATTGCTGCCTTATGTCTGCACCGAGATCTCATGTTGACACTGTGGTCTCCTGCCCACAGTATGCTTTCATGTCGACACTGTGGGTTCGGGTCCACTCTGTAGTTTCATGTCCTCACTGTGGACTCCATGTCTTCCTCGACTTTGTCTTTACAGTGTATTTTGCCCCATTTTCATTGTGATAGACAGTACCGTACGAGCAAGAGGAAATATAGTTTATTAGATAAACTGAGGTCGTGACGTCAAACGGAAACAAAACGTCCATAGCAACTGTAACTGTGGAATTATGACATAACACATTGGACACTTGATTATGCAGGACTTGGGCTCCACGTCTTTCAGCTCCATATTTGTCCTCACGGCTGGAGGACATGACACTGGTCCATGATATGGACGTTGACCATCACCTTTGACCCGACATGGGATAACGCCTTTGGCCCCGTTTATCACCTCAGTAGTCATATTTGACAGCTGGCTGTGACTCAATGTGCCACGTGTTGACAGGTTGACATAACACTGACCCCAGTATCGGCTATAGGTAGACAGCCTTACTATGATAAACACAATACATGGGTGACTGCATGTTTGTTTCATGCGATGTAGATACATGCCGTGCACAGTAGTGTGACAGCCATTGTTACTGTATTTACATGGCCTGTATTCGTCTGTTGGGGCGAGGTGTTTTGTACGATATATAGAACTACACCTCACAGTTGTACTTGTGACCATGGCCGGAGTGAGTGAGGCAGTTAGCTTGTACGTTATATTTAACTATAACACTGTCGACGGCTGGACGGAATGCGAGTGAGTTATGTCGTACGATGTATCTAACCACAACAAACAGTATTGTGGAGGAACTGAGTTGGCTTGTCCCACAACACATTGTTGTGCACGTTCCATGTCACAAATGAATAAGAGAGTGAGATTATGCGACTCCTTGAGGCAACATCACAGTGAGATTGGTCTGGCATCGGCAGAGCTCAAAATAAGGTGCCGTCTTGCGTATTTATAACTCGATCCAATTTATTTTGATTTGTTTGTCTATCAACTGAATAACTGCACTCAACATAGTACCCAGTGTATCTTCGTCAAGTGCGAACCATTACTTTAATAGGTTTATTTACTGATCGAGTGCAGGCACCACACATGTATGGCCTCTAGTCCATGCCGTGAATGATGCATTAACAAGGTGCTACATACATCGTTGATAATAGGACACGTATATTACTGTTGAGGGCAGATGCGCAGTTATACACTTGAAGCAGCACATGAACTGATACCCAGATACCGGTACCCCAGAAACACAAAGTAAGCAGGGTTATCTAAAGAAAGTTCTACTCATTCGTGTGAATTAAAGACAAATATCTTTCCACATTTAGTCGATTGCACAATTCCGACTATTTTAGACTACGTGTCTATTTGCACGAATAACGCCGCACTTAGCAATATTCCGCGTGTATGACGGATATACGACGACAGAACATGCGTTTACGAATCACTATCAAACAGCGACGATGGCGTTCGCGAAGAGGGCAGCCTATCCTGCCCTACTGGTGGCACCCGTCATAAACACATGCACAGGCCAGTCAGCTCATGTACACCGGAAACAGTTCGGAAAAGAACGGTACACGTCACTAGAAATAGCATCGGACTAATTTGAGAAGTGTCCTCCAAATGCCTATCTTAGACTTTTGGAAGGCTTTACTGGGTCCTTGAATGCTGTAACCTTGATCTAACAACTCCTCTACAGTAGCGTGAAGCTCTTTGAAATCTTGGTAAAAAGAGCACGCTCGATTGTACCTTAAAAGTTGTGATATGAAAACACCAGAGGCTGGAGCTACTGAAATATTGCTCGACATGAAAGGACATTTTTTGGAAAGTAGAAATAATTCCTTTTTGTCCTATAGCCTTGCTGAGAGTTTTTCCTAGTATTAATTATTTATGCATGGATCTAAAAAATGAAACACGCGAGACGGCCTCACTTGTTTCCTGTATTTCAACTTCAACTTTCAAGAAACCCAATACACAGGATATACTAGTGTAACACTTCAGATAACTACACACATAGGTTAATTTTGCATATATGTTTTATTGCAGTCTGTCATGCAGACCCTGAAATAATTATACTCATTACAGCCCATGCGAGTCTAGAATACGTGTTAAGTCTATTATTTCGAAGCTTCAGGAAAATGAAGAAAATCTCTGGGTCTTTTTTTATATTTTATAATTATTGTTTGTTCTGTTCTTTATGCAAAATGTGTTCATTTCGGACAGCAGTGCGAAATAATGATATTTGTTTTATGTGACAAGTTTGTCATTGTGAAATATAACACACGACTTAATATTACGAAGACAAGCACCGCGCACCCCCAAATGATTCTTTGTCCGTTCTTGCAGCTGTTGTTTATTGAATCCAGTCACGATCTTCTATTCTTGAAATCAAGCTTGGTTCATATCACTAATAACTAGCGTCTAGTCACTCTTTGCACAGCGATGAAACGGCGAAAGCTAGAGCACCCAGGGGAGACAACTGTAACCTCGATCGCCATCTTGATATTTGCCATTTGGCCCGAGAACCATGCTGTTTCATCTTTTATCTCGGCATTATTGTTTACTGGATTCCGCGAGCTGGGGCATGAATTGCTGGAGTCTGACCTCCTTCGCGAGGATACCTCTCCTTAACGACCATTAACTACGGTCTAAGCTGATAGACTAAGCTGCTTCAATTCTGTGATAAGAGAAGAACGAAGAATTAATAGAATCCTGGCCATATTGTTCGTTCATTTACTGGGCTTGGAAGTAAAGTTCAGGTATTAAAATGTCTCGGAAAGCGCTACCCATGCACTCACGATGTTTCAGACTTTGTTTGATCCTCAAATGATCGGATTGTTTACAATGTTGCAAATACTGGTGGGTTTATCTGGATGTATGTTTAAAAGGCTGGCTGTTATCGTTGTGTTCTGGTGCATAGGCCTATTTGGAATATACACTCTCTCCCATGCATAAACAAAGTACGAAAACATTTTTCTCTATATGTATATATTTCATATAGTGCCTGGTATACTGATAATTGGGTTCAAAAGTGAACGGTCTCATAGCAATGCTATTTCGACTATTGCTGTATCCCTACCCTCGGAATTGCCCCAGTTTCCTTTCCCCGGGGCAAGCTAGGTATGTCAGTGACCTTTAGTACGAAGCCACCGCATGGAATGTTTTTGACATTTTCAGGAACACAAACGAACCCAAGTGAGACGGGGACACACAGCGTTGAGTTTCTTCTCATCTACGGGTGTAAACACTGAACAGTATGGCTGGAATGAGGGAATGATTCAGATCGCTTGTATCAGTATTTCACTTGTATCGTGTACGATTCAGTGCTGTAAAATGATTTGAGCTGTTGACGTTGATCAACGTATGAGGTGCACTGATGTATGGCGTCCACAAATCCAGAATCCACATAAGGGCGAAACTGGGATTCGAACCCACGACCAGCTGATCCTTATCCATCTTAGTGATGTCATTTCTGTTCTGCTAGGTATATGTTAATGTCTTAAGCCATTTAGCTGTGTGATGCCCGATTAGGGCCCTGAGAAAATATATCTGAGACATACTATATACGAGTATATCTAATTTACACAGCGGATTGACAGTGGCATTTATGATCAAACGCTAAATGTAACTGGTTTTGCAGTTGTAGAAAATTTTCTTTCCGTTAAATTGAAACGAAATTTATTTCTGTGTCGTTTGTCAGTTTGTCACTCACTGTCTAATGTTGGTACCTTGGATGAAACCAACGCCTTAACGAAACACTATCTTCATTTCACGACTGATTTCAATATGCCCATTGTATACACGCTTAAAATAGGAAAAACTCCCCATTAAGGTAAATTCACACCAAGCCAACAGTAACACATTCAGAGGGTGTCTGTTTGTGAGTTCATTATTCATAAAATTATAATATGCATCTCTATCGACCCTTGTGCGCCAAGCGTTTTTGTTTTAAGGAACCATGCAGAATGGTATATGTATTCCTACAGATATAATACAATGGTGAACGAACATGTGTGCGTCATCACATGTTTACATATTCAAGTGTACTATCAAACGCAGTTTGTTTACAGTCTGTCTTGTTAAATACTTTGGACCCACGCACCGACTAATTTTCTTTTTGCAATGGAGGTCGCGACCTTATTTTTTTTAATATCGAACCTTGTAACGACTTACTCCCTCAAGAGAGTGGTGTGATTTGGTGGCTATATATAGCATCATGAAACTATTGAAGGGAACAGGATGCAACTTATAACAAACAGGTAATATAACATACTGGTTAACCTGGTGGTGGCAGTCATTTACGGTGAACCTATTTCAGCTTGGTACACACATCCCGTAATGCCAATTTACGAATCTTGAAATATTCTTGACCTAGTACAACGAATATCTCGAACAGGCACAGGACATAATGTACAGGGACGTCCTTGGCTTTAAAGGTTGCACAATTGGGAAGGTAAATATTTCGTAATGCTTCATGCAGTTTAAGGTCTGTGGGATGTCAGGAGATCATTGCCCTACTGAGCCAATAGCCGCACAGTGTGTTTGAAATTAGCTGACTGTTTATATTACTCTTGTGAACTCAGTGTGTTTTCTTCATGTATTTACCAGGTAAACGATGGTACAGGCGATATACGCGGGGCCTGGCGGAGTCTCGGGAGTTGGAGCTACATAACTTTGTGAAAGAATTGCTCAAAGCCAGTCCAGAGGTAACTTGATGTGTTTGTTGTACAACGTCATGATTATTTACCCTCATCCGTTCGTGGAAATGTGTATAGATCCATTGTGATATGAAAACCGTGGACCGGAAAACAACCGCTCAATCCAATAACCGTTTCCTCTTCAAGGAATGGCATTTTGTGATATTAGTTCCAGGGTATTTATCATAACATAATGGGTATATAGTACCTTGGATAAAGTATGGGCAATCGGCAACATAGGCGCACCTGGAATTTTGACCCACCACCACCATCCCTTGGATACACCAGTAGGAGAAGAACCCGGTATTCTGGCCCAAGTAGCCACGTTTAGACACCGTATACTTGCTCGTGCTATACTTGACACATGCCATTGTATCCGATGTCCGTAGATCGATGCTCATGCTTTTGGTCTCTGGATTGTCTGGTCTGAACTCGATTAATTAGAAACCCCCACCGCATAGCTCTAAATTTATGGACCTTGTTACACTCAGTCGTGTTGTCGTCGTTTTTGATACTTACTCATTTCACATCCTTTGTTGCTAGTCATAATTATGGCGGAAGTAGCTGTTGTGTGATAAAGATAGTTATGATGAGTTTCAGATGGCGTCCGAAACTGTAGTCATCGACTTTTTCGAGCAGAGACCAACTGATCCCGTTCCTTGCCCAAAGGAAGACAAGCCCTTCGAGGTCCCTAACGGTAGAGATCACAGTCAGACAGAACTCGGACCAAGCTGATCTCCACGCAGACCATGGCGCACACAAACCACACTCGCCATATGTCCGCTTCTCATTGATAATTATTCTGATCTGAACGTTGTCACCGATGGTGGTGGGACATTGATTTGAACACACCATCAAACTGGACGACACAATAGGAATCCTTTGCTATCTGTTTCTGTGAATTTTGTCGGTTGTTTCCAATGAAAAGACATTGATTTGAACATACGATCAAACGGGATGACTCAAAAAGCATCCTTTACTTGGCATTTCTTCTGTGAGCCCTAACTGGGAATTGTTCTGAACGTGCGATCAAACAGGTTAACAGAAACCTGCCATACCTGCTACCTATGTGAATATGTCAGCTGTTCCCAGTGATACAGAGATTTCAATACAAGATCAAACTGTTTGACACAACAAGCATGCTAGACGTCAGCGTCTGGGAATGCTGATTTCCACTGATTAAACCTTGCTCTTGCCACCCGATCAACAGTTTGACAATATAATAAACTCGATGCCACTTCTGCGTATTTAACGATCCGAAATTGAGCCTTTAGCATCCATGTTCCGTTATGCAGATGACCAACCTTTATAAATTATATAATAACTACCGCCACAATCCGTACACGCCATGTAGCTGTAAAACTGCCGAGTGTGGCTTTAAACAGTAAACTACAGCAATGCGAAAGTCGATCATCCGACACAACGGGCGCTGATGATAGATTTTGTGTACTGTCAACAGTCACAGCGTGAGATATGATATCAAAAGCAATGAGATGAGGAGATTCTACTTGAATTAATCTTATCGAAAAAGTTGTATTTTTAATTAATCAGATTTTTAAACGAACCAATCACAACATATTGTCGTGTTAAATGATAAAGGATGTGATTCACTCGAACTATGGATATTTTGCAGGAATAAGTACACAATGATACACATTTTTTAAAAGGAAGTAACATGCAATACGTTTCCTGTTTGTGGGAGTAGTTTAGGAGAACGGAATTACGTCAAGCGGGAATATTTGGTAGTGAGTTTGGCAAAAAAAATTAAATAAATATTTATTATGGTCTAACTGTACCATGATTTCGTTGGATGTACTGGTGGTGTAGTGGACAAAGCATCGGCAATAGTCATACTGTAGTGGATTTCGAAGTGGGAATATTTCATCACAAGATTACACTGCTGATACAGTATTCTAGCCACCAAATCTGTTCTTTTTTATTGTTATTATTATTTGGCGGAGAATGGACCAAGGAGAGAAAACGGCGATGAGATCCCGGGGTATTCTGAAAGTATGCTTTGAGATGTGACAACCTTGGTACTTAGAGCTGTATTACATCTCGAAACGGTCGAATTCGCGATACAACTATGTTGAGAGTTGAGACTGTTCAAGCACCTGTGTTGGATATGCATGGATTGTGGGAACAATGATGTGAGGCGGAATAAAGTTCCACTGTGAGTTTGTTTTCATTTTCTCGAACAGAAGAACATGCGGAAGTACTTCACACACGACTGGTTTGGTCATTGTGACCTAACGTGGTAGTAACTCGTGTTATCGATCATTGGGCCTTCGGCGTGACGTAAGAGGGAACGCTTTAACCATTAGACTGTTCCACCGCCCCTGTTGCAAAAGACGAAAGACTGGTCACTAATGGATCTGATCATTTGGAGAAAAACCCACTTTAAAGATAATCTAGATAAGATAGTGAATAGATACTAGTATTTAATTGTCCAAAATGGGAATTCTGTTAACGTTTAAGAACGCCGAAGTGATGAGATGGAAAACTCAAAACAACTTGAATTACCTCCCTTCTCTCGAATCTTCATTGCTCCCCTGCCAGCATTATGTTATACATTTTTGCACCTGAAAGGGAATCGACCTCGAGTTTCAGCGTGGTGATCGAACGCCTTAACCTCCGCACTAACCTTCCGTTCAACAACAGCGGGTGCAGCCCACACACGTTATGACAGACAGCGAGGTGCAGTCAAACACAACAGGCGTCATCCTGCCATTCACAGGTAATAAATAACACGAACACCAAGATGTAGACGTTCTAGTGTATATTCATATACATGTATAAGATGACAAAAGCTGACCGTCACACATGTATAGCTGTAGGGTATTAGCTGCATGCCGAGCATCTGCGAGTACGTCAATGAAAGAATGGTGTACCTACATACTCTGTCATCAGCTAAACTATTACATCAGTTTACAGTAAAATCGGCAGCTTTTACAATGTTTATTTTCAGTAACATATCTATGAAGTAAGTAGTTGAAACTGTTATTTGTAACACGCTCGCTATGACAGTATTATGAAAAAGGATGCACGTCACCCTATTTACGGTGAATGATAATTTTACATCTAAGTCGACCAGCGCACACTTTATATCCTTGTACCAACGCATGAAACTAAATATGAAACCGAACTGTAAGTTTTCCAAAATATTTAACAGTAGTGAGCGAAATCAAAGACCGGTGTTTGGGTAAATCATGACTATCAAAGTTGCATTTGCCTGTGTCAGTGTGTAGGTCATTCTTACTGTGTACTAAATGACTAACCAACTACAGTCCAGTAGAAACAATTAAGCTGGAATGTGAAATGCACGGATTAGCTCAGTAATGACACGTTAGGCTTGGTACGACGGCCTGAATGAGCACCACCACGTACTGAATCTGGCTTGTGATTTCCCTGTGTTACATATTCCAGGACGCCCATGGTTACTGTTTGATACTGAGTGTATATTTGCAGGACCAATGTACGTAAATCAGATATTGGTAATAGCGTACACTGTAAATTTTAGTTCACTGTCTGCTATTTAGAGGGGCGTTCATTAAAGATTTCCCCCAGACCCACTTCTGGTTTTCACATGAGACTGGAACTTCATGTGAGTAATGACACATGTGTCTGTGGGTCATGTGGTAATGCTCAGCAGTGAACTATGAAAGCTATTTCTTTGACAAGCGTTATATTGAAGTAAGGTGTGACAATGGGGACGAGTGAGTACCGAGCAATGATTGTTTTTGTACTTGAAAGGTCGCACACCAAATGAGACCGTTGATGAAGTGAAAGCAACTTATGGGAGGATGCCCCATCGTGTGACGTAGTTAAACATTGGCATTGTCAGTTTCGGAAATATGTGGAAAGTGTTCTTATTCCTAGTCGACCTCATTCAGCTATTGATGAAGACACTGTCCGTCAAGTGGGACTGCCATTTTGGAAGATCACCGTTTTACCGTTTGCCAGGCACACCATGATGATAGTTGCTGCATAAAACGATGGGAGAAGTGTAGAACTCTTAGTGGCTGCTGTATAGAAAAGGACTAATACCAAGTTTCGTTCACTGCAAGTGGGTCAGGGGAAATCTTTAATGATCACCCCTCGTACATCTACTTATCTACCGCAGCCTGTACATTTCCAGCTCTTCACATACATTTATAATGGACACTTAAGGGCATGAATCTTGTAGATAACAAACACTTTGCAGATACCATCGCCAATGACCAAACACTTGTACTTCCTGGGTGTTGTTGTACAAAACAACCTTGGCATTAGGACTACTTTAAGGCTATGTTAAGGTATGGGCGTTTAGGCCACCTTAGCACTAAGACTACCTTAGGTCTATGTTAAGGTATGGCAGTTACGGTCATCTTTGTGCTAAGGCTACCTTAAGTCTATGTTAAGATATGGCAGTTACGGTGCCCTCAGCAATGAGATGGTTTAGTACAACGGCACCAAGGTACCCATCAAGCACCTCCCACCGATCATGGATCGACAGCACACTGATCCCTGAGTCATTAGAAGGCGGTTATAGAATGGACATATAAAATCGCGTAATATTGCATTATCAAGAAAATAATAAATCATTAACGCCTAGCCAGGTTTATACATGGACAATTCACTACATTCAGACTTAAAGGTAACCCGTCATCTTGCTGATATCCAACCGCGCGACCGAAATTCTAGTATCAATCAAACCGCTGCTGACAGACCAGAATCAACTCTGCCTTGTTAACCAAACGCTGTATTCAAACATCTGTCTAATAACAAACCCTGTAATCCAGCATCTGTATACCACCAAACCCAGTTATCCAACATCTGAATTTTACAAAACCGTTATCCAATATCTGCAAGTTATCTAAACCTTGCTGTCCGACATCTGCCTTGTGACCCTAAGCTAGTTATCCAAAATTTGCCATGTGATCGAAGCCATGCTCTCAAAACGTACTATGTGATACCCGTTTCCATGGCCCAACATTTCACCCAAACCGTGTTATCAAACTCCTGCCATGAGACCCAAGCCCTGTTATCCCACATTTATGTCATGTGACCAAATCCCTGTTATCCAACATATGCTATGGCATTTAACTACTACCGAATGATTAATATCTGATATCAAATATCAAATATCTGCCAAATCAAATATCTGTGACTCCAAACCCTGATATCCATGACCTTTCCTCTCTTTGACTAAACACAGTGTTACTCAGTTCAACCTACATGAGAAAGCAGCACGATGTGATCCAACCACAGTACCAAGTGACTTCAGCCCTACCTGATTACAACGTGATCCAAACTTAATCATGTGACCAATCCATTACAACGATATTTTGTACTAGCACAGTCGGTAGGTCGGTAGAACCGTAGAACTTTCAACGTCAGCGTACTGACTCATATTTCTCTGGTTCTGTTAATATATATTTACACATCCAATAGGAATCCCATGTTTAATTGAAAACCATCAAAACACATAATGCTATGTCGGGACCAGGATGGTGCTAGCCATTGTTGTTGACAAGTCTTGACCGTGGGGTGCGGCAATCTGGGCCGGTGCAGTCACCCGTGTCTGCGAAGGAGTAGAACCGGAACAGGATGGTCTCCATGTCCTGTGGAACATAGTCTCTGATGCCTGCAACATAGGAGAGTGAACTGAGTTTTACGTCGCTTATAAGAATATTACAGTAAAAAGACAGCGGGGACACCAGAAATAGGCTTCACACATTGTACCCTTGTGGAGAATCGAACCCCGATCTTTGGTTGGACCAGCGAATGCTTTAATCACTATAGCAGGAATATAAGAGAACATTCAGGAGACATTGTCTGAAACATAACAGAACATTTACAATGCACGGCAATGAACACAGGATAAGATTCATATTGGTATGAGAGCGTGAGTGAGTATGATTTTACGCCGCTTTTAGTAACATTCCAGTAATATCAAGGCGGGGGACACCAGAAATGATATTAGTTTGAACATTGGTTAATACCCAAATGATACTGGTGTAGACACGGGATAACATTCGTCATTAATGACTGGAACAGTGATAGACATGTGCCAGATCTGGGACATAGAAGAACGTTTTTCAACTACTAGAACTTCTGCTTCTGCCATGTCTAGCACCTGTCCCCGTATTGCGTTGATTCTGGCCGAGCTAAACGTGTTCATATATCACGTACTTATAGCAAGCCGTCGGTTGTATCTGTCAAAAGGCAGCCACGCTGTGACGTCTAAGGGATCGGCTTTCACGCCGTTGATGGCTGTCACAAACATTCCGAAATTGTCGATCATTTCTGATTTGAATCTGGAAAATATATATGCTGTTAACTAGAGTCTGAAAACAATCAACTAAGTCATTCTAACGAGCAAGGCATGGTCTAACGTTAAAGTAAGGTGCAGTACAGGGACACTTCGTCATTTAGAGCCACTCGTAGTTCGAGGTAAGTCAACATCCGGCCTTTGTCCCTGCATATGTGTGTGTGCGTGCGAGCCTGCGTCCGTGCTCGCGCAATAGTATGCTAATCCACTAAGATGCCGTTCCGTAGTTGGACAGGGACCTCGACCCTATAAATCCTCGCTTAATCCCTTATTTTCGAAGGTAACGTAGGATAACATCAAATACAATTGTTAACCACCTTTAGAAAACGCGGTATGGAATCGAACCAGCAGTATGCTCTCCAGTCAGAGGCACTATCCACTAGATCACGGAGGCAATATTCATTGGATATGCTCAATAGAGTAGAGCCCGCTCACAAGAGAGTTTCATTTTCTCGGTACCTCGCTGGAAATGCCGACTTCAGTTGTTACTTCGTGGTGGTAATTCTTTATCTCGAATAACATTGAATCACGTATGATATACGGGAAATTACCGATGTTTTCCGAATGCAAGCCGATGGAAGGGAGATACACTGAAACTGTCTTTTTACTTCTTGTCTGCAAAATCTAGTGATGGATACGAAACGTTTTGTACTCGTGCCTCAAACAAATGTTTGCTTATGTTCCCCTCTTGACCAGTCCTTGCCTGTGAGGGCTTCTTTATTTATTTCTGTCATTCTATAAACATATTAATACTAGATATAAAACATAACCATAATTCGTGTTATCCAAACTTAAAGTTGACTAATAAATAAATGAAATATTGATGGTCACGTGGTCCCACCTGAACCGACTGTCTCTTCCGGCCGCCATTAACAGGAAGTTTTCTAACGGTTGTCTAGGAGCTTCCACAGTGGCCTGCAACGTGAAGTATGGTGTCTTGACGTGGTTCTCCAGCTTGATGGTCACCTTGATGTTACTCAGGAAACAGCTGACCTTGGCTGGATGGACAGTAAACATTGAAACCTGGGTCCCGACCAGCAAAACATTCCTGGCGCTACAATATTCGTAAGCCTGTGACATCGTAAAACTATGCACTTACGACAGGTCGAAACACATTCGTGACCAACTCGTGGTATTCCGGGACACCCCGGAAGGTTACGGAAAGGGGCGAATGGTGACGAATGGTAGTAACGTTACGAATGGCTTTGTGGATCAAGACACAGCTCTCACCATTATCTTATAACATCGGGTGTTCGCGAACACTAATACCTTAATGGTATTTACAACAGGTATTAGAATTTAAAAACAACAAAAAAACAAAACAAAAAAAATCAACACCATCACACTTATACTGCCGGCCTAAGAAAGGTACTATATATACATAGTTGAAAACTGGATTTGATTAAACAAGTGCAAACGTTAACCGAGATTTACAAGGAAGAAAACATTCGCCGAACCACTGTTAACTTAGGTAGTATAGCCCACTAGAATATCAGTATATAATCCTTCACCATAAAATAACCATAACATGTGTTGCTTTCACTGGCACTAAACATCGTGTATACGTTTTATGGGGCTGTCGGGGTATTATACTAAAATAGGAAAAAAATACTATCACCGACTGAAATTAGAACTAATCTTACATTTAGTATTTTAGTGTCAGCAACATATTTGCAGCAAGACCCCACTTTGCGAAAGAAACTTAAAGCTGCGTTACGCAGCAGTGAAAGGGCTTTGCACAATAATTCGTTCATTTGGTATTTCAACTATCCTTTGTCACACTTGATTCATTTATTGATAATATTTGCATACTCACAGAACTGTACTCCTTAATTCCAAACTGTGTGCACATGGTCATGATAAAACAATACAATGGATAACGGTGGCTTCTCGACGTCGTGAAACACCATACATATTGAATACAGGCGACAAAATCTTTTCCATACCGGCAAGAAGTCTCTGCTAAAAGCAGAGTCGATAGTACAATTGTGATGATATCATGGGTATAGATTTGTTACAGATGTATCACTTTTACTTGTATCATCAGAGAACAGTCTTGCTGAAAACCAGCGCCATTGTTTTCTGTGCATTTTGTTGTTATTGGCCTGTATCCAAGGTCGTGCGGTCACAAAGTCACTAAACACGTGAGCTCATGATTGGAGGGGTTCTCTACATAGTATTACCGTCATCGACTGACTATAACAAACTCTCGTAAATTGGCTGTCAAACCCTCGTCAACTCGAACTCCTTTTATATCGATATATCGTTTATGATGACGTACAAGAATGGCTCGACGGAATCGTTATCAGCAGTTTCTATTATATCACCACTGCTTTAATCCAACAGCACGACTGTCAGTGCTCGCGTTAACGCAGAAACCTGTGTTGTTCACGCAAATACACACAAACAATATTTTGTATTTGAGTTCTGCACGCATAGATTGTGATCTACTTAATTTTAAAAAGTACCTTAAACAGCAACATATAAAAGACAATAAATCTTGAAATGATTCAGGATTGTACTGAACATTTCACGCTTAAATGACTTCTGCACGCATTCGTACAAAACCTACCGCGAACACTACGTCGATTTGACAAAAAGTCAACGTTTCCGATACTTCTAGTTCACGAGGTTTTACTGTAGGGGAATGACTTTTGTTTTAAGCCGTTTTATCAGACTCAAAAAACGCAGACTCAACCCATTGTTTACATTGCCATGGTGTGTCTGCCATGGCAGTGTAACTGGAGTTAACTAGAGATAAGAAGAAGTCTTAAACTTATTTTTAGTGTAATGAACAAAGATAATTTATTTAGGAAATAGATGAAAAAGATCTCCTGATAATATTGAAGAGTATGAGTAAAGCGTTATTAAAGCCGATGATGTGCCATGCATGTGTATCGACCAATAAGCTAAGCGGCTGTGTTTCGCCCCATGTTTTCGCTAAGCTTGTGATTTACCGTCGCCTTTGGACGGACGTCGTCCACAGTCCACGTTGAGTTTGTGATTGCACATGCGCAGTTTGGTGTCGTAGAGCAGTCCCTTAGAGCACGTGATCACCCGGCGAGCTCTACCCTGAAGGCACACGAGGAAGTTGCCGCAGTTGTTCATGTCAGCCACGATACCGTTGTCAACGTTACAGCGACTGTCAACATTGGTAAGCACAGCAGCAGGTGCTGTAAGCAAGTAGAGCATAAGCAATGAGATTAGAAATAGTGAGTAAGTTTAGTTTTAGGCCGCTTTTATCAACATTCCAGCAATTTTATACCAGAAATGGGCTTCACTCATTTTACCCATATGTGGAATCGAACCAGGGCTTCGGCATGACGAACGAACGCTTTAACTTAGTGACGAACGAACGAGTTATTTAAGGTCTAGGCTGTCCCACGCCCCATGGGTTAGGAATGGCTTACGTAGCGGTTGAACAATCATAATCTTCTTAAAAGCAACGGGCGATAGGGTAATCTAGTTGTTAAGGGAATATTGCTGGAATATTTATAAAAGCGGGGTATCATACAACTCACAAACTCCCCCAAAGCACCGCAATCACAGCTTTTGTGTAAGAATGGAACATTGTTTAGAGGGGTATTTTGTTGACAGTTTGGAAGTCGTGTGCTTTTTGTTGTTGGTTCGAATCCCAGAATAACCATGAAACATGGTTTGCTACCACCAAATCCTTGCTAGCAGTTCATCAATGTGGGTAACGTTTGACCTTTGTCACTTCCGTTCTCCAAGTGATGTCTCCGATGTACTGTATAGAACAGTACTGTATATCTCAGCCATTCGCAATCTAAACTTGATAGTGGATATCGCAAAATAGGGGGCATTGTAACCTAGTTGTTAAAGCGTCCGCTCGCCGGGTTCAGTTACTCACATGAGCACATTGTGTGAATCCAATTTCCGGTGTGCTCTGCCCTGATGTTGCTGGAATTTTGGTATAAGCGACGCAAAACTAAAATCACACACTAATATTTAATTGTCCTTTGAACTGATTACAGAACAGCTCACAGCTTTTACATTGAACTCTAGAGCAGGCTGACAGCCACCACCCTCCACCACAATGAAAGATACAGTGACAGGCATTTACAACCATGCAGACCACCCTGAATTGCCTAAACATGCTTTACTGCAAAAAATGTCAACATGCACTAGAAGCTGATTGGTTCACCCCATTGTGAAGGAGGCATACTCTCAACAAGCCGTGAAGGAACGTACAGGGGATGGGTGGGCGTGGGCGCACACACCCACCCACCCACACACACGCACGTACGCACACACACACACCACCGAAAGGTGTTATACTATTTTTTTTACATCCAACCAAGATGACATATATCGCTCAGGCATGGCGCTGACAGACCAAGTACATTCGAACTCGGGATTAGCGGATCCTGTTAGAACAGAGAGAACGAAATTTGTATTGTCATGACGATCGATCATTAGGTCGTCATGACAACTACAATAACGACTTCCTCTTCCACAATGAATTGCGTGCCGCTGTAATGACTGTAGAGCAAAATGTTTTACTCACCTGTCAGTGTTTGTTAGCAAGGTGATGTGGAGATTCATAGCTTACCTTCATGTACGTGGCAACACATCAGGATGACGATGGTGAAGCTGAACCGCGCCATCATCAGTGACGTCCTTGTCGACATACTACTGCCGGGCTGAAACTAACAGAACAAATACGACCATTACTTTTCAAATGCTACGTGAAAGGTGGGGCAGAGGTCTCGGCGTGATCACATGTTCAGCATTATAGCCTGGTTCGAATTTGCACATTTGTACAAAACACGAAGATCAGAGTTAACTGGAACGAGAGCAATGCAAAAACAAACCAAGAAACAGACGTTCATGGAATTCAAGTTGAATCATTCAGAAAGGCAGGGAGAAAACACTTATTTTTTGAAAATAAATGCTCACTTTTTCCTCAAAATATTTTTTAAAATATGAAATAGAAATAGAAAAGATAATTAGTAGTGGGAAAATAGAGATTCGTTTCTGTTTCGTTGCATGGTGCTCTCTAGTGTTTCTCGTAATTCACACAAGTTTTAATACTAGTATTTTACGTGATTTCTCCGAAACGTGTACTTGTCAGGTCGGTGGAATATGAAAAAAGACTATTATCTTTACGGACATATTTAATTTGGCGAAGTTTTGAAACATTTTTTCAAAGAAAGTCTTGGCAAAAAATATATAAATACCTATAAATAAAAACACATTCGTACTAGAAACGACCGTCGACCTTCTTCTATAAGCGTGCTATATGTTGTGAACTATGATACGGAAGCTGTAAAGCCTCAAACAAATACACCGGTGGATTATGACGTGCATGGCACTTGTTCAACACTCCCAAACCCATGCAGTCGATGTAGTCGTACATCGATGGAGGAGATTATCGTCCTCATGTCAAACCGGGTGGTTAGGAGGGATGACGCAGTAACGTCCATACGTAAGCAGGCGTACCACTCACTGCAAGAATTAAGACTGTACATACTGGACATTGGTCAGTCGGAATCGGTTCAGTTTGATAATGCGCTTCCTTATCCATTTTGGATGACCTAAGAGTCATGTTGTCTACATTACTCTTGTCAGACCAAGACAAGCGGTATGCTTTTATTCAAACTCAGGATGTAGTTTACAGTGCTTTGTATATATTATGACAGAAAGAAATTATACAAATCAACATGGATAACTGTAATCTGAGAGGGAAAACGCCTTTTCAATGAATCCTTTAAAACCCATCATTCCATATACCGGTCCTATTCAGAGTGGACTTTATATCCTTAGCTTCCGTGCGTTGTTTTCTACACTTACTTATGTTTCATAAGCTAGGGCTCGACCACTAGCCGCAGCATACCAGCAGAGGTTAGAAGAGCAGTGAATTCGAAGATCGAGTTTTATTGGGACTGTATATATGGTCGTCATGACGATGGAGTATATATGTGTATATGATCACGGCGATGTGGTCTACAGGCCCATGTGATCATGATGTCAAAACATATCTGCTCATGTAGTATTCGTGATGTGGTATACGTGCATGTATATCTTCAGGGTGATGTGATCTATCTGTATGTGATCTTCATGGTGTGATATATGTGCACATGATCTTGATGGTATGTTATGTATGTATATGGTATTGATGGTGTTGTATATGTGTATATGGTCGTGACAGTATGATATGTATGTATATGGTATTGATGGTGTTATATACATGTATGTGTATATGGTCGTAACAGTATGACATCTATGTATATGGTATTGATGGTGTTATATGCATGTATATGGTCGTGACCGTACGACATGTATGTATGTGGTATTGATGGTGTTATATGTGTATTTGGTCGTGACAGTATGACATGTATGTATATGGTATCGATGGTGTTATATACATGTATGTGTATATGGTCATGACAGTATGACATGTGTATATATATGGTATTGATGGTGTTATATACATGTATGTGTATATGGTCGTGACAGTATGACATGTATATATATATGGTATTGATGGTGTTATATACATGTATGTGTATATGGTCGTGACAGTATGACATGTATATATATATATATATGGTATTGATGGTGTTATATACATGTATGTGTATATGGTCGTGACAGTATGACATGTATGTATATGGTATTGATGGTGCCATATGTGTGTATATGGTAATCATGGTATGACGTGTGTATATAGTGTTGATGGTGTTATACGTGTGTATATGGTCGTGATAGTATGTATATGGTATTGATGGTTTGATACATGTGTTCACAGTCGTGGTAACGTTGTATATATGTGTATAAGATGATCGTGGAAATATAAATGACGACTGCCAATGCGAGAATCCTGAGAATATAATAACAGGAGCATTGTGGCACCGGAAAGCTTTTACTTCGAACCGTAAACATATGTACATGACCCAAGTTAATGCTTAACCCTACCTCGATGAACTGTAGCCGAGGCATGGCGATGCGGCGGTCAGGTTAAGACTCATTTAACCACAGATCCCAAGTATTTCTCCAAACGTAAATTAGAAAGGAAAACTACCTGTGTTACCAGCTGTACAAGTTCCGTGCAAGGTAGCGTTCAATACACACAGTAACACCCCTACAGGCGATGCTGGTAGATCATTCGGGCCAACATATCACATGTAGTTGTGAGTCCACCCATTCCGGGAGGTAAGGCTCAGTGTTCACTGTCGTACGGGTGGCGTACAGGTATTGTTGTACCACACGAGTTTCGCGATTAACGGACGAAACAAAGCTGACTGTAAACACTATGGGCTTTGTCACAGTCTGCAATAAATGCTGGACACGACAAACATTCACGAGTATCTCAGTCGTAGTGGACGTGAGTTTGAGACAGTCGTAATCTTTTAATCTTTAGCCTTGTTTTCAATAAAAAGACTGCGGGACAGTGAATCGTCACAGCATTGGTCCGTCGCATTTGGTTCGACCGTAACATATGTTCATTCATGAACCCACAGCATGGCTAACTTGATGCCTTTTCAATCACGTATTTTCATTGCGCATGGTACATACATATGCTACAAATAAGATAAGGGTAAACCTTAAAGAAACATCGTAGCTCCATACGGATCGTTCAGTCGATATGTACGAGTCACACACTATTGATTTCGGATCAATACTCATAACCTAAAACCCGAGTAACTCCCTTAAAGACAAACAGCACTGTTGTACAGTATGCGGTTGCTGTGAGTGTGTGGACAGCTTGAAGTGTGTGACCTTTGTATGAAGAAGAAAGTAAATCACGTGAAAAGATGGAAGTCTACCACTGTGTTGACACAAAATCGTGTGAGAACCCTCTACATGCCGGTAGCTATGCAAATATTGTCCCAGGTAAATAAAGTCTGGGATCATTAGACTACCGGGAACAGTCGACAGCGGCACCGGTGGTGTTACCACTTGTCCTGGTTATTTACATTTACCGTTATACTTATTTGAGACTCTGACGAGTTTGGACAGTCTTATGTCTTAAAACGCATGTTTCACGGCAGATACATGTGTGCGTTTTTTGAGTGGACGTTAAACACAGTTCGACGCACCTGGTTAAACTGACACTCGACATAGAGCGACGTTGCCTTCATCTTGAATTATGTGAAGCTATGACAACATCCTGGTTCAGAGAAATGAAAAATACTTAAAATGTTTTTTTCCATTTTGAATGCGTTATGCTTAATGCAGCATTTCAGCCACATCATGTCATGGTCTTAGAGAGGTTGGCTGAATTGTGTTTATCGCCGCACTGAACAGAATTAAGTGTTAACTCACAAAATGCAAAGCTTATCTTCCAAGTTTTTAAAGCATACATTAGTATCAGATTCACGTGTTTTGTGTAGATTCCCGTGACAATATATGCTTTACAGTAACAGTTTATCTCAAGACCAATAGCGCCCTGATCTCTCTGTGTGTCTGTCGTTCTGTTGAACATGTGTGAGAAGTACGAATGAGGATGTAAGTACTCAGGAAAATTGAAATGTAATGGTTTCTTGCGTTGTTTGTATATATTTCATTAAAATAGGCACTTTTAGCAAGTATAAGAATGATTGTGTTTTTCCCATCTGGGCATTTTAATTCGGTCCTCTAATCATCCTCCAAAATACCATTTTACAGGCAGAAATAACACAGATTTGCATATCAACAAATTTAACACACATTGTAACTTTAGTCACTATCAACAATGGGTGGCAAAAGGTACCTGCAGCAATGTTTAGAGGGAAGATGCAATTGCACGTGCATTGCCACAGCGATTTCGCGATTGATAAACACAGCTATGCTTGAACTAGTAATAAAAGTAAACTTTCAGCATGAGTACAGGCATAAGCAACGATAGGAGGAACTCAATCATTTCATCTTGTTAAAAAGAAGAAGAATGAATGGTGTGTGATGTTTTTATCTAAAGAAATATGTACGTGAACCTTGGGAGATTACACTACATAATGCAACCTGCATCAGAAACCGATCACCGATGAAACTGCAAGGGGTAAAATGATATGATTTGCACTCCTGTGAACTCATCTACTTCGGATGACCTTACAAAATGTGTAAAAAACGAAAACAGAAACGAAAGTCACAGAAAATTGAACAGCCAGTGTTCAAAACTGCCACATAAACGTCAAAAACTATTGTATTTCTGTTTCCGTGAGTGCTATAGCGGGGTGCCAAAGTCAGGTACATACGAAAAAAGCTTCCATGAGGTTCACACAAAAATTATTGAAACTAACAGACCTACCACCTGAGATGTCCTTTTGTGTGACGGCGATTACATTGTCACAATTGAATTTGTCGTCAAAGAGTCTCGTCCGAGTCATCCAAAAGCCACAAAACCGCGAGGGCTGTTCATAGTGTTTCATCTACATCACGACATCAGCTAAGACGTATCACAGGCCGTCATGGTCGCCGCATGACACATACTAACATGTGTATAATTGTCAAATCAACACAAACCATGAAAATATGTCGGTAAGACTGTCATTCTAATCCAATCATATCACCTGAATATATACATTCCTTATCTGATAACAATGAGTTTTTAACACATTTCTGTTATTGTATCTCAACATACTCAAACACATGTATAAAAACGACACTCTAAGAACGTTATTCTCAATGTTAAAACTGAGGGGGACACGGGCGGCAGTCATTCCAGTATGTCATAGTTATGGCACAGTGTTGTTTAACACGAACGTCGAGGCTATGTGGGAACTTTGAACAACTTGACATACATACTTAAATGAAAGTGTAACTATATCTTTTATACAAAATTGACTACTCTAGTACATTCGCTTCTTGTATTTAAAATGTTTTGCTTTGTTTGTTTTTAAAAGTAATATGCTATAATATGACATCATGTACTCAAAGTAGTATATGTTAATCTGGTTTCTCCAGCATTGTTTCGTGACACGAAGTATATATCTAAAATATATGTACTGAAGTTTGAATGGACATGAATTGCGGGGCAAAATGGAGTTTGCATTATATAGTTGGATGTGGCTAAATATTATCAAACATTATGAAAACTTTATGCACTGCGCAAACTTCAGATCTAAAGCCCAAATCACTCCGATTTCCGGTTTAAATACATCACTATGACATGACGTCTTTTTTGTTTCATTTGAACTTACCACCAAATAAAGGTGTGCTCTTTCTTTCAACGGACGGTTTGGTTAAGTCAGGGAAAATAACTTCATTAAACAACCCTTCAGGTACAAAACTGCGAGAAAATTCAACATTGAAAAAGATACTTACAAATGACAGAGGTCGATGTGAAAACTTCCAGTTGGTTTTAACAACCCTTTAACCTATCCTACTTTCTCCGGATTGCCAGTGTACTGGGTCTATATATCATCAGCATGACGAGTTGTCTCCCGTGGTCACACCTGTGTACCATGCAGCCGTGGTATATTCGGTTGGGAGGGAAGAGGTTTGATAGCTGACTGTAGTATCACCATACGTACTGTTTTAAGATCTCTTCGTTGTGTCTGTACTGAATACAGTAGGCCATAGACAATGTAGCTAAGCTTACGAGGAAGAATAAGCGAAGCTTCACGCCCAATACAAACACTACACAGGGTTTTTCTTACGAGGGGATTTTCATCTCAAACGATAAAACCGTTCCAGTCTAGTTGGTTATTTAGAATAATCAAAGTTCATGTTTAGAAGATGTCCATGAATAAATGACAGTTGCATTAGATATGTCGTTTTCATATATTCATCTGTGTGAACACGAAAACTTATTTAACAGAAAACGATCTACTGTAATCTAGTTTCAAATAGGTTTTTAGCATTTGTTTTTCTGTTCATTTATTGTTATGTTCCTTGTTGTTATGCATAAGTTCGTTAGTTGTCATGTCCTGTCATTGTTATGTTCGTTGATTGTTATGTTCGTTGATTGTTATGTTCGGTGGTTGTTATATTCGTTGATTGTTGATTGAATGTTATTTTACTTTGTATGTTGTGTCCCCGTGTTATGTTCCATCGAATGTAATGGTCTGTTGAAAATTGTGGCCTGGGTAATGTTATTTGAATGAAATGTTTCACTGAACGTTATTTTCCACTAAATGTTCCATGTGATGTTATTTCTAGCAAACTGGATTACATGTTATCATGGTATCTCCCGCCGTGACATTACTTGAATATTGCTAAAAAGGGCGTAGAAAAATACTCACTCACCCCGCGCAAGAAATACGGGGATTGTTAGTATATATGTTTTGAGGGTGTTCTTAAACGTCAAAATGCGGGCTTTGATGCAGATCAGTTTGGTAACTAAAAATAGAATGACTTCCTTTCACACGATGGATTCAGCACACAACCAGGATACATGCGACGGCCATTTCGCTTTGATGCACGGTCAAAATCACTCGGCTCCACTCGGCTTGTTCCGCCACTGACACATCCACTATGCGTTGGGGCGATTCGTTCGGGTTATTATCAGTCTTCACGGAGTTAACTCCCTTTCTAACAGCTGGGTAACTATCTGCCATGACACCGGTCTTGGCCTATCGCTGAACTCCCGGACTACAGGCAGAAGGATAACACAGTCTAGAGCAGACACGTGTACATTATCATTATCTGCCTATAGTCCACTGTAGACATGTGACCAGCGTAGTAGCAGATCTGAGTTTCTGGTCAACGGGGTGAGGTTGGGCGTGGCAGGTGTTTTGACAGCCCCAGCACTATGGAACATGGACCGCGCACCTGTCATACAATTCGCTGATGAAATGGAAAGGTTTTCGTCTCCACTCCTCCTGACACACTTCCAGGACAAATAGGAAGGATGTCTGGCGGCGCAATATGGTACGCACGTTTATACATTTCAAGTATTGCTACGTGTTGTCATTATGATCATGATCCGGTGTCGATGGAATTGCTTCCTTCAGTCACAAAGTTCCGACCCTCAACAGCCGTGCATGTCTAGTGAATTAGTCATTCCACTTGTTTCGGTAGTATTTCCAGTTTGTATTATGTAACTACAGGTATTACGCAGTAACATACTGTATAACAGGTGCATACTGAAATCAACCTAACTAGCACTTTTGAGCCAGTATCTGCAGTTTTTTTCAATTAGTCAGGCGTGTAGCAAGCCAATATTTTCGTGTATGCCTGATATCTTTAAATGTTTTATATGCAGACAGTATTGAGGGCTTGCCCAGTCTTTGTAGCAGCAATCAAGTGTAAGCCCGGGCGTTTTACCATTATGGTAGCAACGCCCCTGTACATAATACAGCATTATATTTATTGACTGCAAATAATATATTACTATGTTTGGGTTTTATTTAGGACAGAGTGAAAAAATTTGATTCTACAAACGTTAAAAATGAACGTATCTGTTTTCATACGTTTAATATATATTCCAGGAAGATCTTTAAAATATGTACTTATATAATATTATTCGTATTTTCGAGAGGGGAGTGCATACTGATATTGTCCAGACACGATTATTTACTGACTGCGTCCGTATGGCTGCAATATTGCTGAGTGCGGCGTAAACCTAAACTCACTCACTCACATACTGATATATTGTAGCAGCTCTGGAATACATGACATAATATGTTTATTTAGAGGTGGGCTTTGTATCTGCTCAGAATAGTCCTGATTGTGGTAGTTAGCTGAATGGTACTGTTTTCCGTTGCTAGGGTGACGAAGATTGGTTGCCCGATGAGGAATTCCGGATCCTGAGCCGTGGTGCAAAGGAGAAGGTTTACCTGAAGATCAAACGTCGTTCCGGCCTTGACACATTACGTCATCAGGAACTGGAGGCGGCCTCTGATTGGCTGCCGTTGGAGAAGCATCAAGATTGTACGAGAGCGGGCTCCATCCCTTCAGAAGAACCAGCAGCTCACAGTCTCCCAATTAACCTTGATTTTGCTCTCTCGCACAGAACAAGAGACAGAGACAGGCGGCCCTTCACCAGCATGGCTGACATTGGAGGAGGGTATCCTGATTCAATGAGATCCCCGTTATGTATGTCAGTGGAGACCGGCATCCCCTCTGCAGTTGAGTCTTTGTTGAATGCTGGCTATGACATCAACTGCAAGGACTCGGATGGGAACAGCCCACTCCATGTCGCCATTTTCTCTCGTTTCTATGACATAACTAAATTGCTGCTTCGACATGGCTGTGTTCTAGGTGTATACAACAAGGCAGGGTTCACCCCTCTCCACGTCGCGGTCCTCCATCGTGATGAACACGCACTCAGCATCATCTGCAACTACCAGAGGATCCACGGCAACGCAAGGAGACCTATACCTCCTGACCACTACGCGTGTCCCGCCATCGACCTGCGAGCGTTGTTTTCCGGGGAGACCTGCCTCC
The DNA here is from genome assembly GCF_037392515.1 of Haliotis asinina. NCBI lineage: Eukaryota > Metazoa > Mollusca > Gastropoda > Lepetellida > Haliotidae > Haliotis > Haliotis asinina. The sequence goes on along the minus strand of NC_090291.1, from coordinate 50,644,963 downwards.
ATATTGCAGTAGAACAGAATAATCTAGAGATTGTGAAGATTCTAGTCCAAGAAGGTGCTTCAGTAGATGCCGTGAACTACTACTCCCAAACACCCCTGGTGCTGGCGTCACGCTATAACTATCACGACATTGCTAAAGTATTGCTGAATTACGGTGCTGATCCCAACGTTACAGGTTCCTTTGGAAACCAGAGAAACACACCTCTTGGTCTTGCAGCCAAGTACAACTACTACCAGCTGGCACGAGTGCTCGTGGATCATGGAGCTAACATCAACCTCCGTGACGATAGTGGGCCCAGCCCTCTGTTTACAGCATTGTTATGCGAGTCGGAAGATGTCGCCACCTTCCTTCTCACTGAATGTATAGAGAAGGGACTAGACGTGACCGTTTCGCGCAGGAATGGGGAGACAACCCTCCACGCACTCATGTCTTTCAAAGGAGAAAAGAGAACCGAGTTTGCTCGAATACTTGTTAAAGGCGGATGCCCGGTGAATCAAGCCAACAGGGCCCGTCAGTTTCCCCTCCATGAAGCTGTGGCGAGGTACGACCGGTCAATGGTATCCACTCTACTGGATCTCGGCGCAGACATGCATGTGTTCGATAGATGGGGACAAAATGCTCTTCACATAGCGGTAGCAATAGGTCAACTGGACACAACAAAGCTTCTTCTAGCATCAGGAGCGGACATAGATTCACAAACATCCTCAGGCCGAACGTCACTATTTCTTGCCCTTGATCAAGGTCACTTCAATATTGCAGAGTTTCTCATCCTCCATGGATGTGACCTGACCCTTGAACCTTACCTTCTTGCTCCCGACTCCCCCCTTACTACACGCCCCGTTCCGGAAAGTCGTAAGAAGCCCCCCTTTGCACTGTCAGCTGATCTTGCCCTTCTGGCTCGTCTACAGACTCAAGCCTCAAGTCCATGTTGTCTTTTTGTCCTGTCTGTTCGCCGAATACGACAGTGGTTCACTAAACTGGCAATCCCTCTGGAGAACACTTACAATCTGCCTATCCCGTTGTTTCTACAGAGGTTCCTGTGCTACAATATCAACCGGAAGTCTGACTTGACTCGGCATAAGTAGCTGCTTGCCGGATGTCCTTTGTTCCATAGAAGGGTCTGTACTGTTGTTATTGAAACCATGACAGAATATGTTCACGTTTAATGTGAGAGATAATGAAATTTGACTCTTGTTATTTTAACAATGGGTATCACGATTATCGAAGACGATATGCATCGCGTTTTTGCCACACATTATTTACATGATCTGTATAACTTGCCAAAGTGTTGATCAACTCTTCCTCATGACGTGGATCAGTTTAAAACTTTAATTGATACAATATGCTTTTCTACAAAATTTAGAATCTCTGGTATTTGGCATATTGCACGACACGTACTACAAGGCACTCAAAGATATTTTTCAAGATTATTTGTTTGGCGATGCGTGTTTCATATAACTGACAAGACATTGTCTATTTCCCAGCACTTATAAATTAAGACACTGCTCTTTCACGGTACTCACGCGACAGTTATTCGCGGTACTTTCAAAACCGTTTTCGGTACTTAGACGATGTTTCTCAGTATTAAACAGGTTGTTCAACAGTACTTACAATACACCTGTCACAATATTCGAGACCACACATACTCTGTGAATATTTGATATCCTCCACCTCAAAACAGACCCTACAATGTAAGGACTTTCTACTTGACACTGTGATGTTTGGTATTGGTTTGGCGGTATTGTGGTGGTAAGTATCGCGATGTGTTAATTCTCCGATTAATCGTGACCTTCCTGGTATGTAGATTCGTTAAATGTGAAGGTCGTGGATTGCTATGTTGAAGCTGTGCCTGTGTATGAAGTATTATGTTGATGTCTGGACAACAGTTGTTGACTGAACTGCCTCAAGCGTGTGATACAACAGAAATTCCGTTATCAGATATGTTAGTATATGACTGTAGTGTATCTTTTTCTTACTGTTGTACTGTTGTAATGGTAACAGTATTTACGAGTAATAAAACAATGAAAAAATCAATCGCATTTTTTTGTTTTCACTGAGGGTATGGATGGAAAAAGCCTTGTTTCAGGTGTAACTATTCCTAGGTCAGAACTTCACATGACCTTCATTATCGTAGTATCAACACTATATCCTTGGACATTAAACTGACATATCGTCGTCAAATGGTCATTAGCACAGCCCGCACACATGCCTGTATGTTTGTTTTTTGGGGTTTTTTTGTTTGTTTTTTGTTTGGTTTGTGTGTGTGAGTGTGTGTGTGTGTGTGTGGGGGGGGTTAGGTAAGTCTATCGTTTAAAGCATTCGCTCATCACAACGAAGACCCGGGGAGATTCCCCAGGGCACATTGTGTGAAGCCCATTTCTGTTGTGCCCCGTCATGATATCGCTCAAATATACCTTAAAACAGCGCAAAAGCCAAACCCACTCACTCACTCATGACGCAGGGACGTGTAAGTTGCGTAGCTTTCCTGTGACACTGATTCCGATGTGACAAAGGTTTGTGTCCGAATGGATTCTCTGACTGCCTCCGAATAAAATCACCTTCTACACAGGTCTTAGAGGTACGTCAATGGATGAAGGAAAACACGTTCTACGGATAGTCAGCCTCTTATCGTCATGAATGCGACGTGTAGATACTAACACCGTTGCAGATCATTTGCTTGATAACGGTGTTAACTTTCTGCACAGAAATGTCGCCTTCATTACAATGTCTGACTATCCATGGAACTCGGGTTTCCTTTCACTTCTAAAATGCCCCTCAAAGAAAAGACCTTAATGGATAGGTGGTCAGGTTAGGTGACTTGATGGGTTGCGAGTCATCGCACCACTATGCTCATAATATCGATCTCTGGATTGTCTAGTCACGAATCGATTATTGAAAGGTTGCTGTCATACTCGTAGCTGAAACCACCTTAATACCCATGTTAGTGAAATATAATTTCTAAAGAACACATACACACAGTACTAAATACCAACCGCTACAACTACTTTGTTCAGTAACGATGAATCCAGACTGTTAAAAGATTACGAACAAGAAAATTTGCACACCACACGGCCCGCACTAGTCTCCTTTGATGGTTGGTTGGTTTTACAGTTTTAGGGCGGCGTGGGCCAGTAAAGCACCTACTGGTGCCCCACATTGACATCATTTAATAACCAGTCACATGTAATTTCACTACAATTTCAAAAGTGAATCGTTTAGTTAAGTTCAAAGATACGACAACACTGATGATGCCAGTTTGGATTAATGTATACACATAACGATTAACCTCTGGTTTGTGTGACGGATTAGAAACCTTATGTAACCACTTCCATTTCTGAGACATGAAACACTCATTCATTAAAAAATAGTAGGTTCAGATGGCAAATGGTTAAATGATTTCAAACCACAGAACTGAATCTGCCTGAGCGATTGCAGATGCCGCGATAAAATCTAAAACTGACCGTTGCACAGACCCATACATGTTATTGGGGACCAAACCTGTTTCTTCAGAAAATGCATCATCAACCTCAAGTACGGCACTTCCGAGATTATGCCTTATGTTTACATGCCCAGGGCATGTAATGTGATAATGTGCGAAATTTTCAGGCGTCATTCAATGGCCACATTTAGAAGAGTCCGTCTTATCTATTTGGCATTTAGTCCACAGCGTCCAAGCCTGAAGAAAAGCTTCAGCTCACCTTTTATGACGATGAATTTTATTACCAGATTTTAATGAGCACATACACACTGGTTGAATACCAAGGGCTGCTAGTACTTTGTTCAGGAACGATAAATGCAAACTACTGAAAAGGTTACGAAAAAGAACCGTATTTGCACTCCACAAAGCTCGCGCCATTTCACTTTTATGAACGCTTTGTTGACTTTGTTTTCAGCGTGTGGATTACAAGAGTTACCTCCCGTTGATCAGACCTCATTCGGCCAAGCCACATCCAACACAGAAGTGAAGGGACTGTTGGCCGGACTCAGTCATCGATTATTTGATTCACACGGGGGCTCGGCAGACTTTCGTTCAGCACATTTGTCCGCGACACTGTCATAATAACGGACTTGTTCAGCCTCGGGCCGACTACAGCTGCTCTATCTCCATGTTAGCAAATGTTTGGAAGCCACTTAATGAACTTCCGAATTATGTAAGAAGTAATTTTGTCTTAAACTTGACATCCTCTGTGAGAAACAAAACAGATTAACATACCCAACTCTGGTAACTTTCACCGTGGATGCTGGTTACGAGTATACAGTTTATTTTGTTCTTTTCACTACTTTGGTGAAACATGTGCATATACGATGTCACCCACTCTCTTACTCGCCCTGGCACCAACCAAACATTTTTGTATTAAATGTTTTTGATATTGTGTCCGCTTTTAGCCAGTATTCCAATTCTGTGTAGCAATATCACCGGCTTCACACGCTCTGTCCATATGGGAAATCGAACCCGGACTTTCGGCTTGACGAGCGAGCGTTTCAAACACTAGTCTATCCCATCGTAGGTTCAAAATCAGTCTGTAGCTCAAACTGTTCACCTCGACAATATGCAGGTTGCTTTGGTATTACTTGTTAAATAAACATATATAAGAGGTTTTATATTGAGGTCACTTCAGGCGTCCAGCGAGTCCTAACATCAGGCCTTTCATTTACTGACATGCAAACCCTACACCGAGCATATCCTTCGCGGATAAAAACTAAATCGGAAGTGTACATTAACCTAATACGAAACACGCCCGAGGAAGTTGACAAACACATTTGGTAAGTTTTTAACTCTGGTGAAATATTTATGACGTTTACGCCCCAAATGTAATGACAGATTTACACAGGATTGTTTGTCGTTGAGCTTTCATTTTGTTTTTATTCCGATAACACTGATATGACTAAGTTTGAGATTAAATGCACACATTGTCACGCGACCCTCAAGCCCACTTTGGCATGTTAATTTGTTGTGCGATATTCTGTTTGTCGCCAAAACATTTATTTTGACAGATACAAGAAATAGGAAAGAGACAAGAATGCCATTTCAGACCGTCCATGAAAAATGTAACTGTAAACTGTAGATGCACGCTCGAATGCCAAATGATGCAAAAATAAGAGAGAAACTGACACGTTTCTTGGGAACAGTTGTATACCTGTTCATTTCTTGAGGATTAAGCGAGTTTAGTTTTACGCCGCTTTTAGCAATAGTCAATTAATATCACGGCTGGGGAATTCAGAAAAAGACATTACTGTACCTATATGGTGTATCGAACCCGGCTCTTCGACATGACGAGCGAACGCTTTAACCACTAGGCTACCCCAATGCTCAATTAGTTCAGGAGATGACCATATCTGTAAACACATCAGGGTGGATTGAAAGATAGCCCTGTGGTTTCATCATTGACAGTCCGATTCTTAACACGACTACCATGCACGACGACCAATTTGGTTTTCGGAAAACCTTTAACTGAGATATTACTGTGAAAAACAGAAAGTTATGAACTCAAATATGTCCAAATAAATATTATCCTGTCCTGTGATTGTACAACTCCATAATCATCACATAATTGCTCACATTTCCTTAACAGGATGTTTATGAATTATCAGAATTGTGAACACGCCTCATTTCAAATGGTCATCATAATTATTATTATTCATAAAACAATTGAACGTGACGTCAATGAAGAGGAGCGTCATACATGATTACCTTCTGTTACTGCACAAATGTACGTACATAAAATGGATAATAAAGAAATCATTACTGTCGCAAATGTGACATACGACTTGTACGGAATTCGTGCAAAGTTATGTATTCCTTTGTAAAAGTCGTATGACACAATTGTTCGTGTAATAATGTCCTTATATTTGACATCGGAAAAAAACAAGCACGTCATATTTAGGAGATAAACCTACTGTGTTTGAAAATCAGAGACATGCTGTACTGAATTGATGGCGACTAAATTTCAATTGGAACCGAACGCGCAGCGTGAGCACGTCATATTTAACGTCTCCCTTAAACATTCGCTTTGAATGAATGTGAATGACACCTAAGTTAGCTGACCATGCCATATTCAGAGAACAACCGTAAAAACCATGGCGTCCCGTGAGACAAGTTACGAACAGTTTAACGGCACATTTGCACCTTTCTTTCAGAGCAGCGAAAACCAGATTTTGCTGCAAAATCATTGCACCTGTAACCGGTAGAAAATAACCACGAATAATGCCCTCGTAGAAGAGGCAAATGCGTGCAATGTTTTAATAATAATGATAAAAAAACAGTATGTGTTTCTTGCCGGGGACGTTTGGTACAGTATGCTGACATTCGTTTTGCAGAGTTCCCTCCCTTGGATGTAACACATTCATGTAATTATGGGTTTGAATGCTATGTTCAACATAATACAGGTTCTGTGTTTGCCAGCACCATTTCCATGCTTGTGGGCTCCATCAAAATGGTAAACGTCGAACCCCTGCACTTTCCCACACATCCTGCTAATACTAGAATACTGTTCAAGGCGGCTTCAAACCCATCCTTCTCCACCTTGGCACGGGGCGGTGGGGTAGCCTAGTGGTTAAAGCGTTCGCTCGTCACGCCGAAGACCCGAGTTCGATTCCCCACGTGGGTACAATGTGTAAGGCCCATTTTCTGGTGTCCCCCACCGTGATATAGCTGGAATATTGCTAAAAGCGGCGTAAAACCAAACTCACTCACTCCACCTTGGTACAGAATAGAATGTCACCGTGTCTTCACAGATGCTGGGAACAGACTAACACAAGTTTTTAACTCCGCTGGTGTCAATAAAAGTAAATTTATTGGTCGTCTTTTGATATGAGCTCACCTGAATCTTAACGGAGTCATGTAACACGCCATTAATCTAGCGTGTGCATTACAAATTCATGATTTTTACTGGAAACACAATGTGCGCGGTACTACACAACCCAGGTTAGAATTTGGAAGTAAAATATTAGCTTTGTTGGATGTTCTGATTTATATGAATATTGAACCAACCTCATGTTACTAGTTGCTATTAAATGACTTGTAATAGAACATTATTAGCGATTCGGACATGTGTATGATATAGTGGCCGTTATTACGATCTAGAGTGTAAACGTATAGTATGGGCAGAGATATAACTTATGAAATATTGCCATTATATTGCTGTTGATGCCGATTAAAGAGATTTTGGAATAAGCGTATGCATTTTTCACAAGAAAAACACCAAGTTGGGGTTATAGAATAATTTGAATTCAAATTTCTGTCATAAATTGGCATCTTGTAAAACGATATTGTAATACAATAGAGGTTGTAATACCATCAATCTTGTAACACGATTCTTGCAGATGCGGCTCTCAGTGAGTGCAGGGTGACATAATCATCGCTTCATAATGTTCATTCTATATTCAAATATCATATTATATTTGCCGTACAATTAACCGGGAAGACGGTTTATCTTGTATGTAATTAAGGGGGCTCTGCTAAACCGGCTTTAATTAACTTTCCTCCCTCAACTTTTTAATCACAGATACCGTGAAATTTTCATCGCGATAAAAAATGTAAAAGTTTAATTACAATGCGCTCGTCCGTTGCTCTGGGTGTGAGGTTTGTGCGCCAATACGGGAATGCCCTAATTAATCTGTCTGCAAATTTCACTTTAACCACCAATGCATTGAATTAGGCTTTTTCATCTTTTAAAACTATTTTGTAATTGTCATTTATCATCTTCATCATTGCGTCAGGAAATTGAGGTTGGATTAAGGGGTGTTATGCGCTAATCCGTGTCTTAGTCGCGAAACCGCCAAAATGGCCGCCTCCACAGATAGGAGCGTGATACGTCGATGTGACGTTCAAGGTCAAACCACAAGGTCATCTGTAAAAGATATAACTTGCCGATTGGCGAGAATCTTTTTCACGCCTAATGGCTAAGCGATTGCTTTTATTCATCAAAAATCATAGCGCTAAGCCGCAAAATTTTCATAAAACCGCAGAATTATACGAAATCACCGAAGCGTGTGCAGGACGGCGTGTTTCTGTATCGTGGGTTGGGATGCCATTGACTTAAATACATCTGGTAAACACCAGGCTTTATTAAGGATGGAATCCACCCCTCACAAGAAAGGTGATCGAAGATGTTTTTTTCCTACTGTTTTTAACAGGAAAATATTCTGTTTTAAATCATAATGAAATCATTATGTTGCACTTGAATTTGCGTTCAATACATGCATATTTATATCGATAGGGTTATCATTCATATTACTTACATTATAGGTTTAAGTGTGATGAAGTTTTTCTTAGGCTGCTGGGTAAGTAATCCGTTGGATACGTGCATCACATACTCGAAAATATAAAGAATTTTAGCTCAGATACATCTCGGACCACAAATTTTAGTCGATTTATTTTGAATTTCGTCTGTCGGCTGCAATCAAATGAAGACCTGTTTATGTTGTCAGTCTTTCCGTCCAAACAGTTCACCATACTTCCCAAGGAAGCTCATAAATTATGCAACATAATGTATACTATTTGCAAACATGAATTAAAATTACACGTGAGTTTGCTCTACATTTTTCAACATTCGTAATAAACATTGCGTTAGGCGAACTTCAGACATCTTAATACAACGAAAACAGGTCAGGCCTAGGGTGGTTCCCGTCCTTAAGATTATTTTATATCAGTCTTTATATTGTTATGCAAATAGCCCCTACCGCCGTAACACTGGTGCAGCTAGTATGATTAGAGTTTAATTGACTTTTGAGATTAAAACCCCGCAGGATTGTGTCCGCGGGTTAGAAAGCGATATTCTTTAACAAAATGTAAATTGCTACAATTATCAAGCTGTTTTATTCAACAATTTTAATCATGGCATACACAATTTATAGGGACATGTGTTGTGTAGAAAGGAAACAGTCTCCGCCTTCTTCAGTGTTTGTCTGATCGACATGCTCTCTTCCAGCCTCACAACCTCTATCTTTCAGCAAACATCGATATAATCAATACTCATAGGTTAGCCTAATTTGACGAGTTACAAACATTTGAATATTAAACACTTTCGAATGAAATAAATGAATACTGCTGAACGCCTCATCAGATAATAATATTTTTTCAAAGAAAGGTATCCGTTACTGCATCATCAGCCTAACAGTACTGGGAAACACAATAGGCATGTGAAAAAATAAATAATAACTTCTACCCTTGAGAAAGGTGAGTGAGTGAAATTAGTTTTCCACCGATTTTAGCAATATTCCAGCGGAATATATATCACGGCGGGGGACTCCAGATATAGGCTGCACATTCTTGAGAAGAAGTGGCAATACATATGATAGTATGTTTTAACAACCCGTGTATTTAGCAGTATGACTCATTTCAACTGTATAGCCACAGAAGGACAATACATTAAACATATCTTTTTGTGTAGCACCGCCATATATATATTCCTGTGCTCAAAAGAGAAACAAATTATCTATCACAAAATTTGTTTTTGTGACAACTGATTCTTACATGTGTAGGTTTTAAAGTGTACTGCTAGCAGTACATGCACGAGAGAAGGATCCCATACGCTTAACAAAGTTAACTGGCACCTTAAACTTCAAACAAACGCAATTACAACCAATAAAAATAGATATATCGCGTATTGTGTTTTCCTCGTTTTTTGTTAACTGTTGTGACATATACATACAGTAAACGACAATGAAGAATCCTGCTGGAAATGTGCAATTTAATGTTAAAGAAACGTTCAACTGTTTGCATGAAATTTAGCAGACAAGGCTTTAGTTTTTCTTAAACGTTGAAGTGTTTATCCCCTGACAAGATCGGGTTCATGAAAGAATTTTTAAACTTCCTTGCAAATATCTTCATGAGAAGGTCCAAGATGATACGCGTTATGTTTCCCCTCTTTATCTCCACCGGCTAACACATTCAGCTTGGGTAAAACAAGGTTGTGTACAAGCATCAAGCAGTTCTTTTAAACCCTCTAATATCAGCATTTGCACATATTCTGGCCCTATCTCTTTACGCAGTGTATATACAAATTCCAAATAACGTGTACAGAAGTGCCTTAAGTCTAATTCAATGCCGTATAACCAGGTATAATTGTAGTGATTTCTAAACGTTTTTACCGTTCCTTCCATTGATCAGGTTCAAAGGGCATTTAGCCAAATATTTTGACAAACTGAATGAGCCTTGTAATCCCTTTGATAACACAGACAACTACATTTTAACAACACACAACTTGTACAAAATACATTAACATTGTAAGCGGTAAATCAGGGAAGCGTTAACTCATCAAGTCATATATTCAAAAGTTTTTGTATTGACAACCGACCGTCTAATTTTTCTAATTTATATCACATTAAAGCCTAGTTAATCAAATTAATTACAATATTTTCAAAACTACTGACGATACAGTCAATAACTGTTACTAATTAACTTTATCGATGATGTCACATGGAGGCTGTTGACTAGAGCATGGCACTGCATGGCCAGCCGCCGCCATGACGCTGGAATATTGCTGAGTGTGGCGTTCAACAACCACCCGACCAGCCAACTACGCACAGGGTCTCAGTAGCATGCTCTGGCGTGAATTAGTTAACATGTGCTACCTTGCCTTAACCAAGGGTAACATGGGTTACGGTGTGAAACAGACTTAGGTAGCCAAGGGTTTCAAAACACAAACCTATGTTGTTTTCAACATTTAAGTATTATCATGGCTAGGGAATCAGATTCTCGGCGTCAGTTTCACCGTTTGTTTTTCCTCAGACGAACCTATCAGATTTGGTAACTGAGAAATGTACAATCAAAATCGCATATTATAATATGACCAAGAAGACTGGAATGTAAAATAATAAACATATTAATGTTTTAATGAAATATGACAAAATTAAGTTAACATGAGACCATGGAAACTTCGGAACTAACTCTCAGTCAACAAGGCGACCAGCCTCCTAAAACAACATGCGTTTTCTTGTCGTAACAAAGTGAAAATACAAACATTTTAAAACCCGCGCATATATTTTAGTATGACAAAACGTTTTTTAAAATATCAGGTTATTTTTCTTCTGGAGCCAACACGACATCTCGTTATCAAAGTTTCAAATGAAAACACCATGTTATCAATTCTCGTATAATACGCTTTGATAGATTGACAGATCTAACGACACCAGGCATAGACATTCAAGTATTTCAGAGTCAGATAAAGCATACATGCTCATATTTTATTTTAAAATGCCTTTGAAAGTTCTATTAACTTAAGACGTAAATCTGTTTTGAATTGAGTATTAATTTGTCGATCAGATTAGACTAGGAAGTCTGTGTTATCCGCTGCGGGATTAGGAAAGTGTAATTGAGACACAGATAGCCACAAAGAAGGGGTTTTACGCTTAGTTTATAGATAGCGGATGGGCACTTCTTTGATACTGACAAAATTAGTTGACTTAAAACAAATTTAGTCACCTGTCTTGTTTAAATATTTGTTTCAGGGAAGTAATATAACCGAATAAGAGAATATATCAATATTTAAACTTTGTAATAACTGTGCGACTTCACGTTTAAAATGAAAAGGCTAAATTTTGATTGATGTTAAGACAGAAACCGACATTATTATCCCCGATAGGAACGAATGTAACTTATAAAGTGTTTAAAATTTTAAAGAGTTTGGTGTCAGTTTTTTTTACTGAAATGACTTTGTGAAGGTGACTGTCATGTTGTTTGAAACTAGACTGGGTAAGTGAATGTGTTGGTGTGTTTGTGTTTCAAAGCATCAGCGAAGCATTGAGAAAAAGTTAGCGATTCATCATACACGTGTGCGGTTTTATTCTAAAGAACATTTTAAAATTAAGAAAGTTTTATATCAGTACATACATATGTGACTAATCTACCTGTAAATCGGATAAGGATGTTCATGGCAGTGTACGTAAGTAAATATTCCTTTCAGCAGTTATTTATTAACTTATACCATTGATAGAAAACATATATGATAATGATTCGTCACATTAAATCAAATGAATAGGGTGTTTATGAAAGTAGTTCAACATATACTAAAAATAAGTGAGTCTAATTTTTAAGCCGCTTTTCGCACCATTCCTGCAATATGACCGCGGGGAAGAATGAGCTTCATACATTCTACCCAAGAGTGGCATCGTATCCGGTCTTAGACGTGACGGTCGAACGCTTTAACCGCTAGACTACCCCACCGCCCGTCGTACACTAACACAAGGATACTGTGAAACACTGCGCTGGGGACAGACCCAAACAATTACAGCATGCACATGAAACGAAGCTGTTCCCGTGCCTTGCCTAACGTGCCTCACGTAATTGGCGTCTCGCCGTTATAATGTCGGTAATCGAGAAACGTCCTCAACCCATGACGGCACTAAGCAATCCACGCCAACACGACGCCACGTCTCCGACAGAATTAGCCCCTGCAAACATCGTCTAGATGCGAAATCTCAGCAAATAATCAGACTTCAAGTAGCATTTTTTGGGGCATGACTTGTCGATATGTGATACAGCCAAGTCTCCGCCAGATCTCGCTCTGGCAATGCACACCATCGGGAAATGCAACGTAGGCAGGGGAGATAACTCACGTCTGAACAGAAGAGTTATTAAGGTTTGTTTGTGGAAGAGACATGCGCGAGGGTGTAATGGCATTGATTGGTGTTCTGAATGCTTGGTTCTGCTTTACGCCTCATAGACTGCGCACTGCGTCAAGTGGCAACAAAACCAGTTTGGGAAACGTTGCCAATTGAAACAAACTCGAACTAAGTTCGGTTCTAGTGCACGTTTATTACATGTGATTTAAAGGTACAGTAAACCTTAAACACACAATCTTACATTTACATTGTCATAAAAATGCATTCTAACAATAGACCTCTCATGAAGGGTATGACTCTTTGTATCATTAAACCCGAGGAAACTATTACTACGGCCAATGTCAATCTCAATTCCCCGAGGTATACAACACATGCTTAACTGTGAGCCAACATTTTCACAGATACATATACATCCAACAATCTGTTCCGTGTTTAGATGACTGACTGTAAAGCTCAAGTTTTAAGCGTTTTTTTAGCAAGATTGAAAGTGTGGTGTTACAGGGCGTGACAAGCCAATGTTTGTTCCCACAGCCACGGTTATATATAATGAACACAACAGAGAAGAAACGACTGAAACAGACTGCGTGCATGGACATGCCTAAGAAAAACCTAGCTTACATTACCTGTGTCACTCGGGTACCACACTGCGCGTGGATGTCTTAACTGAAATGCAAAATAGAGATCATTGACGATTGATGAATGAACACACCGAGAAACATGTCAGTCGTTTTTGTAGTGATTCAGTAGGGTAGTGTAGTGGTTCAAGCGTTCGCTCGTCACATCGAAGGCCTGGGTGGTCAAACTCGCTGACTTGGTTGACATATGCCATAGTATCCCATTGCGTAGATCGATGTTCATACGGTTCATAACGTACCGTGGATTATCTGATCCATACTGGATTATTAAAGAAAGCCGCAATATTGCTGGAAATACTGCTGAGTTCGGTGTTAAACAACAACCAAACGGCAACCATCAAGCCAACCAACTCGGGTCCTCTCTACACCAGCTTATTATCAGTTGAAACCAGGTAATATACAGTGCAATATATGCACTTATATTGCTGTTTGTTTCTTGTGCAAGGATCCGGGTATCACCAGTCACTTGGTTACCAGCGGTTACCAATTTTAGATTTTGAAGATATCATTATCCCATTTTTATCAATTCGCTATTAACGTCCCCCTCTTTAGCTCTCATCTCGACATTGTATTAGCGATATGTGAAAACAGTCATATTATAATTTGATGTGTACATTTGGTCATTTGGATTTACAAGATTGATAAAATGCAAATGCTGAAACCAAGGAGGAAACAGTGAGTGATTGAGATTAAATTTACGCCACATTCATCAACATTCCAGCTATATGGCGAGGGTCTGTGAATCGTCAAGTGTGTACCAGTCAATCCAGTGACCAACAGCATGAGCATCGGTCTGCACATTTAGAACCGAAGACATGAGTCCAAGTCAGCGAGCCTGATCATCCGATCCCGTTAGTCGCCTCTCACGACAAGCATTAGTCGCCTTTTGTGGCAAGCATGGTTGCTGAAGACCTACTCCTCCAACGATCTTCACGGACCCCAAGGAGGAGACGATGAAGAGAAATAAAGGGAAAATGTGACAATTTGTTCTGTTCTTTTGGGAATGTTTCATCTGAATGGACATGTATTATATTTCTCATATACATCGGTATAGTGGTATGCTCGCAACATATAACATCTCTAACTTTCTTTAATGGTATAGGACACGTTAAGTCTGTAAGTGCTACATTGACATAATGTCATATTCACCCTCCTCCCAATTACAAAACAATGTAAATGTCTTACACTCCCGTAATTGTGAACTACATTTTATGTAATGTATGGTGGGATGATTAAGCTGTGCCGTTCATAACTTCATGTTTGCTAAGTCCCTATGTTAGGGGAAGGCCAAACGAATGGCTATTGCCAGACAGCAAGTCACAATCCTTCGTTCATAGACCAACTTTTCGTAGATTTGAGAATGTATTTTCTTCCCCTAACAATAGGCTACGAACATCACAGACCTTCTTATCTATACGTAGATACGTCTATCTTTCAACTAAGTGCTCAACTTTGAAGACCGCTCCTTCCAGACCACACAACCTCGTCCATTTGCCCTATCAGCGGCACACGACAACAAAGCTACATATAACAATCTATTTGAAGAATGTCCACAATGCACGTGCGTCTGTCTCGTGCCCACCGCTCACCATCACCGACAACTATCCGTCCGAGCTGGACAATGGCAAATATACATAACCCCTATCAGAGGCGCGTGCCTGCCACCATCTTGCTATTGTCTTCTCTGTTTCTACGTTAGCAGGACGGTTGATGATTAAACACTATCTTCTTAATTGTGGCCATTATCACAGGAACATTGCTGGTGGCTCGCCCGACCAAAGGACTAGAACTTCCAGCTGGTCAGTTGGCCACTTTTCGCCCTTTGATTAACAATCAAGTTGGCAGAAGAGGTTCGAGATTGCTAGTTTCATGTTGCAATTGTTGGAAGTGGTGGTGTCACATTGGTGACGGTACAAGGAAAGGCGAAATGTTTTGTATTGACGGTTGTCTACTGTGAAATTGATCCTGACTGTTGAAGGCAATAATTTTGATGATTTAGTTGCGATAAAGAAATATGACTTAGCAATGAAATATGTATCCTAAACTAACCTTCGCCCATAGACGTCAATCAAACGTCCATTTCACAGAAGGGTCGTGATTAGACGGGTCTTGTTGGTTTATTTTAAGGTAAAGCGTGTCTCTAATCAGATTGTTCAGATCAGATGGTTTTCATATCAATTCTGACTCATTTAAGAATGACAGATACAAAACATCACGTAGACAACCATGCCCATTCGTTAACATAACGTATACAGGCGTACGGAGGCATTAAGTCAGTTTGTGCTTAGCAAGACACGTCAAAGATCGGGCAGTTAATAAGGTGAAATGCGGGCTTGAATTACACTAAATGCGGTAGAAGGGGTAATAAATATAAAAGAATCAACATCAATTAAGTGTTCAATTATTCCGTGAATACAACAAAGAATGTGTGAAATATAAACAGAATATAAGGGTAATGAGTACACCAGCCTACAATACTTTTCACATGTCCATGACAAAAATAATTATACGATACTGAGGAATGGTTTATATCATTCACGCGTATCAAAATTATACTTATGTGAATGATAGAAACCAGTTTGCAATGTCATACAGTTATTTTGATCATGCACATTTATATCAAAGGTATTTTAGTCTCAAAACATTTTGTTAACCCTTACGATATACAATGGTTGTCGCTTAAATCAAGTTTCACTTTGTTCACAATCAAATATACAATTAATTCCCTCACTACTATTATAGCGGTCTGAGTAATTCTCAAAACGTTAAACGCTGCCTTTGCGAGGCTAGTGTTTCTACTGTGATTCAAATATGACACTCAGTATATCGGTTTTTTTGAAAGTAGGGCAAACAGCTTTGGATATGAGAAGAAGGTTTAAGTAAGTATCAATGTCTTCGACTAATCAAACCAATGGTTGATGTCATCATCAACAGTCTACATCACAGGGATACAAAGCCTTAGACGCGCGAACGTTTTAACCACTTGGCTACCCTCCGCCCCAAAAGAGGAATTAACCCAAAACACCTTAGACCAACGTATGAGTGATAAATATATATGGTCACTGTTCCTTACATACGTTGCTTTTTTAGGAGACAAAGAAATATATTCAACACTGTAGGTGTTCTCTAGCCACATAACTATAATTTGTTGCAATGAAAACTTGACTTTCCACATTTGTAAATGTTTTTGGAAATTATTACGTATGTACGTGAGTAAAGGTGTACATGAAATCTCATATATTATCACCTATTATCATTGTTACGTGTAACCATAATATTATCGTCAGTATCACAACATGAATTATCGTTATTGTATTGCATTATTTCCCTCCAAATGCACACATGGTAAATTGTTCATCGTCGGAGATTGAAAGGAGACAGGTTGTTTCAACTTTCATGTCCTTAAAAACGAAATCATTCACATGAAAATATTGCCGCAGAAATATAGACAATACCGTAAACCTCATTAAACACCAGGTTCGAAAAGCTTGTGTCACTTGATAATATCATTTACAAATTAATACCAATTATGTAAACCGTTCTGTGTATTCCCACTGATGCAGAGACAGCTTTTGACGCCGACGAAGGGAAACCTCCCTATTTCAAAGGAACATTCATCATTGTGTGAGGACAACAACACTGTTATCACCACAGACTGACGCTGTGTAATTCTCTACGTTGATGATGCGTATCATTCAACAATTTGGCCCCCGAGTGACATCATCGACTTGCTGTCCTTGTACCAGCAAGAACCAACCGGTGCCCACAACCCCATTCCCCCCTCGCGGTGATAACCGCACGGAAACCAGGCCTTTCCTTAACCTAAGTCAGTTCTTAACTTGCTATCAGCCAGTTCGTCTCATTTCCCTGACAGATTCATTACAGAATTGTCATGTGTAGAATTGCTACCCAAAGGTGCGGAAAATTGGAATTAAATTTTGCCTGAAATATTGACGTGGGTTTGTTGCTGGTTCGTCCGCTGTCAATGAGCTAGACGGTCTATCACCAGCGATGATCGTCCGTTCTTTCTACCCAGCTGTCGAAGGAGACCATTCACTGTCATCGCAACGACGTATACGGCGATTGTAAGGCACTTAATTCCTCTGTCCACTCATCGATCTTACAAGAGGCGGACACCAAATGGACAATACCAGCAGCTCATCTTAGGCGTATTATGTCGCCCAAGGTGCTGTCATTTGACCTCGTGTAAATACCTCGGCACTTACGGCGTGACAAGGGGCAAATCCACTTCATTACGGAACGGATCCTGTGTTTGTAGAAGTTTCAAGTGCTTTGACAGGTTTCCGGGCTGTGTGCTTGGCGTCTTGGCGTATTTTGCCATCAACATTCATCTTATTTGCTTTTCACATCTCCTACCGGCCCTTCATTTGTATTCAGATGGGAAATAATAATTTATTTGTATATCTCCCCGCGTGATAAAAAATACGTGAGGAAGACAGATCAGAATGAACATCAACATTTATCAAAATAACCTTCAGAACTGGTGAAGAAAAGCTTCTATATTTCTATTATTTATAAACCTCTACCAGGCCTACATTCGTACATTTTATTTATTTCGTCCACCCGTTCCCTTGCTTTCGCCGGGATGAGGAAAAACACAACACCAACGGTGGTAACGTGATAGCTCCAGTGGGTTCAATATGGAAAAAAAATATATATATATATATTGAAAATCGTAATTCTGTGACTTTTACAGAACAGCATGAGTTCTTGAAAACAGGGGAAACAGTGGTTGAAATTGTCCGTGTGATCCGCTTTCTACAACTTAAAACATGACATATGGAAAATGTGATCTGTGCTTACCAGATCTTATCATGAACAGTCATGTACGCTTATCCCCAAAAACACTTTTAATCTTAAACTAAGCTCGTCCTCTCTTACTTTACACTGAATCAAGCATAATTTGGTTGGAAATGAAAAACGTTCACTTTGCGAGCAAAACAACCAATTTTCATGAAAACCTCCGAAAAACCTTTCGAGGGGAGTTGACAATTCCGAAATCTTCGTTTCCAACAGAACTAACAGGCCAATGTTTTGGAATTCAAAATATATTAACAACAGAATATGTGCTCTGAAATTGCTGTAGCCCTACATCATTGATTAAGAGCGGGAGAGGAGGTGAACGTCTTTGGACATAACACCAGCTGTTTTCCTTTGTTTTACAAAAACAGGCGTGACGGTGGACTCATTGTTAAATCTCTTCGAGAATGTACACATTTTTAAACATACATCTAAGGTGTGTGGACCTCACGTACGCAGCGCATTCACCAGTATCAATGCACAATGTTTCATGCGACCCGTTCACGACACTTTCAGACAAACCGCCAACAGAGAACACAAGCGCGTGCAGCACGTGAAGGAGAACCACGCAGTATTAGCAGTATGACACGTTGCACGCACTGCACGTGCACTGAAGACAGCTCCTCGTGAAAAGTAAGCACCCGGTGCGTGTGGTCTTGAGGAGTATCACATCATATTGCCGTGAGAAGTGGTTGTAAATCTACTCAAGATAATGTCACCCGCAATTTCCTCGGTTTGAGCTAAGCGAGCTTTGTTTTACATCATCTGTTGATATAGATATTAAGCATATTTCACAGTAGTGAACTTGACGGAAATTGTCAACATAGATCGACCCATTTGGTTTACTGAATTCGACTTGGTACACGCATTTGACTTTGGCTATGTAAGTAAGGGTTATCTCAGCTGATAATAAGGTAGGTCTGGCAGTAAGGGAACGCTCTAATTTGTAGCTACCCAATTTCAAAGAGGTCAAGAAAGACAAAAACCAGACCTTAGCGCATCAGCGTCACATAGGTGTCAGAAATTAAAACATTTTCATGGTTATTCATGATGATTTTTCTACTGGAATGATACTTTGTTCTTTCACGAGTTTCCACTTGCACATTCGGTGGATTCATACACACAAAGCAACAGATAACCGTTCTTATCGTCCCATTCGTACTTTAAAGAGAAGGGAACACTTCCATTGGACACATAAGTACGTAACGGAGCTAACTAAAGAAGGAAGGATATGTCTGAAACTCTGCCAGGTCCATACATTTCCAATAAGTATTTTCCATTTAACAGCTTATTTGAAAGTAAGTCTGTTTCTGAAGTCCTCACTGGTTTGGATATTTGTTTTTTCACCTTCACCTCCCAAAGAAAAAAATACATATTAAGATATTCCGGTTTCCTTAATTACACGACCTCCTTAGCCTGTATCGTACTGTGTCCAAGTAATGATTTACGACGTGTATCTGTTAATTAGTACCCGACCGAGTAAATGAAATAACGAACCGATATACGTAGTACGTTTTAACTGATTAATATAAACCTATTTTCTCTACTTCTGTGAGCTGTGGCCTCATTCGCCAATTTCTCGAAACAAATTTAAGCTTATCTAAAACTTTTTACTGACAATTTCAAACCGCTGAATTTTTAACGTACTTGCATTTTCTAAATAAAAAAGCCCAAACAACTTAGCAGTCTATCCATTGAACTTCTTGTCTACTCAAATCTGAGTATGTCAAAACACAGAAATCGGGGCCTGAACACACCCACAAACACACCTGGACACCAATGAGCCAAAGATTGTCTGAGTTGAAACATTCTACCTGTCAATACCTGTCGTTCAACCTGTTTGTAACAGACAATTGTCTGTCTTTCAGGCTAGGTAAGCCGCGCTCCGTACACTTCACGCCAGAAGGAATCATCTAAGTTTGGTATCAGCTTCTTCTGAAATGTATATAAGATCTGCTATCAAAGAACTTATACTGCTGATTTCCCATGGGACAGTTAGGTATACACGTGAGAATTAGAATAACGCTGGTGGCACTGTATCATAAACCTTGAGAAACAATCTCACTGAACCGGGCCATTTTCAGAATCTCTGCTCTTGTGATTGCCTAGTGTTTTAAGCGTTCGACCGAAAAAAAAGAAAAACGCCAGCCACCAGTGTTCGCGAACTCACGAAAGTACATTGTGTGGAGCCCATTTCAAGACTTCCCTGGTCTTGTTTACAAGAAATGTTTACCTACTTTCGAAATTATTAGATATTATACGTAATTTAATCATTATATGAATGGGTACTGGATTTTAAAAGGGATATGTACATGTTCCGGATGTATTGATGTTCATAAAATATGGAATGATGGTGAAATGAAACAAACCTTAAATATTTTGACTCAAAATATACAGCATGACCTCCCTAACTTAAAATATGTCATTATGCCTTAGCAATCTTTCAGTGGGGGCGATGATTCATTCCAATGATTAAAGCGTTCGCTTTCCAAGCAATGATCTGGGTCCGATTCCCCAAAATGGGTGCAATGCGTAAAGCCCATTTCTGTTGTCCCCCGCCGTGATGTCGCTGGACAATTGCTAAAAGCGGCGTAAAAGTAAAATGTACACACTCACTATTTCTGGTGTGCCAACCGTGATATTACTGGAGTGTAACTAAAAGCGGCGTAAAACTCCCCTTTCAAAAAATTAGGAAAACGTCAAGTCAGCTGATCGTACCAGTCGATGGACCATGGTCAGAAGTGAGAATGTAGAATCCGGCCCATGACTAGCAAGAGGAAAGAATGCCGTTGAAAAGGTCACCGATTTCCTTACTGCAAATCTCATCCCACTCAACAGTGTAGCAAATGTCACGTGACACACGTGCAGTCCGTGCTATCATTGCCCAGGACCCGGATCCAGCGCACCAGGAAGGGTTGCAGTTTCATCTCAATGAGGCCTTTGTCTTCAACTGACAAAAGTTCCTCCTTGAGTTCGCTTTGAAGTTCGGCTAACACATTCCCTCAGCTTGCGGCACCTGAGTGAGATGAAGAGGAACCCTCCGCCCGAGGGTAGACGGAGGTGTCAGGCTGTCAGGAGGGGGAGACGGGATTCCACTCTCAAAGACATGGATAACAGCCTTTCTTCATCAACTTCGCACTTTTCACATTAACGATACTTACTGATGTCGACCCCAAGATTTGCTTTCAGGAAACATAAATGTTTTATATTTTGTGAACATGGTTTGTTTTGCTCTGTACACTTTGCCTCCAGCCATACTTGTACTTTATTACTCGTTTGAGTCTGTTCATTTCTCACGGGCAGCCTCAACAACTTCTGAGGTACTTCTTGATATAGCCTCTCCCGATCGCTTGATCTGTGAATTCGCATTGTAGTAAATTCTGTTGCCTAACTGTAGATCGGAATGTTCACGTTAAGCCTCATCACCAGAATTACTAAGTACTTAGCAATACACTTTTTCAGAAGTGATTACATGTATTTAAACGTTGGGACTCCCGGTCAAATTGTATCATTTGATTGTCATTTGGGTGGTTACGCACCGAATATGGAGTTTGTTGGGTAGCCTCGTGGTTAAAGTGTTGGCTCGTCATGCCGAAGACCCGGGTTCGCTTCCTCATATGGGTGCATCGTGTGCAGCCCATTTTCCTCGTTCCTCGCCGTGAGATTACTATACTGACTCTAAAAAGAAACCTCAAATTCTTTTTTCAGGGCACCATAAAGAACAAGAGATGGTAAAATGGTTAAATTGTTATTATTTCATTGCTGAGATCTGTGTGATCAACTCAATATACTGACAGTGCTACAATCAGTTCCAGTAGACTACACCACCATTCCAAAACATGGGTATACAGAATGTCAAGTCACAAGAATCAAAATTCGAAATTTCTCAGCTCAGCATTGGGGATTCTGCGCCATTGCTCTTAGCAAGGCAGCACCAAGTTCCTGCAAATTCTGAGGTTGGTTCCCTAAGACCACGAAGCCTTCTCCCAAGTTCATCCCAAACGTGCTATATTGTATAAAGGGCAGGGGACCTCGATGACAAGTCTATGGCGTTGACTAAAGCGTTTTGAAGGAAATTTCGTGTCAACATCGCGGTGTGCGGCCGAGCATTATTATGCTGGAACTGTAGACCTCGGCCATGAAAGCAACGAATTCTGGGGTGACCACCTGGTCGCGGTAAGCAGCAGCTGTGAGGTTTCCACAGATGACCAGAAGTAGGGAAAGGTTATTTCCACAGAAAACATCCCATACCATGCAACTTCCGCTCCCGAATCTGTCGACTTCCTATACACAACTTTGGGCATACCGTTCACGACGTCGTCTCCAGACTCTATCCCTGCCGTCCGCGAATCTGAGGATCAACCTGGATTCATCGCTAAAGACGACTCGTTTCCAGACTCTTTGTGTCCATCGGAGGTGACGTTGGGCCCACAGCAGACGTTGGCGTTGGTGAAACGGCGTCAGTATTGGCCCACGATATGAACGTCGTGAATGGAGATTGGCAGCCCGCAACTAATTTCGAATGGTCTTTGAGGACAGTCGACCCAACATCTCATCCCTGGTTCAAGTAGCCGGCAGAAATCTGTCACGTAGGTGACCTAGGACGATTTGACGGTCTTCTGCTCGTGACGCCACACGTGGACAATCCGACCTTGGGCGATTAGAAGTGGTGCCAGTTTGTTGTAGACGACCTCACAATTCATACACAGTACAACGGCTGCATCCCATTGCTCTTTTGCTCAATAACTGATCTTCC
The DNA here is from genome assembly GCF_037392515.1 of Haliotis asinina. Classification (NCBI taxonomy): domain Eukaryota; kingdom Metazoa; phylum Mollusca; class Gastropoda; order Lepetellida; family Haliotidae; genus Haliotis; species Haliotis asinina. The sequence continues at coordinate 50,622,187 of NC_090291.1, read as the reverse complement.
CGCTTGCAACATGCCAAGCGCACGTTCACGTTGCACATTTGACAATCGAGGCATTTAAAGTACCGTTAGAACTGTGGTTTAAAAGTGGTTTTAAATTCGTGAGGCCATTGCAAATGAAGAAAACGTCCAAGCGAAGATCACGTGATCGACTGCACGTGTAAAACCTGATTTAGCATTAACGTCGTTTGCACTACGAATGGATGGGTTTGCGTAGGTGTTGCTAACGTATTTCTAGAGTCGAAAGATAAGGATCCCATTTCGGATACAAAGATGTATCATCAAAGAAGAATTATACATTATTTTTTTTTAAAAAACCCAACATTTTGTGAAGTTTCTTTTTTGCATCAGTATATGTGTTCATTATAAACATACTCACTTTATAATTGGTAGAATGGTGTTTAGATAACTGTAGAATATCAAGAAAGTATTGCGTCAGTGTATTGAGGCCATGGTCGTCGGTCCGTCGATACAGGTATTGCTTAATGATGCATACGTACAACTCTCACTCACTCATCGAAGATATATTTTAATGGTACTGTTTGTAGAACGACTTCAAGCATGCACATATGGAGTTTGCAGTAATGTGTACGTGATGTCATAGGCGCTCTAGAAATCTCTTGTCAAGGCTTTAAATCTCAGATTCGTCCTGTTTGTATACCTTCATACCATACCCGTGTCCTCGCGGGTAACACATGCACCATTCCTGTCTTCCCTCCCACAAGACGATGACACGTGATAATGGACATGTGACGATAAAACTACACCCAGTCGCTCCGTGCCTGTAACCTGTTTGTAGTCAGAATCCTAGATTGCATACATTATGTCCCTTGGTCTGTCCCATGTGGTTTGTTCGCACCGCAGTGGATAACCAGCACGACATTTACCATTTCAGGGTTCCCTCAGCGCGACGTCAACGCAAGCCCTTTCAAATAGAGAATAAGGCTTTAGACTGATCGCTGTTAATAAGCATCGATTCCTAAATACACGTGGTCCATTGAGATGCCAAAACAAGGGATAAGTAAACACACACACACACACACACACACACAAAAAAAAAAACACCTCAAAACAGTGACTGATAGTACTGGTAACGTCTAGCGCCTCCTGGTATGAGTGAGGGAGTGAGTTGAGTTTTACGCCGCACTCAGCAATATTCCAGCTATATGGCGGCGGTCTGCAAATAATCGAGTCTGGACCAGACAATCCAGTGATCAACAACATGAACATCGATCTGCGCAATTGGGAACCGATAACATGTGTCAACCAAGTCAGCGAGCCTGACCACCCGATCCCATTAGTCGCCTCTTACGACAAGCATAATCGCCTTCTATGGCAAGCACGGGTTGCTGAAGGCCTATTCTACCCCGGGACCTTCACGGGTCCCTCCTGGTATGAACCAGGTAGGAATAAAATCAACCCGTCTTATCACCCACTCCGTTAAGTCCGACCCGTGAACATCCGGGTTAGAACTGCTCTTCAGTAACCCATGCTTCTCAAAGAGAGGCCACTAACGGGATCGAGTGGTCAGACTCGCTGACTTGGTTGACAACATGTCATCGTATCCCAAATGTGTAGAAACATGCTCATGCTGTTGATCACTGGATTGTCTGGTCCAGACGCGATTATATACAGACAGCAGCCACATAGCTGGAGTGTTGCTGTGCGACCTGAAACAACATACCAACCAACTGTTTAGTCCGTACTTCATTACGGGACCTATTAACACACACAAGTATACAGGTGCCTAGTCCACTGTCCCTCTTGACAGCCTGACCAGAGAAAGTCCTGAGGTAGAATAGGCCTTCAGCAACTGATGCTTGCTATAAAAGGCGACTATGCTTGTCGTAAGAGGCGACTAAATGGGATCGGGTGGTCAGGCTCGCTGACTTGGCTGACGCATGTCATCGTTTCCCAGTTGCACAGAACGATGCTCTTGTTGGTCACTGGATTGTCTGGTCGAGACTCGATTATTTACAGACCGATGCCATATAGCTGGAATATTACTGAGTGCGTCGTAAAACTAAACTCACCCACTCAGTCTTGACAGCCTGTTAAAACGGGCACGGGATGGAGAGCCTCGGCGACTTGAGTGACATCACCTATATGATATCGATAGAAAAAAAATCATGTTCCCTATGCTGACAAGGGAGGTAACATTGTCTACCAACTCTACACTGCGCGTCCGTGGCTCGCAATTAAAAGAAATGGCTAACAGAATGGAGGAGGCCTATCGTTTTACTGGATAATTCACTTTCAAATGTCTAACGCGTGCAAGAAAATTCTGAGCTAATTATCATCGTTATTCCATTAAATTCTTTGTGATTCACCACAAACAGCTTCAGCTAACGCTTAAAAACCCCAACACATTTTTTGTTTAATTTTCGGTCGAGTTAAATGAATTGCTAGATGAAAGAGGGAATTTTAAATGAAGTTTGAAAGCGACAACAAATTGTATCATTTGTGGTCAGAAAATATAATTGCATGTGTCGAAAAAAGGACGGAAAAATTATTTGCGGTGAAGAAAATCAGAACTTGTAAATGTTATGTGTCTATATGCCAAACGATGCTTGAATCATTATGGAGGGCGATCAAGCTGAAGTCTAACGTATCACGAGGTGAGTGAGTGAGGGAATATGTACTTCCACACTGCAGTCGGCATTATTTACTCTTTTACTTTGATATGTAAATATTCACTTCGGGTGGATACCATGAGAACAATCCGATCGCACATCGTATCATTTTCGTTTAAAAATGTGGGAGGGGGCCCAGTTATCAAAGCCGTTAAGGGCATCGCAATTAGCCGTGCAGTGTTGCCTCCAATGGGATGAAAGCGTGGGTTCGATTCCCAGTTAGCCCTTTTACGCCTTATAGATTTGTCAGGATCTTAACTGCAATACTTGCATCATTAAGTAGTAAATCTCAGTGTTTCACGAATGTAGAAAAAGTCCGAGAACTGCCATGGACATAAATTACCCAGCTCAAAATGTCTGAAGGCGTAGCAGCGTGTAATCTGTTGCCATAAGGACATGCAAACAGCACGTATCGACCGGGATATGAAATTTAAGATAATTTCAATATTTTTCAACTCATCTCCCTCTGGCTGAACCAACTTCCAGTAATCCTTTGAACCTGTTCTGGATCATCTTGTCTGGGCATTCCTCTCGCTTAATTGGTTTCAGTTTAAACAACAAATAAAAGGGACAAAGTGTTGCCTTGCAAAATGTTGAGCGAGCACGGAGATGCTTTCGGTGCTGAGATTTGATCAGCGTTCTGATCCAAGGCCTAAAGAGACTGGGTAATTAATCAAGGTAATCAGTCAAAGGATCCTCAGCTAAGGCCCTTGACTGCAAGGCGAGTAGGATAACAGGGCTATTTGAGCCTGGTGGATTACGAATAAGAGAACCAAAGACGTGAGTGTCGCAAGCTCAGTGGTGGGGGCCACAATACTGTCGAAGAAGACAGTCAATTAGGGTAAATCTACATGCATGACTTTAAGGACATGACTCTTATCTAACACGCTCGGACTTTCGCCCATGCCTGCCTGCCGATAATCCTATAACTTCACATCGAAGAACATCAGAGTCGCGCTGTTGCGAGCCGTTTTTCTGCCGACTTTCCAAGCCCGTGCCCAGCCGAAGGTCTTCCTGAGGGCACGATCGGTGCGAGCGTAACGTTTACATCCCCTTTAATAAAGTGGAGTTTGGAGAGCCCTGTTTTAGATTTGATGGATATTGATGACACTCAGAGATAGTGAATCCGTTAGAGGGACCACGTCGCTTCTAATCCATTTTCCGAGAAACGGTAAGCGCCGCGCTTGATCCTCGCTCTGATATCTCATAACAATTGATGAAATGGGGCGGGAGAAATGGTCGCTTATACCCAAACAAGCAGTTCTGTGGCGTTGGTGCGACCCCCAAGGGGACTCAAGCTGCCTTCTACCAAAAGCCAATGCGAGGACCCTTGAATGGAACTGTTTCATATCACAGTTGGCGCTTTACAATCGAGTGTAATGCTCACGACGCCGTGAGACAACAATGGCGATGCGGTTCAATGTGAAGTGGCCAGTACCACTGTATCGACGATCAATCAAACAGCTAGTCAGCTAGATTAAGTCCAGAACATAACATCTTGGGAATGGCTGCGAAATTTGGAAAATAACGAGCAGCATGTATTGTATCCAATGAACGGTGCCAATGATGGATTTGGAGGCAGAGTGCCACACAATGGGTCGGAGCACTGGTCAAGACCTCGAAGTTTGATTCATAGAATTCACCGTGTAACTCCTCAGCCTGAACTCTCTTCATTTGGTCAGCAGCTAGGCTGACCAGAAGGAGACGCTGGTAGTTACAGAGGTGGAAGGTCAATAGGCACGAGGTGGGGTCCAAGACCAATTTGTCAGCAGGTGAAGAATGTCAGTTTGTTCAAGGATTATGATGAACATGTTATTTAAAACTTAAAGCTGTTATTTAGAGTTTTGGAAAAGTGAAAGTGTTTGGAAAAGTGAATGTGTATATACATGTTTATTTATCATATAAATAAGGGGTGGTGGGGTAGCCTACAGGATAAAAGCCCCCGTGGTCAATTCCCACTTAGGTGCACTCCGTCTGTCTCTCAGTCCCTGAACCACATTATTTCCACTACTGCCAAGCCCTATCTGCAGCGCTAAAACCCCATATAAAGCTAGTTTATATTTCCTCAGGTTCTGCATCTCTGGTGTCCCTGAGGCGCCGGTTAAATTTATGTGGGTTTGTTTTTGATACTATAAAATTATATAGACTAGTATTGAGAGACTAAACATTAGTCTAGGGTGCAATGTGTGAAGCCCATTTATGGTGTTGTCCGCCATGATATTGCTAAAAGCGGAGAAAAACCCAACTCACTGACCTACTCCTTCAGAACATTCACGAACGAAACTCTTATTATAAGTAAGGTAATCCAAACTTTAATGCATCGGGAATGTTTCATGCAGATAGCAAAGTCAAGTCAAGTCAAGTGAGTTTTATTGAATCAAAGGCCATCGGCCCATATACAGGTTTATACAAGTACAATGTTCGAAGTTTGTAGACTCAGTGGAAATCACAAAACCATATAACATTCGTTTAACAATTGGTGGTAATCCGGAGAACGTAGTGAGGTAAATGTGACAATCCATTTAAGAAGTTATTTCTTAGGTCCATTCCATGTTTTACAAAGAGAGATAATCTAAATATTACATCGACATCATTTGAGGATAAAATAGAAACAAACCCTATTTTACTCGTCTTAGATAGGAAGCGATCTGGTATATATTTAGTTCGTAATTCAGCATGATAAGGACATTCAAAAGTAAAATGTATTTCGTCTTCTATAGCAGTTACATAATGGACAAATTCTTTGCTTTCTTTCAAGTGATATGTTCCGTCCATAATTAATCATTAGTTTTGACAAGCCAAGTCTATATTTGATATATATATTTCTTAGGTTACTATTTGTTAAAACAGATAGATATTTTTCTGGCTGTAATGAAGTTTTAAACGTTTTGTACAGATCATAACATGAACTGTTTTTTTAAGTTAGATAGCAAAGTCAGAACCTGAAGTACCACTACCCGTAACACAGAACATCACACATTATCCAAATTGAAGACTTAAAAACATCAGGGGTGTTTTATTGGATATGAAATGTACCCATCGCAAGAGTATCGTCGACAGGACAACCCAAAGTAAAATCAATATTTCAGACAGACCACCCATAGACGCCTGATTCAATTAGACATAATTGGAAAATGTTTTAAATTGGACAGCTTTTAACTCACAGGTGAGTCCTCTCCATGATTATTTCACAAGTTAAGGAAATATTTATTCTATATATCAGCATTCAACAAGATTTCGTCCGTCTTGTGCTGATTGTATTGACATTCTCGAGGCCCCTCAATTTGCCTAATGTACGTTTGTCTATAAGGGCATCCACGCTTTAAAACGGCCAGCACATACTGACTGTCAGGATCCCAGGATCAGCGAGAGACGTAAACACATATCATAATGCAGTCATAGCTGTTATATAGGGGATTACACTGTAAGGAGCCAGCAACAGTGTAGTTTATATAACCATCTAAACTCTTCACACCACACTTTCGGTCTTCATCGGTGGTACTGGACTCAAATTGTGAATAAGCAAGTAAACAAAGGAATGTGTGTTTAGAAGCCGGAAATGTCAAGGAATCAGTAAGCAGCACATATGGCACTTGGTGCTTGTGTTGTCATAGATAGGGAGAAATATTTATTGAAGTATCTCAAGCTGCGGGAAGCACGTGCGGTCATAGAGACGACCATGTGTGATATCTCAAGTGGGAATTGTCACCCGATAGGGTAATTCCTCTGTCCACGGCTTGTTAACAAAAGCTGAAATGCCTTTCACAGACTGACAGGTTAATGTTAGTTCTTGAAATGTTTAACTTTAAACAGGTTCACATACATACTGAAAGTTGTGTAATGGTACTTTCCTAGATTAACACTTAATACGTTTGATAACACCCATATATGGAATTTTGAAACTGAACCTGACACACCAGTTGGAAATCGGTGTCTGGCGCAATTCTTGATTTCCTAATTCTTGATTTCTTTTCCCTGTTTTCTGAAGAACAGCTAGTTGACTTTCCTTTGCATGTGTTTGAACACATTATTATAGGATATTTTTATAGCACAGATATCCGTACAACTATTGATTGCTCATGTGCTGGTATTTGTTTCCCTCGATCATTCGATGTCCGTCTCATTGTCACATCGTATTATCAATCTCAACTTCCCGTGGAGTATACAACTCTGGCTGCCACTAGGCGCACCGAGTTTATTGTGGCTCTTTCATCCTAACGAGGTACCCAGTTCACAGACGAAATCATGCAAAGAAAATTATGGAACTGGTGTTACTGCTCCTGTTGTCATTCGACTGATACAGCCAAAGTGAGAGAACAGGATATTTGCGATCGCCATTGGACACAGTGATTGCCGTTTCTTGTCCTCAATGGTTGGTAGGGTAGCCTAGTGGGTTAAGCGTTCGTCACGCCAAAGACCCGGGCTTGATTCCCCACTTAGTGTGTAGAAAACTTGTGGTATCTCCCGGTGATATCGCTGAAATATAAAGCGGTCTAACACTAAAGTCATTCACTCTTGATCTCATTACGACATCCACATGAGGAAGTCGTGATATCGCCTGTCTCTAGTGCCTCAGTTTGTATATTAGCGAGCGCTATTCGATTAGTCATGCGGTGCATCTTGGGTGACTGCTTACCATCGTATCCCAGTGTCGTAGATGGAAGCTCATGCTTTCTGTCACTTTGTATTCAAACTCAATTATTTACTAGTCCGACAAGATGTAGCTGGAATACTCTTGAGTTGAACACCATTCACCTATTCGCTAATAACAGCTAAAGCATTTTTCTCCGATAATTCGATCGTTTCCTATTTTAAAAAATGGAAATATTTCTTATACCTGTCAAATAGAAAGTGTCCATTGACCGCAATGATAAGCATGACTTCGTTTTGAACGTTTAACGCCCTGCTCAGGAATTTCCAGCTTCGTGACCCACACAAGAATACTCAATCTGTACTTATTAATGTGAGGGTGTCCGGTGGGCCAGTGACCAGAGCGCCGCTCGTAGCGACTAAGGTCCGTGTTCAAATCCGAATCTAGGTGCAATGCTTGAATTCCATTTCAGGTGTCAGCCTCTGTGACATTGACGGACATTTGCTTCAGCGGCGTAAAACTGAACCCATTCGCAAATTTATGTTTGCTCTCTTTGGAATGGATTCATCCTAACTGTAACTTTAGACCAAATTATAGGAAAAAATAACATCAACGTTCTCCAAAAATGACACGTACAAACACTGCACCAAATATGCATTCTCTGTGGGCGTACACCCAGCAATTTTGAGACGTTAAAATGTTTTTCGATTGTCTAGACACTACTTACCGTTGGCAGGTGTCTGAGCGTCCAGTGCAACTAGACACCATGACCTCTCGTGGGTTGTAGATAGCGTTAAATGTATACACAGTATATACACTGTAACACTATCCAACAAACGTATTTACAATATCCTGAATTTGCATCACATTTGTGAAAAGCATTTCCATGTAATTAAACAAACTGACCACAATACTGGGTCATTTATAGCGTTATAAGTACAAGGCACACACCTACAAGGACGTGCGGGCGTCCGGCTGTTCATACGTATGCCCAAGACGCCATCCATCAACGAGATAATCAGTTATCCAAAATCTAATGAAGTTATCAAATGTGTTGGTATGTCCACACGTTACTGAGATATGGTTTTGAAACCATTTTATATGAATTTCCCATAGGCACAAAGTGCAAACGCTTGCAGACGCTTTATATCCATCCATGGTTATCAATATCTCCAAAAGCGCTCACACATGAGACGATGGGATGGCTATGTTTATAATTAAAATGGACTTTGGCCCTCTGGGAGTATTGGAATACCAGCTTTATATCATCACGATTGCAGTTGTATTTAATATAAGGCCTAGGCCTGCCCTTGGAAATTAAGCACATATTATATTCGCTTGCATTTCCTCTTTAATATGACTGTGGCAAACGCGAGACAGATTAATACAATTTGACGTTATGAAAATGGCAAACGTTAAACTCCCTAACAATGTTTGGAGGAGATCGCATTAAACGTCCTGTAATTATGAATGAACTTTGAAAATGATCCAAATTCTCTACAGTTCATTTCAATGCGATATCATGCAAATATTTACATTTATGAAGTATACATTTAGGTTTTGTATTTTCGAACTGTTTTAACAGTAAAATGAAATTGTCACAAATGATTCAAAATCATATAATGATATGTGATAGTTTACCCATTTTTTATTTCACAAAACATGATTTATCACTGCTTGGTTGAACATGTTGTGGAGGAGTGCATTAAATTAACTAGCCATCTCAGTAGAGTCTGTGTTATACGAGATAACGCTACCACGAAGCAGTGAATGCTCATATAACACAATTTCACTGAAATTTTGACTGTACTTCATTATCATATGATTTGACACAATGTGAAATTAATGTCAAATCTCATTGTCAAAATGGTCGGTGTGGTTATCCAAGATCGTTCAAATTTTATGTAATATTGGTTTCCGTCGTTCTAACACTAAACTAAGAGTAGCCATGCAAGGAAAACAGAATTAGTCTGACAGAAAATTGGGTTGTTTCCTAGTGAAGAAAAATATGACCCCCGAAATTCCGAGGCCAAGTTGGTTTATCGTTCCACCGATCCCACAACACAATTTTATCGCGATAAAAACTTCACAAGTTCCCAAATAACGCGGGAGTTATGACCGATCATATTGACGACAAAAAAGGTTAAGTGCATTGAGGCTTTGAATACGGAAGGACAGACTCTACACAGTGCGAATCACACAAGCGGAAGTCCAGACAATTTGATGGATGATGGGAATTCCCGAAACCACAAAGCCAATATGGCGGATCAACGCGTTATGACATCGGTTTAATGCACAAGCGGACAATTTCATGTCGCGAGCTGACTTCACAGCTTGGTCAAGAGGTAACCGCGACTCCTTGCCATTCATCACCCTGATTGCACCAGGCGTGGAACTACTGGGGCGACCGTTGTCCTCTCTCTGCTGTTCGTTTCTCGCCATGCTTCCTTACCAGTGGTTTCTGTCCACTGCCCGCTATAAATCACCGCGGCTGTTGGAGCGACAACTCGATTACACAGCTGACTAGTTTAAAATTGTTATTTTATTATATCGATGATGTTGGCAATAGGCTGAGAAAACGGAGGGTGGCTAACGGGTCCAGCTAACGGGTCCAGCTACGAATTAACCATAGATTGTCGAGCTTCCTTCCCATAACTCGATAGTCATTTTCCAGATTTGCGCAAAGTGAAGCATATCGTTAGATGTAAGCTCGTTAAACCTGCTGGCTCTTCCAGTACATGTCGATGTTTGTAGGCCGTAAACGTAATTGATGGTCTCGGCGTTGCATGGTGATTCGCTCCTGTGTGAGATCTATATTCGTACGGCGAACCAGGGTAATTTGCGCCGAATTCTAATCAGGACTGTATCGATTTGGGTGTAATGTATGATTTTAGCTGATTTCAACATGTGATAAGATATGGTGATTCGCTTAAGTACAGCCCTGCCATCCTTGGTCAGAGAGAAACTGCTCACTCATTCACATAATGCATTCTAAAACCATTTCTTTCATTTTTCTTTTTTTTTTCTTTTTTTTCGACATTTCAAATGTAGGGGACTAAGACTGACAAAAACGCGATGTTGTAAGCTGAAGAAAATACAGAATACAGCGGAGACCGTTATTGAAGATGGGGGATGCGTGATTCATGCATGTGTAATATCAGTAGATCATTAGAGTTGTCTTGCGTATACAACAGCAAATATCAGGAACTCCTAACCATGCATCTATATAGCGAGAACTGAGAGTTCTCTGTTACCATCAAGTGGGCCATGGTTCCTAGTGTGGTGATCTACCTTCAGCTGTTGGCAATCTGTAGCCTGGTTTTATATTGTATTGCCCTTTATAATAAAGTTAAACTGTTTTAGATCTATTTACTAGTTTTACATTTTTCTCTGTGATATTCTAGTTAGTCATACTGTCCGTCGTTGGCAGGTTTTTACAATTTGCCATTAATTAATATGTTTTTGTAATTCATCGTTCTCATCACGATATGGCTGAAGTACTGCCGATGTGACGATAAATTCTAATTCACTCACCCCATCGGGCAGAGAGTTGAAGGTCTTGCCGAGTATTCTATGGGAGATAATGTTATTACATTGATGCTATATTGTTCATTTTTTAAATAAGCTATAATACATGGGAGGACGCTAGAACAGCCTTTACACTGAAAAGAAAATATGTACAATAACAGAGACTCGTTGAAAGAGAAAATATTAGGTATACTATATTTGCTGCCCCGTTGACACTGGTCACATGACATTGTTGACACGTGAAGACCCGACATTGAATTGGTCTTCAGTAACCCATGCTTGTCGTAAGAGGAGACTAACTGGATCGGGTGGTCAGGCTCGCTGACTTGACTAATACGTCACCGTTTTCCAATTGCGTAGATCGATGCTCACTTTGATAATCACTGGATTGGCTGGTCCAGATTCCAAGATTTCCGGTCCGCCGTTATACAGCTAAAGAAATGCTGCCCATGTGATTATAAACATTAACCCACTCACTCATACTGCTTAGTGCAGTGTCAAACAATCAAACAGTTCATCTCCCCTTCTCGGACAATAGAATGGTAATGTCATTTTGAACAGTGTTACAAGTCCCTTACGTCATGTCAGCTTGCTGCTGTTTTAAGATATACGTTATCCAAATCTGATTAAAAAAGAATTTTCTCACATCATATCACGATTACAGATTTGTATTAACTGATTTGCTTTCTTTATATAAAATAGTAGTGAATGAGTGAGTTTAATTTAGCAATATTCCAGCAATGTCACGGCGATTGACCCTAGAAATATCTTTCACACGTTGTACACATGTAGGGAATCGAACCCGTGCCTTTGGCGTGGTGAATCCGTGAAGATCTGGGTTAGGATTGATCTTCAGTAATCAAGCAGTAAGAGGCGATCGGGCGGTCAGGCTCGCTGACTGTTACATCGTATCCTAATTGTGTAGATCGACGTGCATGATATTCATCACAGGATTGATCTTCAGTAATCAAGCAGTGAGAGGCGATCGGGCGGTCAGACTCGCTGACTGTTACATCGTATCCTAATTGTGTAGATCGACGTTCATGATGTTCATCACAGAATTGTCTGGCCCAGACTCGATTATTTACAGATCGCTGCCATGTAACTGGAATATTGCTGAGTGCGGCGTAAAACTAAACCCTCTTCCAATTCGACGTGATGCGCGAACGCTCTCACCACCGGGCTACCCCACCGCATTTGAAAGACTAGTAGTGTTATTGTATTACTGCAAAGAATACCGCCGGATAACACTATAGTGCTAGACAGTATATTCTAACACAAAGTGACGTAATGCATACGTATTTGCTTGGTAATAATAAGTTCTAATCAGCAGGATAGAACTAGATAGCTGTTTAATGCAGTTTCTACGATATTGGTTTAACTTTCCAGCCAAATATATGTTTTTGTTTTCCTAAGTGACAGATGACGTCATTGTTCTCCGTGGGTATTATTCAAGTACATTCCCAGTGTTTATGTGCCTCCGCAGTGTAAAGTAGTAAATTCTCAGCGTCTATCGAGCCTACGTTGGGTAAGTAAAGTATCCATGAGCCTCTGTAGCAGTCTCCGTGAGCCTTCGTAGCGTATGTAAATAATCAGACTTCATGCCTACGCTGCTTAACTAAATAACGGTTTCCATAGTTTTTTTTGTAGCGTAAGCAATTATCAGTCTCGGTGTAAGTAATTATTAGTCTCCGGGTGTCTTCATGGTGTAAGTAATTATTAGTCTCCGGGTGTCTTCATGGTGTAAGTAATTATTAGTCTCCGGGTGTCTTCATGGTGTAAGTAATTATTAGTCTCCGGGTGTCTTCATGGTGTAAGTAATTATTAGTCTCCGGGTGTCTTCATGGTGTAAGTAATTATTAGTCTCCGGGTGTCTTCATGGTGTAAGTAATTATTAGTCTCCGGGTGCCTTCATGGTGTAAGTAATTATTAGTCTCCGGGTGTCTTCATGGTGTAAGTAAATTATCAGTCTCCGGGTGTCTTCATGGTATAAGTAAATTATTAGTCTCCGGGTGTCTTCATGGTATAAGTAAATTATTAGTCTCCGGGTGTCTTCATGGTATAAGTAAATTATCAGTGTCTGTGTGACTCCGCAGCGTACGTAAATAAGTAGACATCAGTGTCCATGAGCCTTCGTAGTTTAAGTAATTATCAGTCTCAGTGTGCCTTCGTGCCAATGAGTCTCTTTTGTATATCAACGTTTATGCGTCACAGCTCTGTAAGAGTACCTCAAACCTCTCCATATCTCCATAAGAGGTCTCTGATACCAGAAGGTGAGTGCACCCTGACCCACCGGTGGCAACGTTATAAACACATATGGTATAATTCGAAACAGGGAATTGCATCGGACTCGTCACCCATGCATGAGATATTGAAATGTCCTCCACATGCCTTCCATAAAGTCTTATGAACGATCCTCTGAGACTATGACTGTTGATACATTGAACTAACGACCCAGGAACAAGAATCCCACGTCACTCTCTGATATCTTGGTTAAAAGTGCTTGCTCGATTGTACTTCAAACGTAACTGGGGCTGTTGGAATATTGCTTGACATGAAAGGGGAGTTGACTTTTGGAAGGTTGAACTCATCCCTTTTGTCATACAGCCTTTTTGTCGCTCTGTACGTTTACTGATAGATCTAAATGTGAAACATTTGAGGCAGTCTGATTCGTTTCCTTCATTTCAATTTCATATGGCTAAGTCATTGGAAGAGAATTGGTTATTAATGGCTATTTAAGAAAGACACTTCGCTATACCACCCTGGGCAGTGTATGAAAGCACACTTTCTCCCTGAACTGTTGTATACTGGACAAAAATAGTTAGCGGTATATGCAAATTTTGACATTATGAATAATGATCTGTCTACCCGTTGACATACTGATAAAATAAAAATCGTAAAAATACCAGTATCCCTAACTTTGTTTGTCCAGTATAGTTAAAGCACGAGAGGACGCTTCGCTAAAAGATGAATGCGCCGACATTACTTTAGTAGATGAAGTTCACTTGGTACGTACCCATAGTAACAGATCTCACGATTATTATTTTCATAAAAGTGGTAAATGTTCCACTGGTGAGGTAGCCTACTTGGTATAGTGTTCGCTCGTCACGCGAAGGCCCGGGTTCGATTCTCCCCATTGGTACAATGTGCAAAGCCGACTTCATGTGCCCCCGCCGTGATATTGCTGTAATAGTGCTAAAATCGGCGTACTACACTCTGTCAGTCAGTCAGTGCCCTGACACCGAGCGGATTTAGACAATATCTTGTTCTCATCAAATGGCCGACACAATACCCTTGTCACGCTCAATTCAACTGCCACACTTTGACAAAAGGCGATTCACGATGATTTAAACGCTACACGGGGGATATGAACCCGACTCACTCACTCATACCTGCAAATATAAGACACACAAAGACGATAAAAACACATTCGAATCATGATCAGTTTCTTTATTTACAGAACAGCTGAATTAGAAATATATCACATAACTTAAAAACACAAGTTCCTGATATGAACACACTTTGTACAGCGGCGACAGTGGTACATTAACTCGTTCACATGTACATGGAAGACATTTACAAATCGTATGAAATATTTACAAGTGATATGCGACTGTACAATAATCATAAACATTTGTCTTTTCCCGTAGTTATGTTTGCTTTCTTTTTGATTTGGAATGAAATCACAGCATTCTGGTTACTTTGTGCTTTGATCACCTGTTCATTGTTACCTGTTTTGTGAGTTTGTTTCATCGTCGCTGTAAGAAATATTCCAATTATATCACGGAGTGAAACTGGCTGGATACATTGTACCCATGGAGGGATGGAACCTGCTTGTTCCGAGCGATGAGAGAAGGCTTAGATAATGCTATCCTTCAGCCTTCGCTAATCGCTTATATCTATGTTCTCCCAAATCAACCGGCGAATAATTCACATATAGAATAAGGAAAGTAATAACAATAAAACATAATTTTACTTGTCAATTTCATAAATATTTCAATAATCAACAAATAGTCAATAAAAACCTAAGGTATCAGTTCTCTCGTTGTGTTGCAAACAGAGCATTTCTTCTGTATTTTATATATTACTGATAACAAAATCAAAACAAAGGCCATATAATCATACTCAAACTGTCTTTCCAATTTAATCTGTGGTCAATTTCTGCACGTAACAGCCATTATTGATGAAAGACATGTCCCCCAAATGAAGCCGTCGCTGACTTTTCGATGACGACAGGAAGTGTAACATATCGGTGTGTGGAGCTTTGCAGTCACAATGTGAAGGTCGTCAGGGGTGACAACCGTCCACCATAGTTGAGTCAGGGCTCTTGAGTTTATCCGGGGACATGTATGGGTGGTATCGGTTGTACATGCCTAGGTGATGATGAGGGCTGGGAGAGTGTTCCGAGGGGACAGATGCACTTGGTTGGGTCATCTCCCTCACAGGAGGATACCCATTCACGCCCGTGAGACCCGGATGGAAAGCGACCGCTGGAAACGGTGCGTTAGAGTTTGCAAGTCCCAGAAAGCCTCCATAGAATGTATAAAACGGCCTGCTGGCTGTGTAGAAGGACGAGTTCATCATAGTGGAGCAGATAGGACGCCAGATTGACCAGGTGGGGGACGGGAACACGCCATTCTTTTCTACAGACGACGAGTCATCTAAAAAGTAAAGAGTTTGTTACTGTATTGTGAAAATGCAATCAGCATCGTTAACGTTACTATTGACAGAAAATTACATTTATTTCACAGTTATCCCATTGTGATTTCTTTTAATACGGATATCCTGTTTATGGTCTGGACTTTATGTTTGTAGTGTATACTTCCGTTTGAGGGCAGTAAAAACATGTCGTTTTTATCCATGCTTTTAGGGAGTATGGCACTACGTGCTGATAGAAGTTTAATGTAGACATCATTTCTGTTATGTCGCGGGTGTCAACGGATAACCTGTTTAAAGTGTGATTCTCGTGCCACTCGATAATAACACATAGGACTGAATCAGCGTTAAGAAAACATATTAAAAGTAATTTATCGTTTTTGAACTGGATTAAGCGGTATTTCCTGTGTGTGCTCATTTGACGTAAACATTCTTAATATTCTGAAGAAGAATATTCAAGACGTTTCATGGAAAACTTTTTTACTCTTAGTCAGGGTACCTTTTAGCCCTTCAAAACCACTTTTACGTTTTGGTAAGAGACTAAATAGGCCCTGAAACGTCGTCACGAAACATGACAGTTGTTATTTATAATAATGTTCGTGTTATTATGTGTTTTCAACTCCTGAATAACTGACAGGAATATTGTTTATTTATCTTAAACATGAGGCATGTTCTCGAGTAAGCCGAACTTGATTATCAACACCGAGCAAACTAACTATCAAAATCGGGGCAAATATTTCAGATTTTCTCATGTTTTGACTGGTCAATATATCCCTGTGTGATTACGACAAATGCAATCACAATAAAAAAATGCAAATATTAAGATGCTCCAAAGAAAGAAACGACAGGCTGTATTATATTTACGGAATGAGTGTTTTGATAAATGTGTTTGATCGTTATCAACTTAATACTTAAATACTGATCTAGACACCATTAAACTTCAAAGACTATCCAGAACATTGACTGCTTCCGTATTGCGTGCCGCACTGACTGAAGAAGTCCGCCCAACACCTGACTATTCCTGAACAGGTAGGTTACACAACCAGTTCTATCCCCTGCCCAACAGTCCAACATAAAATGTCATTGTCTAACGCTTTATAGAACAATGGTGCCTTTATAAGGCTCTGGATTCCAATACTATGAATGAGAGTCGGATCGGCCTCCTTATCCGGGCACGGGACACTGAGAGAGCATTCTACTTGTCAATGGTCATGCAAAGTAAGTATGTGGAAGATTCGGAAAACAAAGACAATTCATAGCCTGGTATATAAAAACAAAACTGATACACCGCTTCTGTGAGTGACACATAAATGCTTGGATAAAAAGAATTAGTTCGGCTGTGTTTGTCACATGTCATTTGTAACCCTTTGTTACACCGAGATGAGGGACTTTTGGAGAAACTCAATAGCACACTATGAATTAGTGATAATGGAGCTGGCAAATGAGCCAAATGATGGCAGATATGGCCTTGCCATCGAGCTGTGCTATCGGAGAGTATATCGCGTGTAGCACACAGGGAATTCCCTTAGTCTTAACGCGTCCTTTGTAAAAGAACCTGGCTATTTCTCAGACAAGCATTCAAATATCTTGCTCCTCGTTTACGATTACAACTGAGGGCGTCGGCATCACGCAAGGAATACATTTAATATAACCGCCAGTGTGTTGCTTTTGACCAAGATGACAAACGGATGAGACCTACTTAACGACCACCAGGCCCCTTTACGACAAGGGTCAGTCCACGTGACCTCTCGAGAGACCACCAGGAGGACATACGTACAGGTGTTGCTTTATCTCACCTTGCCATCAAAACTACTGACAGAACTGATTCTAATAGTTCGTAAGGTATGGGTCAAGGATCATTTCTTTGCCCCCTGTTATTTTGTATTGCAGTTCTTATCAGGCTATGTTAGTATTCATGTGGCCGGGTGCGCACTCGCACACCACGCAGTATGAAAAGACTTACAGAAACAATTTTGTGATCACCACAAAGCAATTATTGATAGTAAAGCTTAGAACAATACCACTAATGTTTGATCGCACATCATCATTCAGTGGAAGGCTAAACGCGGTAATAATGTCATTAAAAATATTCACTGTTAAATTTAGATCTTACTAAAAAACAACAACTGTTTTCTAAGGTTTGAAGATGCAATGATCAGCAAGGAAAGTGTACGGCTATAGGAAGCTATAAGAAGATTACCCCAATGTGAACTATCAACCTATCCTAGCTGGTACAACACGCAGCCCGAACTATGAAGAATATCGTGTTTATAGGGGTCAG
Organism: Haliotis asinina; assembly: GCF_037392515.1. NCBI lineage: Eukaryota > Metazoa > Mollusca > Gastropoda > Lepetellida > Haliotidae > Haliotis > Haliotis asinina. Next base: position 50,604,501 of record NC_090291.1, on the reverse strand, counting down.
GAGAGGCTACATGGACTTAATGGTGGGTGGGGAGTTGGTAACCTCTGCTTATTCGGACAGTTCACGTGAATGGCAAAACACATGCAATAAGTGCATTAACGACACGGGAGTGTTGGTCCGGGAGCCACACCTTCACCGAGCATTTGACAGCTGATTGTCCGTATCAGCAGTGCCACACTATCACGCCATTGTTCATGTGATCATTCTTCACAATGATACTCGAGTGCTATACACTATTTATGGGCTTACACTCCTGGACAAATTTACCATCATTATCGTTGTAGTGGAAAATAGTATGCGAAGATCCTATAAAATCACTACGTATTTTTCCTTACCTTATGTAAGGGGTCTACATACCATGTAGTATAATGTTCTTGAGTTTTTGTTGAACATACCGATTTTATTATGCATCCACATAAAATTGTTATACAACATGATATATATACACACACACATATACACACACACACACACAGACACACAGACACACACACATATATTTGATTTATATTACACTTGATATACATGTTCTTATGTAAGTAAACGTATACTTGTCAGAGCTAAGTTGTCGTCTTGCATCACTTAGGTATATGTACATTTTTGTACGTATGACTTATTAATGATTTCCCCTATATTCAACTATGTTTTCTTCGTGTCACTGATATTGCTGTGCACATGGTCCAACCTATACGCACTCCTACACTAACAGCGCTGTGTAATATCACGGTTACACAATATCAAAATGTCTGGCGCGATACTGTTGAATACTACTGATATCACAATAACGATTACTGTAAGTTTTAATGTTCTATTTTTACCCACAACAGAAAGCACACGGAATGCCAAACGAATCTGTTTCACTCTGCAATGACATTGAAGTGAGTTAACATCGTTTCATTTTCATAATGAACAGTACATATGGATATTTTGAGGTGGTGCAGTTATAATATTAATACCCAGTCTCACTTCGAGGAGATATTCCTCCAAATATTCAAGCCCTTTTCCCCTCTCTTTTAGGTTCTTATTTAGATGGTGTAAAACAGTACTTGTGTTCTCATGGAATATCAGGCACTGTTTTTTTTCATTCTAAGGGAGTTCAACTATGCCACAATGAGGAGGAAGCTATTCTAAGATTTTATCGGACGCATATTTTCAGTGACGATATAACCACACTCCAGTGGCGCGATATACCCGTGAAGATCCGGGGTAGAATAGGCATTCAGCAACGCATAAAAGTGTAACGGGATCGGGTGGTCAGACTCGCTGACTTGGTTGACACATGTCATCGGTTCCAACAGATGTGCAGATCGATGCTCATGCTGTTGATCACTGGGTTGTCAGGACCAGACTCTATTGTTTACAGACAGCCGCCATATAGCTGGAATATTGCTGAGTGCGACGTAAAGTTAAACTTCCTCACTCACTCACTCACTACGCTTAATCTCTGAAAATGTAATAATGTTGAAAGAAACAACTGATTCCATTTCAATTGAAAAAGGAGAACCATTTAGATGGAAGACTGAACATGACGAAAGTCTAGAATTGGTTCAATTATGTCCATAGTATCTACAGATCTAGGCGGTGGTGTAAGCATGAAGGTTGTTGAGAGACTGTGCCTTACCCTTGGCTAGAAGGTATTCCCTCTGTTTGAGCATCACCTCTTCCAGCTCGGCGTCGGTGTAGGAACGGATGGGGGAGCGGGCGTAAGTGTGGTTGTGGAGGAGGCTTTCCATGCTCTCTCGGAAGATAGGGCTGGAACAACGAACAAATATATACAACATGCCCCTAACAGAGTGTTTCTTTTGTGATGACTAGGATGGTGTGTTTACAGCGGGTTCGAAACACATATTTTATTTGTAATACTGATAGAATGTAGCTGAAAACGGTAAGAAAAGATCTCACTCTCTAACTAGATTTACCGTTCAGTCAGACAGACATAGCTGCTACTATCTCCACCAAATAGAATTAGAGGTGATGAGTAGCCCAGTGGTTAAAGCGTTCTCCGTCACGTAGAAGACCATGTTTTATTCCCAAAATGCGGACAATGCATGAAGCTCATTTTTGCCGTCCATCGTCGTGATATTGCTGAAATATTGCTAGAAGCTACTCGCGTTTAGCCATCCGCTCACTAGATTATCTTGTTATTTAAAAACTCCCAGATCAAACAGCTCTCTAAAAATATACAAGCTATAGTTCGTCCGGATTGCGAATTTCCTTTAATCAGCTCCCCCGCATCTTATTTCTAAACGACGGTGAATATATTACATTTCTAAAACTGATTAGAACAGGATTTTCGAAATGTTAAAAAAATGTTTCAATTCGATTTGCATCTTAAGTTGCCTTGTAAGATTATGATCCAGATTGCAGTCGCACCACGACAGACAGATCACCAATGCCTCATTCAATTTTAACTCAATACACATCCCAAAAAGCAGACTTGCTTACTTAATTACACACATTCGTTGTCAGCATTTGGTCGATGGGATCATTGCAAATACAAGCTAGTGGCATTACTTATCTAAGTATATGTGCAAGAATACATATAATTAACATTGCATGAACTAGACTGGAGAGAAAAGGACGAGGATATATGAAAAAGATATCGTAATATTTCCATATGAGGCTTTTATAAATCTTTTATGACCGATTCATAAATATATGGTAGAACATATGTCTACAGAGCTCAACAACCAAGACAGGTTGCCCATAGTAATATCGCTGATACAAAGCTATGTTCTCACTTCAGTCGAAACGCGTTCTCGTCAAGCTTTTTTCAGTTTGTTTCAATATGTCTTTTATCAAAGCTGGCCTTATATATCATATATCAAAATTCGAAGCAATATAAATATCAAGCAGTTCCATTTTCCGGACCAGCTTTCTCTCCACGAGCATCGCCGACATCCATTTCAGATATGTTTTTTTATATAAAATATTCCCAATTCCCGGTGTGTATTTGTGAAGAGAAATAAATTACAAGCACGTCGCCAGTGAACATAATCTTGACAAGAAAATAACAATTCGGAAGAAAGATCGCAAATCCCCTACTTTTACATTCACTTTCAAACACCGTCTTCGTCTCTCTATTTGCATTTCCAATGTGGCGTCCGCCTTTATCGCTTCTCATATCGCTCATCCTGTATCTTGGCGTTAGTTATGGAACGGCTCCATGCTGTAATTCCTAATAGTAAGTATATAGATAAAGACCAGATGACTCTTATTACCGTCACTTATCGTGTCTTGTTTAAAAGCAGACAAGCTGTCTGTAGATTATCACCTCTTGTCAATGTCACATCACATCCGACACAATTGCCAAGCGACGGCGTATTCCTGTGTTTATCACAATTTCACCATTTCGCCAATATTTTGCATAATAACATTTTGCGTGAAAAAATATAGGATCGGTTTTAACTAAACACCCCTCCTGTCAAAATGTGCAAATGTGTGTGGTATGTTATTACACATGAATATGAGTTATGGACACAAATCGTGATGCGGCGAGTCGGCGGTAATTTTTGGACAACGAAACTAAATACATTACTGCGTATAGTATATAAGATACTCTGTTGTTTCACGGATAGGGCGGACAAGAGGACACAAGGGTGGGAAATACAGTTATTCCGGCCTCCTTAAAATAATGTTCATCCCTGAAAGAGGAATGTGTTCGACAGCAAGTTTCTGACAGTGCATGAAAGTATCATGTATAAATGAGAGTTTGCGTAAGATACAATACACAACGAGTTTACCTTTCAAATTCCGTCAGTCGAGTCGAGTCTCGAAATCCTTTAGCAAATGGGTTGCTGTCGATCTTCAGTTTTGTGATCTGAAAAGTATAAAAACCTTAAGGTAATATTTTATATCTGCAAATAAACTGACACTGGTAAAATATCAATTCTTAATGCTGATACTTTCTTCATAAACGCTCTCATTTGAAATAATAATTTCCCCTAGGAATCAGTGATAAACTGATGACGCATTTACTCAGTAATTCACTAGAGTTAAACCCGCAATGTCCGGACACTCAGCAAATCGGACGAACGTTGAACGAACGTTTGTGAAGACAAATATAATCATTCCTACGCCCACTCTAATTGTTACTATTTCGCCATCTGGAACATTTCGTGGGAACAGCGTTGTCCGGTTTAGCAAGGTTTCGTTGTATGTAAGAAAGGTTTGTGCATGATAACTTTTATGTTATATTTTCATTCATAGAATTTTTAATGTAATGGGTAAATCAATAACAACTGTTGTATTTACAAATGTAAAGTTATATGTCGTTGCTAGGCAACGTCAGAATATGGACAACTCACCAGCTGGTTCTGATAGGCCGTGACTGCAATAAAGACACACTCAGGAAACACGAAAGTCCTGAACTCCTCGGCATCGAGACTCGTGAGAGAAGGCTGACTGGGCGTGGCATCCCGCTTCTTCACTATATGGATGCGGGGCTGGTATTTGTGCATCGAGTTTAAGATAATCTGAAAATATATTTTGAAAATATTTGATTATATTCATGCTTATCATCTTATTAAATGCTTATTGACATGTAGGAATCATTAATATGCTTTAACTTAATGTTTTAAAATTAAATGAAACACATATCAAAGTTTACACTACATTTTAATGCGTTGAAATGTGATTTTCGTATTAGAATATTTGTGCGCAGCATATTTCATTAATTGTAAAAGAAAAGATGAAGGGGAAATCACAAATAAGTATTTCAGCTTTTAAAGCCACCCATTCTTGCTCAGTGAATCTTAGAAGCATTGCAGACGAATGTATGTGAACAAACGTTTTGTAGAAAACAGCATTTCAATATATTTGTTTCATATATATATTCACATTTTGCTATAGTCTATGTGTGTTCATAGCAGTAAATAAATAAAAATCATTGTTACATTGATATTAACAAATTCAGATAAATTAAAAACATTAATTAACAACAGTCATTTCTATTATTTTCTCTTAACAGATTAAACAACAAGACTGCATGCTAAACGTGAAATCGCAACTACAAATTGATTAGGTTCAATTAACGCTTTCACCTACATGCCCATTTTTATCCAGCATGTTATTTGTGAGTTTCAGCTTCTCGAAGGAGACTGTCTGCTTTTGAAGCTGGTCGCCAGTGAACGGAGAGTCGGGATGGACATAAAACCTAGTGGGGAGAGGGGGGTCAGCTTTCCCCGCCACTAGCCAAGATGACCGGTGATAGGCGTATCGATAGCGCTTGTTGTCCACTGGGACGATGTCCATCAACACGATGTACTTCGTGTCCGGCTCCAGACCAGTGAACGACACCCGCAACGTCGGAAACATGCGCCTGAAACGGACAACACATTTACAATAAGACAATTTTATACAAATTCACTCACTTGGGCGGAGTACAAATTGTTCAGAAAAAATATAAAGCTAAAACAAACCAGAACCAATAAGGATAATAGTGATTAGAGTGATTAATAAGTTCTATATAATGCCGTATGCGGAATATGATCTACGTGAGAAGGGCAGCACAGACAAGGAACCGAACCTGATAAAATAGACGCGTATTTCACAAACGGTTTATATGATGTGATAAAACTATTTAAATATCTAGAGAACTTATTTCTGCCTGAAGACTTTATTTCATAGAATGGAATGGCGTAATCGTTTCGACAAACCGTTCATTTATCAAACGCAAGTCGCTGGTTTCAGAAAGTGTAACATTCATGTCGTATACTATAGGATTGTAGATGTGTAATGAACCATAGGTTTTCGGTTCCGCGTTAACCATGAACCTTCACTGAATATTCACGATTAAACGCCATCTGTTGATTGATTTCTCTGCATTGACTTATTCTTATCTCAAACCAAATCCCTGAAAGCTACAAATTATCTTTGAAATCTATTTATTCTAGAAATTTCATTTTTTTGTAGCAGAATGGTATTAATAAATGCCATTTACATTTCTGTTTTGTATCTAGTGTTAAATATGCGGTAGTAGTTTCAATAATAATGCACCATCGATTCTGAAACGTCCTTCAAGGAGATAATATCACTGTAATCTTCTTGCGTTTTTCACCTTTTCCAAGTTCGTATTGTCAAATTATTCTCTGAATCATACTTAAATATCCTTTCCCTGTCAAACAGATAAATCAGTTTGCAACAAAAAATCATTCAAATCTCCAGAAAAATCCAAACAGCATATATCCACAACCGTCTATCAATCAAAACGTTGCACTCAGTGTTTACTGCGAAAAGAGAGCCTGAAAATAATCACACACAGATTGAAAATCAAGTTCATATTACGATATCAAAAACCCAATAAATAATTCCAAGTATCTTGCCACGAGGCACACCCCTTAATAGCGGAGGGGGGTTAATACAGATCTCCCCAAGCCCTCTCATCCCTACGTGGATTTTGTTCCACCCTCTTCCCAGATAAACAATGTGTTAGATAGACTAAATCATCTGGCACGTTGACGCCGAGATCTACCGCCCCGCAGGGTAAAACTTCCCAGAATGGGTGATACATATTTCTCAATGCACTTAACAGATCTTAATCCAGTAATCAAAGATCATCTCACAGACAAGTGTGGGTAAAATTCCATGCACGCGATACATGACGGATATTACGACCCGCTGTGATGTATGATGTTTTAGAGATACATTATATCAGAGCTATATTTACCGCCTGTCGCCGCTCTGAGAAATGTATTTCAAAACCATGGAACGAATAAAAATACATATACAACTCTCGGTAGATTTATCCTACCGAAACGAATGATGTGTCCTGTTGCTGCAGAAGGAAACAGCGCGTGAATTATAGCCGCTTTTTGGTGAATGTTTGAAGCGTCGAAATAATCTATACGTGTTCACAACGTGGTAATGTTTTTATTTTGTTCTTCTACAATATATGTTTTAAAGAGATACGGTTTCTTTCTATACTTAGCTATCTCCATCAATATAGCAATGTCACTGTGCGTAGGTAGCGGTTAAAAAATGGACGTATCAGACAGAAAATTAGAAATGAAATCTAAAACAGTGTACATAATTATTTCAGCGCATCATGTTTTACGCGCTGTGTACTTCACGAGTACCACGGTTAATTTTGAAAAAATGTATCATTTATTAAAGGAAATATTTATTCTGTTTGATTTAATATAGATATCTTGAGACGTTTGTCGTTGCGTTGGTTTTTATCTAAAATTATGTTACGCAGTCTGTTAGGTCTATATTAAATCGCTTTGCAGAAAGTGGTTAAAAAGTGGTAGGAATATTGAAAGTCGGTTGTTATGACACGTCGTGACATCGTGTGTACGACCATTTCTTTTTGCACTATACGGTTTTGTCTCTGGACGTGAAGTTGGTGAAGTTCATACAGAAACACACTGCGATGTTCGCCAACAACTAACAGCAAATGAGGTTTGAAATCGATCTATTCTGCCTGTAATCGGCACATCTTTCGGTCATTACATCTTTGGCGTTTGAAGCATCCTTGTTCGTTTCCGTGTTGACGGAACAAATTCCGCATTTTAGATTGATCCTCGTCAGCGATGTAGTGATAAGCGAGCCATGGGCGGCAAGTTCTGATTTTAATTCAGTTGTTGTCAATTTATGGCAATGGAAAGGGCAGCCGCGCGCGTTACAGCCATGTCGGACCAGTGAAATCATAATGGTCTTTGTCATATCATAATAAAAGGATAACGAATGAGAGTGATAAAAGTACGATTACACACCAACATCAACAGCCTCCAAAGGAGAACGGTCGGCGAAGTCGTCATGGAGACGTGGCCCCATCAGGGCAGGCACGTTGGACGGTCCGGGAGGGACGATGGCACAAGTAGGCACAGCAATTTACACTTTGATATTGATTTTTACACTCGACAAAGACGCGACCCTCAAATTGATATAAGATTGCTGATAAAATTCTATATTCTCCGGATAATACATCCATTATCGGTTTGTTTGCAGGGACTTCCCAAAAGCGACCCTATGACTATGCGGCTTATGAGGTACGATGCTATTTCGGCAGGAACTGCCAGAGAGATTTATACCATCAGCTTCCAGTGCCAGAAAACCCAATAATCGCAGAGCATGCCGTCACTGAAGCATCGAGGGAAAAGAGAAAAACTCCGATAGCGAGGTCTACTTACATCAAAAATCAGCTGTCGAGTTTTTGTTATTTGGATTAACGCTTCAAGATTGTTCAGAACCAAATCATATTCCCGAAAAGCATCGTGACATATGTCTCGAGCGGTTTTAATTGGATTCTTTGAGGTATATTTACATTAAAAAATATATTACCAAAGAGCTATTCAGGGTTTGGGGCTGAAGGAGGTTTTGTGGTTAAAACAACGGGACGTTCGTGTGACCATCCATGACATAACGGAAATATCATACCTACTCCCTCATTCACATTTACGTTGTCTCGTACCAACAACTAACTATTTCCTGAAGGTGTTTTTCTCACACAAATTATGGACACAGCACCGGGAAAAAGAAAACACTGGAATTTAAACAAAAGTAAACTGTTTAAATTAACTTATTAAAATGTTACCAGACCAAAAAAAGTCGTCAAACCACTTCAAACGTAAGGAACACAAACACCATACCCTTATGCAATAATCTAGTTGTATAGTTGTATTGTAGTTGTATTATCAAATCTATCACCATTTCACGTTGGATCCACTTTACTCACTATCGAAAATACGAATACACACACACACACACACACACACACACACACACACACATATATATATATATATATATATATATATATACTGAACAGCAAAAGAAACGCAGGTTTGAAAAAATGTAACATCTCATAAAAGAAAGCGTTCATGTATGGCTTCTGTTTAAAAACTTGATAAAGAAATAGTTGCGTTTCTATTGCTGTTCAGTATATATTTTCCTTTGCCCGACGATTTATTACAATTCATCTGAAGATGTAGTCTGAAATTAGTTTTTCTCCGTTTTGTCTACGGAGCTGATGAACTAGCCGACGGTAGATTTATTCCCTTTAAGCATGTTAACCATTCATGACTCAGCTTGGCGGAACCTCGCCCCCTTGTCCTAGTACTGAGATGCGACATCGTAAGCCATGATGTAACCTGTTCTGCTATAATGACTTCTACAACGATTCACGTGCGTGTCTCACAAAAGGAGCACGCAGATCTGATCACCCTGTATCAGCCCATCAATGATGATGCCTTAATAGTCAGTCTCCTATTACAATCAAGTATCTGGTCACGTGATAACTACAACACCCCTATTGGAAGACTTGACCCCAGTTTTATTCAGTTCGCGAAATGACGTCTCTCAGATTTGGCTAATGTTCACCATCAAGAAAATAACGCCGTCGATCTATTTACTCGGTCGGGATCAATAGGGAATTACTAGGGGTTGTTTCGGTGCTTCAGCCTACCCGTATTGAAAACAAAATTGAGCAGGAAACATAAAAAGAAACGGTAGAACTATCGCGATTTTTAAAGGAATCACTGATGTAACACTATACGTCTAATACCCGCAGATATGCGTCGTCCAATTATTTACTGTAATCATCTGAAAATTAAACTTTAATTGCGGAATCATTGGCTCGGCTCGCTCCCAACCACGCCGCTGGCTCGTCGAAAGTCGTCAACGAGAAGCGTAATAAACTAAGATTAATAGCCTCGACTCTGCGCAGCCCCATCCGTGGAAAGTAGGGTTAGGCAAGGGTGGCTTTTGAAACCCTGTCCGTTCACAAGGATCGTATACTGGCCTTGCGTGTAGGCTGGCTTTCAAGCCTGAAGATTTACGGTCTACCACTGTCTAATGACGCTCGTATTTTTTGCACCGCTTCGACGGGTAAAAATTAGTCGGAGGTCGAATTTCAAGGTGTAGATGTTGAAACATATCATTATTTGCCCAATCTAAGCCTTCAACCAACTTCAAAACTGAGCAATTTTCCGGCCGGTCTTCACAGGTGCAAGAACCATGGTTGGTGCTTAATTGTCACCGATGTTATCAGCCAGGGTTAAATGCAAGTTTACCAGGTAGAAGAGGTGCGTATGCTTATTTCACCTTGTGCTAGAGTCTAATATCATTTAAATAACACGTATTTCATAATAACAGACCGCGCAAAGCCAGCCAGTTTGCCAGCGTCGAGTACCGTCTTTGACTCTACCCGTTAATATGAGGGAAAAGATTTGACATAGGATCAGGGTTCGCACATTCGGTAATCTCAGCTAAAGCAGACCACAACGCTAAGTTATGGTTCACATAAGCCAAGGGGTAGATCGAATTCCCCCTCACCTGTCCCTGGGTAGGCTGTTGTCTGTTCTGAGAGGTATAAGGTCTCTGATAAACGCCTTCCCCTGCCCCAGACCCCGAGAACGACATCATCCATCTAACATGACTCTGACCCCTGGGACTCCACCCGCTAAATCTTTCCTCTTGGTGAATTTATACTGTATCTTTAAAATTAAATTAGAAATTGAAACTACGTGCCAGCTCATTGAAAACACGCTACACTACTATTATCGCCCTTTCTTCGTCAAATAATGTTATCTTGGATGTGTATATGGTTTGGCAGGTCGAAGATTAAAATTTGATAACATCTCTTGAATTATCAAATTACATATGCGAATATTCAGTGCGCGGAAGACAAAACTACCACAGCTATCGTATTGGCCGAATCAGATCTGAGAATTTACAACCGAGACGCAGTAGTTCTTAAAGATGCCACTTAAATAAACTAGTGATTTTATATATTTGGAGAAAAAAATATACCGAAATTTCCCCATTTTCAAGACTAATCATTCTTCAAGCCTGGAATCACGAACCTGTCATCGGACGTTTTAAACGGCGAGTGTTTATGTGTATATCTATCGTTAAAAAGCTGTCTAAATGATGTTAACCTTATCTGTACATTGAGCTCTTCATAAACAGATAACCTTGGGCAGCCTGACATCCAAACATCCTGTCTACACTCAGCTGATGCTGTCATTACATACGCAGTATACCACTCTCACAAAGAATGGGGCGTGATAGCAAAGGCGAGGTGAGACCAGGGGTGGCTGCAACAAAGCCCGGAGAGGGTGCGGTGATGTGTGGGGTGGTGTTAGGGTTAAGGTCAAATGCTGGGAAGAAGCGTTAGATATGCAAATTGGACTGCAGTGGATGTGTTCTGGTCGGTTGTGTGGACAAAAGATGGCAAGCCTAAAGCTTAGTCAATGAATGTATATAAATCTGATGGTAACAAATAAATCCATTTTACGACAGGGACATTGATGAGGTGGTCGGATAAAGTGAGGTTCGACCTAGATCTGCGCGTATGGTGAAGTTAAAGGCTAGGTGAGGTGGCTCGTAGTGCGAGGTTAGGCTGTGTGGATATGAATGAGGAGGATGGAATCAAGGGTTGGTGTTAGTGGGTCGAAACGTAAGATCTGCTCCTCCTTTGACAAGGGTTGCGCAGTGGTATGAAGGGAAGCAGATCGCTGTGCCGAGCTACTTCGTTTGGTTTTCTAGCGAACAATTATGGTTCAAATCAAAGATTCGACGCTGTAACCAGTAGACCTCCCCGCCGCCCCTGACAACTGTAGAACGTTCTACGTTGTCCAATGCCGTGAATACGACCATGCCTTGTTCGCCGAGGAAAATGTAAACTATATTTACTCCACAAGTTGCTGTTTAATGTCTACGACAATCAAATTAGTAGAGCAGCGAGGCGGTTAATACGTGTCGGTGTCAGACAGAGAGGAGGGGGATGTGGGCTGGGGGTAGCCTACACAGTCGACACTTTAATACGATGAGCTGACATGGAACATTTCACTTGTGTATACAATCATAGGACGTGTCGTTAGGGTTACCATGTTGTGAACGGCGTATAGCCTTGGAGATAAGATAGCGTCAGACCCCTCGCCACCATCAGGGATGCGTCAAGGTTCTTGCTTCGGTTTGCCTCTCTCTGAGTTAGGAAACTCCACTGCAGCCATACGTAACTAACTATATGTGTACATCGCATTCAACGACACTCCGTTCTAAAACGTAATATAAAATTAGATCATATCTTTGTTTTATCGGTTTGAATCAGTGTGGTAATTCTCGACCGTTGCCGAATTCCGATGTAGGTCGCCATTTTGTACTTAATGACTCCGCCTTCAGGGTCATTTGAAGCTGTTGGACTGACATATGCTGCTCAACAGGAGTTAAGGATTACCTATTTCTTTCTTATGACGATTGTTCATGTGTTCCGTCTATGACATGACAGAATCGGATGTTCTTTACAATTTATTGAGTACTTCAAAGACAGATTCAATACGTTCATGAACATTCTCTGCGAAATTCCAGTTACAGTTTAAAATTGTACTATGAAAGAACTGGTTGTCCTATGTTACGTTTGGTAGTTCCACGACGGATTAAATATTGTTTTATGAAAGAATCGAGTGTTCTTTAAGTTATGTAGAGTATCTCCATGACATATTTCTTACAGTATTATGACGATGATTATAAAATGTATTAGGTATTATGTAAGTACGTGATGCAGTTTGAGTTTACCACAGTGCGGATTTTGAAATCTATTAATGGACGTTGTATAACTTTGGTCTCTTGATCAGTAACAAGGGATCAGCAGAGGAATAAATAGTTGCAAAAAGCATCTAAAAACATTGTCTAAAAGGTATGCCTGAGACATGCGTATTGCAGTAATGCAGAGCTACACAAGTGAACTGTTACACATTACCCAACGTCTTACCCGCGTTCGTAATATTTCAAATATAAAGAGGGGGGTAGAAGTCCATGTCACACAGCAACTCGTATATCAGAGTCTTAGACGATCAATATAAACCGTATACAACTGCGACACTGCCGAAGACCAAACCCAATCGTAGTACTTCTTCAATATCTGCAGAAGATTAGGAAGGTAAGCGTGAAACTAGACTTACACTTTGTCTCTGAATATATATATATAATTTGGATTGTAACAAAGAAATAAATTAAAATTGAAAAGGAGCCCCAGGGAGACCCAAGAGGGCTTTAGGGCTTTAGCATTGCAGGGAGGGCAAGGTTGTAGGGAAAATAATAATTATGGTTCAGGGATTGTGAGACAGACTATCGTGAACCTGAAGACATACGCTAGATGGTCCTTCTTGCAGATTCAGCATATCTAGGATAGCCCCCAGTCCCTACTCAACACTCATCTTTCGCTTAACCTTTCCTCCTACGTTACCGTAGTCTATATCGCAAATCTTCCTACAACTCTCTGAATTCTGATACCTTTTAATTAAATGGCGTCAAACAATTACTCCTCGCTATCCTCCTCAGATTAAAGGCGTCTTGCTGTAATGGTGGGCTAAATGGACCCGGTGTGGCCTTTCCCTGCATCGTCTCCCCTAGGGAACCTCTACCCACATCCCAAACACATTGCCCACGGGGTGAGTTATGGCTTCATGACCCCTACTGAAGTCCAAACCATGGCGCCATCTTGAGGCATTATGGCCGGCGATCTACCCTTCTTCATCGTTAACGACCAGAGATTTGGATGTTAATTAATGACAGGGCAGGTCATCTTAGAGGCCTGTTGGGTTTACACATGCTAATGCCTTGCCACGCATGCTCAAACGCGCGTGCTTCCACTTAGGTGACAAAATGGCGACTAGTTGTCGTCTGCTCTCCTGGATGTCTCCTCTTTACGACTTCACGGGAATTTAACGAAGGCTGTTAACTACTCTCGGACGTGGGTTTGAAAGAAATACAGATAGTGATAACCTACGACTGATTGTCTATGGGAAAACATAGATTCGTCACCTAATGAAGCGAGTCTTCAGGAAAACATGATAATGTCTCTGTTGCCTCCTCTTGGACTGGAGATAATGTTGTGTGACTCTTCACATTAAGATTGTCCTGGCTCCTTTTACCCTGCATCTCAGTTGATAAACGGGGTAATTGTCATCCAGGCCCGGTATCACCCACCCTGCTATCATGGAGTTGTACAAAGGCTAACAAACGACCATTCGTTAAAGTTTGTTTTCATTTCACGATTACGATAATTGCCTTTCAAACGAGATATACAACTTTACTATATAAACTTTGAAGATATAATATGACTATTCGTGTTCCAGTACTGACTCGGGGACAGAAGGAAGGGATCCGGCAACTGAAGAAATTAAATGATTACATGATAGCATCTTTCCAAAATGTTCGTTCAGTGAAATACATGCGTTCTCTTAATGACCGGAGACCGTTTAACAAGACGTTCTCTTGAACATCGATTAACGCCTAGCCTCTGAATTCTAATATTTTCATAGTAACAAATAGACGCATTTGAGTTGAAAAACGAGCACAAGGGAGGCCGTAGACTGAACCTAAGGAAATCTAGACTTGCTACAGTTAGAGTTTTGCAGGGAGGGCTAGACAGTATGGAAAAAAAATGTGGTTCAGGGTCTGTGAGGCAGATTAAACTGAACATGGCGACGAGTTTCCAGTGAGTTGCCAATGATAAATATACTTTCTGTTTATGTAATTGTAAGACTATTACAAACATTTTATCCAATTTCTCCACGATTATTTCATTTACACGGTAACTCCACTAATCAAGACAATGGGACCCTGCCAATTCGAACTGCCTGATTAAAACATCTAGAGTTGCAATTTTCCTGTTTTACGAAATAAGGCTACGGAACAATGGATTTGGTACACTCCCGATTTCCAGACCGGATTAACCAGACCGGATTAACCAGACCGGATTAACCAAACCGGATTAGCCATGTGTCGCTGTATTATGAACATAGTACCCGGATGATATATTCTGACAAATAATAACTGTTTGACGGCGGAAATAAAATGCAGTGAAGAATCAAACAAAGAGTTTTGAGTTACCGGAAACAATTTTGCTCTCCAGATGCCCCCGTTAAACTCTTCATGCCGTTTAACTGTGGTTTAAAACATTTTTGCCAGCATTAAACGTGTGAACTCAAACTCCGTTAAGAAAATTCAAACAATGGAAAAAATGGAACGACACTGTGTAATTGAGCAAAACGAAACTGAAATCAACCTCTCCAATCGATGAAATGAGTAATCTACTTGAACCTTTTTGTTCAGATCGAAAAAGACAAAATTGGGTGTTATTTTTTCAAATGAATTTTAATTGCAGTTGGACTTGTTTTCAGAGCACGTAACACCATATCACACTTCACTAACCTCTCCCTAAGAGGGCCTGTTTTCCGACCACGCTTTAACCGAGCCATTGTTTCATTTCTAATTAAAAGTACTGTATTATCATCAGTTATTAATATTATTATGGTCAAAGAATTAACGACATGTGAGCAAGGCAGAGTTGCTGTGGCAGTCCGACGTCGCCTCGGCTCGACAAGGTAATGACTATAGAAGGCTGTTATTCACTGAAATTTACATATCATTTAACGCAATTCTCGTGACGACTAATGGATTAAAATGAGCAGAAACTCGCAATTTTTAAATCAGCGCTGGTGAAAGCTATAGTTAGTGCTATCACATCCGCGCCTTCTTCGCGCCAGATCTCAAGAAAATTACACGTCTATTCCAAGACCTTCTCGATCACAGTTCTAAACTAATGGGCCTTGCCTCGGCCTTGCTTTAGGCAACGTGTACCATCTTGGAATTAACTTAAGAGATTTGTTTATGTTTCACGTGTTAAAGGTCCTTAAGACTCCCGATATCTGGGAGGGACATTTATCATGAGTATGATGATACCAGTGTTACCACCACCACAATTATATAGCGCCCCATGATTTTGACCCTCGTTCATGCTTATACAGTCTTTCGCCAAACGGCTAATCCATGACTGTAGCTTGGGTTAATTACCTTTTTAACTCCGTTCATTTGTTACCGTTGATGACGTTGTAACAAAGGCTTCAGGACAACGACGACACATGGGGTCGCACACGTTATCTGCTAGTTCAATGGTTTCATTTTCTATTTGTTTTCTCTTCACACGTTTCAGATACTAACACGCTGTGAAACCCTTCGTCGTTTGCTCTGCCGTTTAACCGGGGTGAAAATTGGTGTTTGTTTTGAAAGCTTACATCCAAGTGAAGTCCCTGCAGGGAGCTTAGACCAACACACGTCATCCATGACACACAACACACGTCAATGTGTGTCACTCCACTACCACCGAGTTAGACCATCAGGAAAATTACCTGTCATCGTGGACAAAGACAGGTTAGAGTGAGAAAATAGTCGTTAACAGGGGCTAGTTAGACAGACATCCCTTAAACTATTGTCAATGACCCCAGGGGACAAACCCCAACACCAAACCTCTCCCCCGTCCAGATCGCCGGGAGGGAAAGTCTGGTTAAATATGTCCGACCCCAACTGCTTGGGTCAGTTATTGTCTTTAAGTACAGTCCTTTCCAGCCATCAGCTGAGCAGACTTTCTCAAGTGGACGATCGTTTCAATTTGTTCAGCTCAAGACTAATTCAGTCATTAGATCGAAAGTCAGTAAGTGTTGTCCCTAGAGACCTCGCTTCACTATGTGCCTGGGCTATCATTTGCTGGTTAGAAGCTCAGCGGGATTCGTCACATGATGGTCGATTTGATAACGCGGTGTGCGAATAAATATACAAACGCTGTGAGCGGTAATTTGTTTACAAACGTAATTAAACTGTTAATATTCCGCATTATTTCGTCATCAAAATTCCATAGATGCTGTGTTTATTTAGGTTCGGTAATATCACACTATTTGATAGCACCCACATTGCTGGGAAATTCTACCATGGCATAAAGTCGTGTCGGGGAAGTCGTAATTATGTACACGTCGCCAGCCGTTCTCGTAATATTATCAAGCCGATATAGATTAGGACATCAATTTGTCTGGAGGCAACTTTTTGCCTGTTAGTTGCAGAGCCGTACAGGGATCTACTGTACTCGTCGTGTCAAGTATTCCCCAGCTGATATGACTGTACATAACGGGTCTGTTTACAGCACCATTGTGTCTTTGTTACAGTGTCGAGACGAGAGTTTATATATAAGTCAGGGAAAATAAACTTTTTTATTGGCACACAACTAGTTAGTTGAGACGAATTGGAACATAATGGGTCACTGTTTCCTGTGCTGATATAAATATGCTGATTTTCGTCTTGCGAGGGAGATTGTGTTTCTCTACTGGCTTTTCAATATGCCATGTATATGTTAATACTGTGTCTCATTATAGCAAGTAACCACCTTTATTTATTTAATCTCAATATCTTCTTAATGTTAGAAATCTCTCTGTCCACAGATGCGGCGATTCAGTAATCGTTCTTCCACAAAGACAACGTTGCAAGTATTCACGTACTCTCTCTCCCTCTCATAGCTTTATCACATCTCTCTCTCATTACAATTCTAAACTCTCACTGTTGTCCCATGTTGGTCTCTAGAGAATCATAAACTATTTTTGCTTCTTTCACCTCATATTGCCACCTTTATCTCACTCTCTACCCTATTTTCACCTAAGCCTTCTCCATCTATAGACGCTATATTGGCGGTAAACATCGACACATGCATACAGTACTTGCTGACCAATCTTTGGGAGGGCCAACAAGAATTAATCCGAAATGGCCCAGATAAAGATGGCTACTCAATGACGAGCTGTGGTCAGCTGATTTACTGCCAGGGTATAAAGTGGCCAATGCCTGGAGCAGGTCATCACATAGATCCTGTGACCATTCATCGGTAACAAGTACTCTTCCAAAGATAAACACGCCATATTGTATTTCCCAATTTAACCATCCCATAATCTGTCAGCATTAAATGCAAGATGTCATAGAGAGATTATGAGGGTGAAAAAGTTCGGATTTCTTTTAACACAAAAGGCGATGATGTGCCCTAGTCAGGGATACCCTTCTGTTCTTCTATACACACTTAACAATAAAATGGTCAATTAAACTATGATGTTTCACCCGTAAAGTCAAATACCAGTGTAAATGTCCCACCGCCAGTTAACCCAGGATCTGTGAAACTTAGAATGACGCAAATTGGCGATGCTAAATTCTCCAAAATCTCATCCCCGTGTAAGGATTCAGAGCGAATATCTTGTCTGCATTAATGCACCGGGTCACCTTAAAAACCAGCATAATTTATTGGTCATCCGAGAGTTTAATGTGAGGATTCAAACAGGGATACCCTCAGAGAGGGCTAAACGTTCTGTTAGCCCTCAATCCGAGAAAACTACACCGTGACAACGCGTACACCATTGTTGCTCGGGATTACCGCGTTCATGGTGTTACTGATGCCGGTTTACAACTGGGATAGACATGGTTTACATATTGCTCCTGTTGTTAGACAGTGTCCGGCGGAGGTATATATGATACAAAGATAGGGGGAGATTATGACTCCCGACTTTTACAGCAGTTAAGAAACAGTAAGGAAAGTATCTGAAGGAAGGAAAAATTGTATATTGTCAAACACATATCTGTTTCACTGTTGATCTTCTGTGTGTATGCCAGTTTGCTCATCATGTTTTAACGGCGAGTAATTAACCACTCACTCACTCGCTGAGCCAGTCTGTGAGTCTTTCAGCCAGGTTTGGTGCCTTGCTGTGTACGTATGTGTGAACGATGGAACTGTTCTTTGTATGTAGAGACTCTCTGGTTTCAGAGTACTTTTTAAAGTAATAATGAGAATATCGTGAGATAATAATAAGAAACGTCAGATTTATTTTCATTACTAAGGGTATTTCAACCATTTTTCTAACACCACAATAGATGACATATTTTCTTCCAAACGTTCACCCCTAATTCTCACCATCTTTGTATGATCTTATGTATTCCTTAAGTCTTGATGTTTGTACCTTTTCATAACCAGCACACATGCAAAGCTGAATATATATTTTCAAAAAATCTTGAAATAGCATTTTTTATGACCCGTCTATGTAACTGCATGTGTGATCTGACTGCAATAAGCTACAACTGACAACTCACTCACCCTTACTTCATAACTGAATTTGTTTTGAACTGTCTTCAGTCTCTTGGTGACTGTGCTGTATCTGTTCAGGTGTGCGCACATGCTTAATGGAATAGTTAGGGATAGTAACTGTAGTACAGTGAGGAAGTATAACAACATATTGATGAACAAATTCTTAATTACATTGAGAGCGACGTTTTGGTTTAGGTTCTAAACAAGTTTCGAGCAAGTTATTTCGATCAGATATATTGTTATCCTTCCTTTGTGCTCCAATTTCTAAATGCCCCTGTAAGAGGAAGTTGGAGAACAATTGCCTACCTTCCGCTCTTTGTAATGATCATCTCGGTGCCGAGGTCATGGAACTTGTCCCAGAGTTCCTTGGTCTCCAGTCTACAGTGGACGTTCTCGAGTTCCTTGCTGCCGGTAGATGTCATGGTGGTCTGCTCCACCCTCTCCTTCTTGATGACCTTGATGTCTGATGGAGAAGATGCTCGGACATCGTTGGTCTCGACCACACGTTCTGGATATACAGATGGACATGCTGTATATTCATTCATATATTGGATTACAGAGACACATAGACAATCTTATGGACTGGGGCACATACAGGGACACGTGTATAGTAATGTTCACTGAAACATGCACATACATGTACACAGACACATGCACGGAAATGTATACACACACATCCACAAACAGACTCATGAACAAACAGATACATCTTAAAAGAGACACATCCACAGACACATGCACAAACACTCATGCACAGAGACAGCCACAGACTCATGCAGAAACACACGTCACCTGACCCATCCCCAGACACATCCATAAACACTCTTGCACAGACAGATGCAAATGCACATCCATAAACATACACATCCACAAACACACATGCACAGACACATCCATAAACAGACATATCAACAGACACGTCCACACTCATGTACAAACCTATATGCAAGCATTCAGAAACAGATTCATGTACATACACATGTGCAGACACATGCACAAACAGACTCATGCACACATACACAGACTCATGCATAAACACATGCAGACACATGCAGAAACAGACCCATGTACAAACAGATACATGTACAGACCAATGTACAAACAGACACATCCGCAAACAGACACATGCACGCCCAGACTCATCCACATTCAGACCCATTCACAAACAGACTCATGTACAGACAGATGTACAATTTGACACCTCCATACAGATACATCCACTAACATACAGATACATCCACTAACATACACGTAGGCACATTTACGAATACATACAGAAACACACATTCATAAACATATATCCACATTCATGCAAAAACATACACAGACACATGTTCAAATATACAGATACATGCACAAACCTTTATACCTATGTATGCACAAACACACACACATACATGTGCAAACATACTCAGAGATGCACAAACATATATAGACACATACAGAATCATATTTACAAAGACTCGCGACATCAATTTCACAAAGGAAAGTAAATACGCTCTCTCTCTCTCTCTCTCTCTCTCTCTCTCTCTCACACACACACACACACACACATACACGCTCGCACGCACGTACATACACAGAGGCATACCGTAGATGACTGTAACACACAACCATGGGCACAGAAACGTCCTCACATTCGTCTACACGGAAGTATTACTATACGCAGAAACAATGATGTGCATACGAAGGGGTGTACAATGTTTGCACTGTTCATAAATGACTTGATGTGCCCCTCTTCCACACAAATGTTCATGCCTTTTAGAACTCTTTTCCAAGACGTTTTGATTTGCACAAAGCCAATTATTCCTAAACAATATGAAGTCCGCCAGTATGTGTGGGGTTACTTAACGTAAACGCGTGCGTTTGTAAAAGAAGTGACAGTAAAGCACATCCCAGGAAGTATGAAACTTGTAAGATTAACAGACAAGCGGATTTTGTATCTCTCCTCGAATTTTCCCTTTACTTCATGTTTCGAACTGACATCGCTAGACTTGCATAGCTGCGCTCAGGGTTTCGGTTTCATAAAATTTAAATGTCAAGTCAGAGTGCAGAACTGCATGCCTCAATTTCATCTTGACTTGTAAACAATGATAGTATTGAGGGTATTAACCATTACGTTACAATTGCTTAGAAACAGACCGCTGCACTGTCATTCTCCTTTCTGTAGTTGCTATGGAGAATCAAAGCGGAGGACAGAAAAGGGAACATCCAGGAGACGTATCTGTGACATTGGGTATATCATACCAAAGTATGATATGATATTTGAAAGTTATATTTTAGAGCGGATTAATATAAAGGATTATGTGAAAATAGGGGACTTTTTATTTCTTTGGATAGAATGTAATAATCTTAATGTTGTATATTATCAAGTTGGAAATATGTATCATGATGTTATACATATATCATTATATCTATTTTCGTGACGTAATTGTTTGAATAAATCATGACGTTTATAGAAGGTGTATTTACTGCTGAATATTTACAACCGGACTCACAATGGTAGCTTTAAGTTCTATGAATAAGTACCTTTATCTTACATCAGTACTGACTTCAAGAAAGCCTACTCCCGTACTCCCCTATTCGTTTTACGATGTGGGCAATTTGTAGTTAAGCATGTGTACATATGTTTTAATGCCATAAATAGTTAAAATCGTCACTGACGTTGTCGGGGGAAACATCTTTTACAGAAGAAATTATGTTGCACAGCGCTATTTGAAAAAAACAACAATTCACAATATGGCTAATACTCTTAGAAATAACTGGACACAATAGGGGGGAATTATAATTGTATTACCACTTGATACTCTCTCTATGTCAGCAGAAGCCGGAAAACCAAGTTCTATGGATTGTCAACTTCTTCATTACCATGGGTGCGACGTTTCGGTGTAGTACCAACATCGTCATCGAGCAAGTGCTCGATAATGGTGTTAGTACATGCGCTTGCTCGATAATGGTGTTAGTATCTACACCGAAACGTCGCACCCAATACAATAAAAAAGTTGACTATCCATACAACTTTGGGTTTTTTTGTCATCTATACCTTTTCAAAAATGCCTTTCAAAGAAGAAGCAAAGTTGCCTTTTCCGAATATAGTTTGGACACAGTCACTGAAAACCCGTGTATTATAAACAAAGACAAGTTGTTGATGTACACTAAGGAAGTTAGCATTGAGAAAGAATTGGATGAATTATACACCAACATGAATAATACATTATCAGTTAAAAATATCGACAACATTTCCAAACACTGATTTAGTTTGCGATTTTACACGACCATGACATTTTTCAATTTTCATTAAAACACATTGTTTTGTTATCTTGATAGAAACACGTTTGCGATATGTAAACAAACGTGAAATACTGAATGTCGAAGAAAGAAGACAACAAGTCTCAATTTTCCGCCATGGCAGATGGCATTCAGAATTACATCTTAAAACACTATCAGTTATAAATAACGACTACTTTTCCAAACACTAGCTCAGCAATTTTGCACGATGAATTCAATTTTTATTAAATTAAATTTTCATGGAAATATATTCTGTTATTATTATGAATTATTATCTGTTAACACACGTTTGGGATATGTAAACATTGGCGAAATATTGAATGTCAAAGACAGAAAATAACCAGTCTCAGTTTCCGCCATAGCAGATGGCATTCTTCGTTCAAGGTGAAATGTCTGTGCAAATTACATGAATGGGTGAACGACAATCAGTGGTCACCTGGCGATTACGTAAGCCTGTGCTAACCGGCTGCACTTCGTACAGTGATAACATCACTTTAAAGTATCTCCTTTCTATATTGTAACGTTTCCATGTTGAAGGGATAATATCGTCACACGGTTTTCTTTAAAAATATACCAAACGATTCTCCAAACACCCATTACGACCAATACACTTCGGTAAACAGCAGGGGTGTGATAAGGAGAGAAAAAACTAGGGCTTAGAACAAGCCAAAAAATCAAAAGAAACTTGAAACACCAGCTTGCAGTGAGTTAACAATCCGGCGACTGTATCATCCGACGCCATGTATAACAAGTTTGGCAAGTGAGACAGTAATAATATTTGCCTCCCAGGAAATGCGTTTCATTTTACACTTCTTCCTCACAGTCGGAAAATATTGCCTTGTGTAAATATAGACTAAAAGTTGGGACTGTGTACGAAAAAGAAACATATAATAAATGTATTTCATACTTTTTGATCAAAATCATTCTTGGCGTATTTAGTTTTGACATGCATGTAATATGAATTGCTGACGATAAAATGAATCGTGCGTAGTTTATTTGTTATTTGTATTGTGTAGCGTTGTGATTAGTCACAATTGACGAATATTCATGACAGCGCTTAACATTGAAACAGGAGATTAACATGTCTTAATATTGCAGGATATTAATAAACAAAATGAGATAATCAACCACACAATTTCACGTTTGAATATTATTTTTTGTACGATTTTTCTATCCTCGTATTGACTAAATATGACTAGTTATTAATTTGGTACATAGTCTCAAAACTATACACGAGACTTATAACTCTAAATATTGTTCCTTTTCCCTTAAAAAGTATAAACATGGCCGAAACATTTTTGCACATACTTAGATCTTATGAAACTGATAATCTGTGCACTCGTTATTTTATATGCATGTTAGACCATACTTTTTGCACGGTTTTTTTTAATGCACATATATGGTAGTGAGGGACTTTAACGCATAAATAAATAGAACGGAAAGTTGAATTAACAAACGTACCTAATGGTGAAATTTGAACCTTGCTTTCAGGAATAACTTTATCAGTGTCGTCTGCTTCCGTGGAGCCGATGATAGCTGCTATAGAAAACGCCGTGGCTTTAGACGATAGCTGTGGCTTTACACTTGGGGGAGAATTCGGCAGTGCATCTTTCTGTCTGTCCATACTTTCAGGTGTCCGTGGATTTTCTGAGACACTCATTCTCACACGGTCGTGCTTTTTACAATCAGACTGCGGCGCATGAGGAGTCGGGTTTCGTCTAGCAGACGACACTTGTGTCTGACAACGCAAAAGGCAAGCTGTTCAAACGCGAGGTTCGTCTCTTCAGACAAGACACTGACAATTTGTCCCACAGTGGTAATCAACGTGCCAAAATGTGCACTCCCAATGGCATTCGGAATACACTCGGAACTGTAAAATCGAACCATGTATATCTCCTACTGTTATCCTTGTCAAGTATGGCACCGACAGCTCAAGTAAGCCTTGTTTTGATTGGTTCGCCTTGCCAATCCGTTCGCCAACCATAAAGCACTTGAGGGAGGGCCTGAAAGCAAACAGTTGTATTGGGTAGCTATTAATTGGCGGACAGAACAGCAAGATTTTCAACACTTAGTGTAGTTGTAACTACCCCAGGCAACCCTGGGGAGGAGACGAGGGAGGTTTGTGGTCTTTAAAACTGGCTGTTTGATTTGAAACAGATCAGTGAGATCTCCCAACACTAGTCTGAAACCACCCTCCATCTGTTCGCGAAAATTCAATACCCTCCTGCAACCCCGGCCGCGTTGAGCGTGGAAATCAAGACAAATTGATCATCAAACAAAAGCTATTGTAATACAATCATCTCGATGTAATTTTCTAAAAACGGTTAGTTTTGTTCCAGGAATTTTCTTCAATGCAAAATGATTAGTTATTATCCTTTATATAATTTTTATATTTGCTATAAATTCATTTTAGCTGTCAATTTCACATTTTAGAATCGCTTCTACTGTATAAATCACGGCCATTTATTCAACGATATAAATGGTCTAACAGTGTCTTCTTCACTGGACGAGGAGTACATCATTGTTTCACATCAACGTTTTCAATGAATCTTTGTTTCCTTAAAAAAGCAATGATGCAACGTGGCATGATGCCTTCTAACAGAACATCCCTGGTGCATCCGCGACTGAAATAATCAGGAATCTGTATCTAAAACTTACGATTCTTCAGGGAAGACACACATTTCTAAATCAATTAATCATTTATCCATTCCTTCGTGGCAGACTCCTAAACAGATTCCTAGAGTATATAGCATTATTAAAATAAACCTTTGTGAAATACGAACTGACCGGTATGAATACAGTATGCATTGCATCTTGCCGTAATTAGATACAGGTAAATGCTTTTAACCGTGATTGTCTTATTTGTTTCAGTTTCGCTAGTTTGGAATATGAAACATCGAAAACCCACTTTAATTACCCGTATGTCTGTGGTATCGATATATTGTTTCATTATTGATAGCCTGGATGTAACAATAGGGGATGGTGACCAGGCTGATCAAATTGATACGCAGGTTAAATCAATACTTGTCAGGGGTATCTAATCTTGTACTAATGATTAACGATGAAGAAAATCATTACCATGTTTCTCCATCCGCAACACCACAGTGTAGATGACGGTAGTTAAATGACCTACCTCAGTCTAGTAATCACGTATGGGGAGCTATACGTTATTTTCACTTGTGTACGAATACGCAGATGGAGATGTAGAAATATATATGTTTGTGTCTCCATTTGCTAGTTCACAACTGTAATAAATTTCAAACTGCTTCGAAGTGCTGAAATATGATGAGGACAACGTGTTTTCCTCATTGTGATGATAAGGAATTAAACGACAAGGAAAGTCAAGTTTAGTATTAATTAGTATTAACTCGAAATGCAGGCAATGTATGACGTAATTTAAATGAATAATTTCACAGCAATGACGTTTTTGCCTTGAATATTCTATATAACAAATGACTCAGTGTGTTCAGTATAGTTATTTCTTTTTATTATTATTTACCGTGACTACGAAAAATATTAACACAATAGCTCACATATTAAATTTTAGAGAGAAAATAACTCGGAAAGGTGGTGATTAAAAAACGTTAGCCTCAATATGATGATAATCTGCAAAGTACAATGCCAGTGAGAACATTCGTTCCATAGCCAGGAGTAATCTTTCCCAAAAAGCAGAGAACACTCTGCCGTTCCGATTGTGCCATACGTTTGTATGGATCCATGAACACATGCTCACAATCGCCTCTACTGCCAAGGGGAAAGGGTTTTGTTGCTTATAGCAGTTTGAGGAATCACTATGAAATAGAGTTGACACTAGCTGTTCGCAAAAGGGTAGCGGATCCTGCCACCTCGTGGTACAAATACACGAAAGGGCATGTCACTAGTTCTTCGAAACAGACACGGGAACATATAGCACATAGTGATACGATCAGTCGGATCGTGTTTCCGTCACTGAAGCGTGGAATTTGGAAATACTCTCCCATGCCCAGTATATACACTTTAAAGAAATACATGTATGTAGTATAACCAGGGTCACACAGGACATACTCTCCATGTAATGATATCAAGAGTAGAACTTATCTTGATATCACAGTATGCGATATTAATCAAGGCGACAAATATAATGCAAAGTTTAATAATTATATTTGGAACTCACGGATCTCTCGGCTGAAGGGGCGGTGGGGTAGCCTATTGGTTAAAGCGATCGCACGTCACGCCGAAGACCCGGGTTCGATTCCCCACATGGGTACAATGTGTGAGGTCCATTTTCTGGTGTCCCCCGCCGTGATATCGCATGAATATCGGCAAAAGCGGCGTAAAACCAAAGTCACTCACTCACTCGGCTGAAACATACAGAAATGAAACACCACTACAAGTGTGTATGTGAATTGTAATGACAGTGTTTAGCATTTTCTTTGCAACCGAACGAACACTTTGATAATTAGATGGGCAATCAAATAAGCATTAAAAATCACAACATAAGGAAAGGTGATACTAAAATCAGTAGCATTTTAATCTAGCAGGTTTTCATGAAACTACATATTCAGCTGGACGGGGTAATGCATCTGGAAAAAAAATCCAACATGTTTTCATAATTATTATTCGTGACATATTTATTTCTGATCCTTTACTAACTTCTTTGCTTCAATATTCAATTACACTTTGTAATGTTTGTGGAAATATTGCAGTCATGAGGTTAAGGTGCAGTTATATGATCCATGTCTCTCACGCACAATTTTGTATAATATAAAATACAATAAACTGTTTGTATATATGCTAGCATGCATTGCTTTTTGAAGCATAAGTGTATGCTATCCTTTCTTTGTCTGTTATGCTATCTCTTCATTCTCGTTTGTCTAAGATCGTCTAAGATCGTCTAAGATAGATTTAACATTTTTTTCATATTTTTTAATGATCTGTTCATAAACCTTTCACAGTCAGTTTCCCTTTAACGCCCAATTAAATCTGTATTGGCGGATAATCGAGACTGGTTAATGTCTGACACTGACGTTTCATAGGGGCTCATAAGAACTTACAAGTATTTAATACAATTTTATATCTAGAGTTTCATTAATTTGTCATCATTCACCGTAACATAGTCCAATTACCTCCCAACATTGTCTGACGCGCTTTACACATCAAACCGTCTCTGTACAGTTTAGGCCAGTGGGGTAGCCCACAGGTCTCAGTGGTCACTGGTCACGCCAAAACCCCAGGGTCGATTCTCTTCATGTGGTCAAGTTTGTGAAGTCCATTTCTGGTGTTCCCCGTTGTGATATTGCTAGACTATTGCCAAACGCACATTCTCCATTGAATGTATCTGACAGTTTTGCTCCTTATTCGGAAAAAAATGCAATGTGGTCCTAAAAGATATTTATCCTGCATTCTAGACAATTACATCATACTGTAACTGTCTGTAATAGATATCCGCCATGTCAGAATGGTTGCAATATGATGTGAGGTGTTTCCAGAATAAACTACAGTTAGTAAGATATACAGTGGACATTGTGGGCATATGTTTACATGACACTCTGCCGTTATATTAGTGAGTTAGTGAGTTTGGTTTAAATTTGCCCTCCTTTTAGCAATATTATATCACGGCGGGGAACCCAAGAAATGGGCTTCACACATTGTACTCATGTGGTGAACCGAACCCGTATCTTCGGGCTGACGACGGAACGCTTTAACCACAAGGCTACCCGACACACCCATCGTTATATTATTATTGATCGATGCACTTTGTTATTAAACCGGCAATGCATTCTGAGCGCATGTAATGTCAAGAGAATTACTTGCACAGCTGTTTCAGTAAAACAGTTATGATGATAAATGTACAAAATATTGAAATTATTATTGTGTTGGACCCGTGAAGATCCGGGTCAGAATTGTATACCAGTAAACCATGCTTGTTGTAAGAGCCAAGTAACGGGATCGGGTGGTCAGGCACGCTGACTTGGTTGACACATGTCATCGTATCCTAACTGCGTAGATCGATGCTCATGTTGTTGGTCACTGGATTGTCTGGTCAAGACTGGATTATTTACCAACCGCCGTCATATAGCTCCAATATTGCTGAACAAATATTACTATGTTCAAACTGAACTGAGAGACTAAAGACAGTACACCGTGTATATGTCTGCGGGTGTATATAACCCATCAAAACGTTTAGAGTCATTTAGGTAAACCTAGCCAATTTCTTCATGCAACTGTTTTATTCTATATTTTGCAAAATATTCCATACTCTTCAAAGGTACTGTTTACAAATGAACAGGTGTAATAGAAACAAATTCGTAATGTTGAAATGATTATTGTCATGAGTTCAATAAATGATAAAAATCAGTGAAAATTGGCGAATTCTCAACTAAACTTTACACCCAAATGCAGCTGTATACATGCAAGATATCTGCACATGCTTTACAGCTGTTCGGTGCAAGATCCTTGTGCAGTTCATCAGCTTGCAGTTGATTCCACGAAGTTGAAGAAGAATTCAATCTGCGATGTTACCACGCACACACGCGCACGCACACACACATAACATGTAGTGAGTGTTTTTAGTAAGTCTAAAGTTTTATTGGGAAGTATATTTCCTCGTTCAAACGAGGCATGTTCGTGAGAACAATGCAGATATCGCATAGTTTCAATGATTTTGAGAATATATAAAATATGCTTGTAAACGTAAACACGTCACTACATATCTACACACTACACTTGCAGAAGCATGTTATGTTTAGAAAAGCTTATTACAAGTCGTGTTATTTCTAGAGCTCTGAATTCTGTCAGTTGGTAGTGTACGTTTCAGGAATTACGGAACCGTATTATGATTATGAATATGATTACCTTTGATAAACACTTAAGTTACCACAATGTTCCAGGTCTATACCAAAGCCTTGCAGTAAGGTACCCTGTACAACCTGTAACTCTAGCCGGGTACATTCTGTGTCAGGTCGAGGGGAAAAACGGTGGAGTAAAGAATGTCATGTTTCTTCTGGCGGCCACAGGTGCGTGCTGACCAGGGCTAGATCAAAGCGCCGATTACCAGATCAAAGCGCCGATAACATTATGAGACAGGTAAGTCACTCCATTATAATGATGGGTTCCTGCAGCATGTAGACGAGCGCCGTCTTGTGGTGAACGTCACGGACTTTGGCAAACTCGTCATTTTAACCGCTTTTATGACAGATTGCATCCTGAAGTAATTACACCGCGAGTTTGTCAGGTTTATGTGACTCTACAACGGCTATTTGTAACTTAGCGTTATCTGTCTTCACGAACATACCACAGTAGTCTGTTTCACGGTACCTGAACCATATTATATTCCCAACTACAATGCTAAAGCCCTAAATGAAGTAAGTTTAGATTTCCTCAGGTACAGTATCTCTGGTCTCCTTGGGGTTCTTTTTCAATTTAAATGAGTTTGTTTGTAACGATCAAAATTGTATATATTCAGAGACTAAGCATTTATCTATGACAACAGTAAGTTCTTGTGTCACAGTTTCAGTGTATCCTTCAGTGTGGTGAACGAGGCGTTTGTTAAAATTCTCTTTAAAGATATGTGCTTACATGTGGTTATTCCATATAGAGTGGGAGAAATGTGTGTATATGTATTATTTTTGAACAGGTGGTAATTCAGGCTTAATGTCGAACTCATATGAACTCAAACATTTCACAAACAAAACAACCACATGTGGCATAAAACATCTCTGAAGACAGTCTGCTAAATGCTCTAGAAGTGCCTCCATTTAAAGACGCGAAAAAAAATGAAGTTAAGACTCTACTCTCATCTACAGTTCGAAAACTCAGCAAATTGAAACTGGCACATTGTTTTGTCTCTGAAGTAATGTTTAAAGCAGTTTGAAACCTACTCACTCACTCACTCACTCACTGAACAACTTGGAGAATAACTCACGCGGAGTACATATAACTGTGGCGTATAATAGATTGTGGAGTACGACAGCTCCTTTGCAAACTGAAAAAGCGAAATAAAAAATAACTGTAAAATGATTCAGCATATAACGAGGAATTATAGTTTTGGTTTTGCTTTGACATTTTACGTCCGTGATTACTCGGGTTGTAACGTAGGATGTTGGTCTCACAGATATTGTGAATTCTTGAATGATAGCATATATGTGGTGCATTTCATAAGTAAGAAGGATAACAAATGTTTCTTAAGTGTTCGAAAACCCAATGTGCGAGGGAAAACAAACAATATCTTGTCTTGGGAGGCTCCAGTCTTTAAGGCAAACACATATGCGTTTTCACAGAAGTAAAATATTTTCAAGATAATCACAGGTCGAGTACTTTTATGTTTATGTGCCTATTTGTAATCAGACATTTTCATTTTATGTGCCACAGACATCACGTACGGGGACGCGTTCTGTCAGTGGCCATGTGTAAGTCATCTAAAGGTTTGTACACACTGACCGCTGGGAGACCCAGTAGTATCTTAAATATAGCATGAATAATCCATAGTGATTATGTACGGCGTTAGTAATTAACGTTAGTAATTCTACAGATATTATGAAACATATAACTAGTTTATTCCCTTGTACTGTAGACCCTGATTAATATATGGTAAAATATTATTCGTCTTTCTGTAAATATTATTAATAGTACAATTAAACCAAACCAAAATGATAAATGATCAATACAAGGATACAATACGGACGATAGCTTTTACATTTTTATCCCCGAAATAGAATATTTTCAGTTTACCAACCCTATAGTCACTTAGTGGTGCCCCACTTTCCAACAAACTTATTGTAAAGAGTAATCAGTTAAAAGTTATTCTAAACGGTAATCATTTAAAAGCAAAATGTTGCTAAACAGTAATATCTTTTAAAAAACAACACCCCCCCCCCCCCGACTTTACTTAATCATTACTATTTTAAAGTCAAACTTTACGTAAACAGTAATCTTTTTAAAAGCACACTTTCTAAACGCTTTTTAGTAATGTTTTATAAGTGTGTTTTCCGATTTAGCGGGCTGTGTTTGAATTATATCTAACCTTATCTGTCATCATTTAAGAACTGGTTGTGTCTTTAGTTATTGGACTGGTATGCAACATACCGAGATCTATGCAGAATATATCCTACCGACTACTAAACCCGAGTCTGTGTATCATCTCAGATATCTGCCAGCAACAGAGCCACAATGATCCACTGTACACACTTCAGGCCGGTCCAAGGAATGTGTCCTTTGAATTATCATTATACGCAAGATCTAATTACCGCAGGAATTTCATTAAACACGATCTAAACTAACAGGATTTATCTCATGCGATCACACATGACGACAAAAGATTCTCTGTACATTTAGAGGACTTATCAGTGGCTCCACGCCAATTGTCTTACACCACCAACTATTCCAAGTCAGCGGAGATCAGATAGTACAGTAGATTTTGACAGACCATGCAAAGATATTCAGACTCATCATAGACGTGTGTCATATTTCTAACTCAGCACGTTTTGAGACACGCTAAGCGACTAATATTAGAATGTTTCACGTGAATGTGTTTGGTTTAACGCCGCTTTGAAGATTTCTACACTCATAAACGCACTTTGAAGAGTTTTTCACTGATATCAGGAGATGTCAGCTGCCTGTTGGAGAAAGCCGACATGACTGGCGGTCCTAGGCGTGTATAACTTATCACTTTGGTTCAGCTTACGAGCAAAACTATGGATCAAACACTCCTCGAAGCATCAAAAGGGAGAACTTGGACTCGAACCCACAGTCATCGGATTCTGGCGCCGCAAAGGGACGCAATTCTACAGAGAATTGCTGTCTTACGGATGACTGGGACAATAACAAAGACGGTTTTTTTAAAGGGACAGTCCTCTACAGCTTTCTACAAATGTCCAGTTCTTGCTATGTGTGTCCCGTGTGAAACGGATACATTGTATCTGATTTATCATGGCATGAAATATCAGCTTGATTGATACATACTACAAAACAAAGATTTCACTTTGATCGAACAAAGCCTAATTTCCATCCAGTCTCAAGACGTCTTGGCGGACGCCAGCATCAGAATCGTCCAGGTCTTCTATTAACTGTGAAGAGTTGTACCCCCTGTACACGCCAGAATACTATGGTGGTGTAGGTTCGAATCCGGTTCGCTCCGTTTATGATTCTGGATTCATCAGCACCAAACCCATACTCAGGATTTCATCAAAGTGTTAAACGCTCGAGATATGCAATACTTCGGGCCTCCACCCCATATTAACCTGAGTTAAACTTTATTTACTCGATTGGATTCATGATCCCCGGGGTATCTGTTTTTTAATGTTTGTTTTTGTCTGGCAAGTGTTGTTATAGTGTGTGTTCCCATGACGGAGGAACTTATCACACAAAAAACACATACATTCAACACGATACGACGCCCTCAGGCTGTCCTCTAAACGCGATATAGATGCCTCATTAAGCAGTATTGAATTAAAGTATAAAGCACCTAGTTGCTTCAGGTGATTCTAGACGTACTAAGGCGTACACAATACAGAAACAAAACAAATCACCGCCCTACATTCAATATTAATGAATCGGAACCACAGAACCTTTATAATAGCATTTCTTTCGAAGAATAACTCACTACACATTTTGTGAAGCAATAGTGCCGGTATATGCATATATATGCCCAGGTCACATTTGCAGTGTTCAGTACATCAAAGGTTCAGAATAACGTCATTTTATTTCTGTTCGTTCTGTGGAGACACAGCAAAACGTATACGTTTATAGTTTTTACCAGTTTCATCGTTCGTTTGTTTCTAAGTTTTAGAACACTTTCAGTGCCTCTCCTTCAAAGGAATGTCTGAATGCGCAGACAAATAGAATCATAATTCTAAAAGATTACTTGTAAGCAGAGGGCAAATTTTAAAACCAGATATCAAAAAACTAATTCAACACAGTAGTGGATATCGTTTTACCATGATGAATTACAGATCTGCGGCGATGCCTTGAGAACGTCACATGAGCAACCTTGGCAACATAGGGAAGTTCAAATACTATTTTCCTCAAGCTAATATACATAGACATTTATTGCAACAAGATGGCGTCTAGCGCTTTTGACGTATGTTTCGTTTCTGCACCAATGAAAGTGGCTGTGATGTAATGTTTGGGTTCAGCGAAACGCCAGCACCTTCTGAATCTTGGCGCCATGTTATCAAGGCAAGACTGCAAGAATGGCTCGCAGACGATTGGAAAATTGTTTCGATTCGAGTGACCAAATGTTTAGGTGCGGCATCAGTTTACACCGAAATTGACAACAAGGGCTCATTACTTCCCGACTTTGGCGACGTTGTGGATCGTAGAGGTTCTTCAATCAAATTAGGGCAAAACACGAGAAACTGTTTAGACCTATGGCATCAAAACACCGCTAAATGGCCAGGTATTGCTTTCTGCCATCGACGTCTAGTCTCGGTATAGTGGTGTAGGAGAACTTATCACTGCGGAATTCGAATCTGGCAAGATCGAGGTTAGTTTCACTCCAACTTGTGGGCAAAGTGGTCCCCGGCGCCATGATTTCGCTTCCCAGTTACCCAACACGACTGCTCGAGACCAGTCCGACTAAAAGTTGATCTAAGTCAGCGTAAATAAGATCGTCATCATATACCAAGGGCAAGTGTGTAGAAGCTGGGTCGTCTGCTTTCTGTCAGCCGCCAAACGTCATCGCGTGTGATGTAATAGCGCGTGACCGGATATCGTCTGCTCACTTGTGTCGTCTGCGGTGCGATGGTCTTCACGGCCTTTCTGTGATTTTCCAATGGGTTTTATTCCTAATTACACAAAAATATCGACTAGAAATTAGGAGATGAGTGCGAGCGACACACTAACTATTTTGAGAGCTTTCCGAAGTGGCCAACCGGCTTTGATATTGTTTGGAAACACTTGACGTGAAATTCAAAGCGACAGCCATTTAAGAATTAGGCGTTCTCCGATCCGCCATCCTAATCAGTTAATCACGTTAGCAGTCTCCCTTCGTGATGCACAAGGCAAAATAAACGAGCCTGTGCTTTTATTTCTCGCCAAACTTTGAGGTCAAGGGTGATGAATTCGCCAGTTAGATCACAAAATGGAGAGATCTCGACTTGGCCAGCCTTCGCGGGCGTGTCAGGTTTGGTCAGGGACGGGTAAATGGCCCTATGTTAATTACAGTCCTTCAAACTGCTGGCGAAATTTTCACTTTTGGTTTAGTGTGCTAAGTAGCCCAACTCTCGTCCCGTGACTCATGCTTCGCCAGTGGTAATCACAATTCCCGCGAGACTTGATCAGTTGTCCCCACAAACATTTAAAACGATTTGATAGCAATTGAAGATAATCGGAGCATTAACATTTTCAATATCTTTCATGGACTTGGTGATTTGAGGCAAGGAAAATTCATTTAGCTTCTGATAAAAAGATGAAAATTAATGAATGGGGTGCCGTTTTTATTCATATTTATCGTTCCTGACATCGCCTCCTTCTCTTCATAGAACACACCCTTCCTTGTTGCGGGTCTGAGAATGGACACAATGCATATTAATTAGAAAGTCACACATTAGTATCAATTTGAATTACTGCAAACAATATCATAAAATCAAATTCAAATCCCCAAGAAGTGCGATTCGCAGTTCTAAACTGATTGTCCTCAATTATTTATTTTTACAACACCGCACACGTCATATCGCCACAAGACCTAATCATTGTTACTGTGCTGATAAACTTCTTTGATAGTAGATTTAAGTCCCCAGCTAGATGAAAAGAACGCCGTGATCGTTTGATGGAGATGCCCCAATTGCTTTAACAGACTTAGATGACGAAATAATCTTGAAAGAAAATAATCATGTTTTCGAAGATAGTTATGACCTGTCCTCTTCATACCCAAAATCCAAGTCACGAATTTCACTATGCATTAACTTTTTAGTTTCCTACAGTCAGATGTGTTACACACTATGTTTTTGCGGATGGTGTATGAGCAAGTTTTACAGTGTAGTTTTACGAATGATACATTAACAGGAAGGGAGTTTTATGGATGTAAATATCTTTATTATAAGGAACGCAATATTTCTCCTTCATATACTCCGTAACGTTGGGTTCCTCTTGATAAAGATATTAACATCCATAGTAACTCTCTTATTTTCCTTAAGTGTGTCACTTAGAAATGACCTTCCGAAACATAAATCAGCAGTCTCCTTCAGTGTATGGTATGGAATATGAACAGCTATGAACAAGGTGATAAGATGTCGGGAATATTACTGAAAATACCATTGTCTGATGATTGCTCAAAATGAAAACAAGCAAACAAACAGTGATGATGTACTGTTGCCATTACTACTGTATTTTGGACCTTAATGTTTTAGCGCCATCTGAATGAAATCATCTTCTTCACCATCTTATTACCACTGTTTGTGGACCAACGCTCGTCTCTTGAGGTTCCAATCACAAAATTCCCGGCTTGAAGTCGCAGTGCGCTATAGGGACCAATTCAGATGACATACGGGATGAATATTCTCTATCACATAGGAATTGACTTATTTTGTTTCAAGTGACAAAATAGCACCAATCTGTGCAATGAACAACGATCAGCTGTGATCTTCAATAGACAGTAGTAATTTGATGTCATACCCAGGGTTAGTTTTACTTCTCCTTAGCCAGTGGCATTCAGTAATGATAACTTCTGGACATAACTTTTGTCTTCCATTGTCGTGATTTACAGTGGCACTTAAAAGTTCATAAATACAAACCGTGATATTATATACACCGTCTTTGGTGTGCGTTGTCGTAATGGATGTTGATACAACGCAGACTGAATATGAATGTGCGAATTTCCTGCATAAAATGTGCACTGGATGTATGTCAAAAGTTTTCAACATTTTAGGTAACGCCCACTCCCCCGTCTCTCTCTCTCTCTCTCTCTCTCTCACACACACACACACACACACACACATTCTGTGCACGATAGCCCTGTCATTGTGCTAATAAGGTCAAATCCAGTCATTTGCATGAACACTTCTGGTATTACCACACATCACGACATATTTCCACATTTCTGGTTTTCGCCAAATTTTGACAGATTGGAGCATTAGGGTGGCCTGACAAGAAATAGAAGCTTTCAGAAGAATAAATGCACAAAATATACCTTTCCTCAGCACCCAACGCGAAACCAGTAATTTCTTGCTTACTGAAAGTCTAATATCTTGCTAATAAGCTAATTGAGAGCGGGACTAGGTCACAGAAAAGCATTTATTTCCCAAGTCTGATGGATTTTAAATTCTTCATGATGGCCCTACTGTGATAGCTTTTCAATCAGCATAGGCTGGAGACATAAAACCTATTTATTACCATACCTATCAAACAGTCGTTTCTATAGCGTAATTTTTGTAATCACCAGATTCTATAGGCAGCAGCAAAAGCGTTGCATTATCCACAGTGTTGGAGATTTTGTGGTCGCATGTCTAAATATCAGATATCTAAATAATATCTTCAAATGCAAAAACGTAAGAACGAAGCACATTTTTCTTCCAGATTTACCATGCGATTAATATCGGAATTCGCTACCTCTCCGCGTTCTCTTGATGGATTCAGTGTCTCCCATCGCGCACTCTGTACAGATGGCACTTGGAGTACATTAAGAAATGAAATGGATTTAGTCCTGAGAATAGAGAGTGGATAACGTATTGAATAAATACAATTTTGTGGTTGTTTCCTCACGTGCATCCGAACTCGGACACCTCTGGACCCTCCCGACCCCTGCAGCCTTTACTAGCATCCCCCCCTTCCCGCTCCCTCTACGGATCATGGCGATGTTGGTATTAGTGTTGATATGTCCCGTCCGGTAGTGACGCACGCCACCCTACTAGAGACATGCAACTGTCACTTCACCCATAGCACGGTGTAATTTGGGGAATAATTCTCATGTTATTGTGGCCCATTACCAACATCCCAGCCACGTCTGGCGCCAACGAAAGCAAGCAAAGCTTCAATTTGGTGATATTATCCTAGTATGGTATTTTTCACTGCAGTTAAATTACCACTTTCTCTTTGCCGGACACACAGTGAACGTTGAATAAACGAAATATGAGCGAATATGAAAATTTTCTCGAGTCAGATCAGAAGATTTTAAGATGGCAGCATGTATGCCACTTCCCTAACGACAAGTCGTTATCCGGAGACCACACCATGCATTAAGAGTGAGTAGTCTGTTCTTCAAGCGCTAATACCACCATTGTTTTAGGGTACCTTTAACGTAGCTAATTTGGCAAGTAAATGACATCGTACTTATCAAATATTTGTATATTGTCAGCTGAATTGACGAATTGTCATATCGTCGGTGGTTTGACACTGGGCATATGTACTGATGTGTTATTATGTTGTCCTAACTACTACTTACAAGTTGTTTATCGTTGCTGCCATGGCGCGAAGCACCTCCATTGCTTCATAATTATACACACCTCTTTGAAGCTTCGCACATCCGACACCATCTTCCTGGTCAGTTCTCATCTCTGACAAAAGTAAAATGTGGCGGAGAATTTAAATGTAAGTTGTGACAGGGACTTACACCAATGCTAAAGACGTCACCTGGTATGGTTCGATGGTAAAAAGGTCAATTAAAGGGACGAAATTCTTTTCTTATAATCCAATCCTTGTACAACACGTTATGCCTATTTTCTAGCCGGGATTAGCAAACTCTATTGCGATAAATACAAGCAACAAAACAAGCTTTCCCAAAACCACACGACACATCTGTACGGCAGTGTAATAGACAGTACACCCGTATAATAACATTGAAAGTCCCTGGCTAAAACGCCAAACTGTCTATAACACTACTGCCAGTCCTCTTCAGAACTAATGTCCCATGGTCCCTAGTAGGGTGATCTACCTTTAGTTGTTGGCGATCTGTAGCCTATTTTTATACTGTCTTGTCTAAATTTGAAATCCAATTTTGGAGAGAGAGATGCTAGTTTTACCTCTAAAAATACTGTGATCTTCAAGTTGGTTTTACTGTCCTTCTTTGACAGTTGTTACATAATTTACATGCATTTCTAGTGAATTCATAGCTAGTTTAGTCACGCTATGGATTAAATGTTAGCTTTGTGACTGTAAACTCACTAATTCAGAGCTAATGTCCCAAGTTCCTTGATATAATGACAAGGTTTAAGCCCAAATGGTGGCTTGGGGAAACTAGCCACTATCATAACTCTAACTGGTGTATGTAAATAGATAAATTTCATCATCCGTTACCCTTCTCAGTATTATACAACACTGACAATGTTCTTTTATACATAACCTGTTTATACTGCCACCTTCATTATATCGCTGTTATTGTACGTCGTGAGTTAGTGACATTGGGTTTATGCTGCTTTTGGCAATACCCCAACAATATCACGTCGCTGGACATTAGAAATAAGCTTGACATATTGTACCCATGTGGAAAATCGAACCAGTTTTCGACATGACGAGCGAACACTTTAACCCCTAGACATCCCTACCACCCGGGTCTGCGTGGACAAGTGAATACTTGAGTGAGTGAGTGAGTGAGTGAGTGAGTGAGTGAGTGAGTGAGTGAGTTGGATGTTACCCTGCTTTTAGCAATATTCCACGATACCACGGCGGGGGACACCAGAAACGGGCTTCAAACATTGTATTCACGTGAGGAATCGAGCCCGATGTCTTCGATGTGACGAGCGAGAATTTTAACCGCTGGGCTACCCTATCGCCGTGGAGAAATGGTCGTTTTCATTCATTGTACAAAATAAGTAATTACATAATTTTGGTGAATGAAAAATCAAATTTCAAAATTTCATCCACATGCTTATCAAAAAAAAAACCAAACAACAAAAACAAATAAAAACAAACAAATAACAAACAACAACAAAAAACAAACAAAAAACAACAAACAAACAAACAAAGAAAAAACAAACAAAAAATACATTTTTATTTACCATTCCATGTTCAAATCAGACAGTAGAATAAACATTTAGCACGTCGAGTTTCTTTCTCCCAGTAAAATATTACAAATGAGAAAAGACTTGCATGATCCGATCCTAGGAAAAAACCTACTGTTTTAAACATTTTGGCTTTTAGCCGATATTTTAACAAGCGTCTCTTTCATCTGAAGATCAGTGTGACCCTAGTGGAGTTTCTCAAGAACGAGACTGTGTTATGGCGAAAACTTGATTTAGATTCAAGGCCCTATCATATTATATTATAGGTTTATGAAGCCATACATGATCGTGTCATTATGCCAAACTTGGTATTTGGTTGCAAAACCACCTGATGTACAGTATCAAAATATTTTTACAATGATTTTCCCGTATATTTAGAATAATCTATATCTGCTAACGACCTCTGTGTGTCAAGCAGCAAAAGTATTGGCAATACGTGTCAGGAAATCAACAAAACTTGTACGAGTGGCAGTTTTGCTACCGGTATAGACTGTCTCAACGTACCCAACCATATGTTCACCCCTCCGGCGAGCCCTTCCTGCAATGCTTGGTTCTAAGATTTATATGAAGCAAGTCTAGATGTCGCCAGAATCTCCGATCTCAGTAAGGCTCTTTTTAAGTTTAATGGAATTATTTGTTTCTGTCACAATTATCATTATTCAGACATCTCGCGTCTGCCTACTACCGGTAGAGAACCATTTCCGGAAACACCAGGCCTCATAACTGAATTTTAGTGATCCAGTCACGTATCTTTTCATGTTCAATTGCCTCTACTCCCAGTAGAATCTTTTTCATCTTTGAATCAGGGTACATAAGCAGCTTGTTTGATTTTAGGATATAATCTTATTCTTAAGGTTGTATCAAATATCTATAAATATTTTAAAACTCATGATGTTTTCTTTAACGCCGAAGTTGTCATTATTTCGTGGCTCGGCTTGTACGTTCTGACTTCCGCCTGTAAGTAATTCTTCATTTGCCATATATCCTGTTGGACACATTACACGTTGACACAAAGTATACAGAACAATTGTTTCGCTGTTTCATACCCGGCAAATAAATGGGGTCAACGACCATTGGAAAGAGGCAAAACTTCAGAAACAAGGTAGGGGCGATGGGGTGGCCCCGTGGTCAAACCGTGGTCACTCCATAGACCAGGGTTCGATTCCTGACGTGGCAGAAATGAAGCACATATCCTATTTTCTGATAGTGCTAGAATATTTCTCAAGACGCCGTAAAACCCAACGCACTCACTTACTCTGAAAACTATCAGCTAATATAAGGATAAGTAAGGATGCCTTCTGGTGGGCTGTCTTCCTGGAGGAAAGACGAACAGTGGAGAGTGTTATAATGTAGTTAGGAGATATCACACGATAAAATTATATACAATGCACATTATCTATATACACAATAGAAATATTGTTTATCCTCAATAGAAACCAGCTGATAGACAGCAGTGATTGAAACAATCAAATACACATCAATCATCATCAGTCTCAACTCAAATACAGGATAAAAATCATCAGTACACAATCACCGACCACACACTAGT
This sequence comes from Haliotis asinina, assembly GCF_037392515.1. Classification (NCBI taxonomy): domain Eukaryota; kingdom Metazoa; phylum Mollusca; class Gastropoda; order Lepetellida; family Haliotidae; genus Haliotis; species Haliotis asinina. The sequence continues at coordinate 50,563,862 of NC_090291.1, read as the reverse complement.
TCCCATCATTTGAAATGCAACATAATAGTTTCATCAATCTTATATACTTCAGAAGATTTCACATCCCACCGATGCAATATTCAAATGAAAAGATTTCACATTTCACCGTTTACGGAAAAAGGCGAGGAAATATCGGCAAAACTCGTCCTTTTTCTATAAAAACATTTGCTAATATTAACTTACTAGTTCATGAAACCTGAATTATGTTTCTGTGTTTGACCAAAATGGGATTTTCGACAGTGGTGAAATATGAGTGATATTCACACTCCATTAATTGAGTTCAAACTATCTCGTTTTGTTAATCAATGAATTAAACACCAGCATCAATCCTTGCGTGACGTCATGACTCTGCGGGCCATCGTGCCTCGCAATGCACATTCGCCAGGTTCATATTCCCCCTTATATTGATTGTTCTGTTATGATAAAAGCGGGAAAAAACTCTATATATAGGAAATTAAACGCAGATTAAAATTCTGTATCGGTAATACCATATGATAATATGCACAAACAACGAACCCCAATGAATACATCACGTGAAGCCTGAATTCATGATCACTCACCTCCTTATCTATCCGGATTCACAAGGGTCACTTGTTCAAGACTGTTCCGGAGTTGCAACAAATCGTAATAACAAAAGTAATAATAACAAAGCAACAAGAATAACAACCCCTGCTGAATATCATAAAGTTATGATCAGATGACAGGGTGTTCATTTGGGGAAAAACAATATACAGTGAACGAACGGTAAAACTCTCCGCCGCATCAGCTGTGTTTCTGTCAATCGATTCTTAACGATGTTTTTTTAGCGGTACATATTAATAGCTAATTTTGTGCAACATACCCCGCCGAGCATGTACCACAATCAGCACTGGCGGGATATCGCCATCCGATAAATATGTATAGTGGATTTTTTCAGCGATCAATTCTCGGCTCCTTTTCAAGAATGAATGTTGTGTCAATTTAGAAGCAGATTTGCTTTGGAAGTGGCCACAATCTTGTTTGATTAACCACAGATAATGGAATTGTTCTTGGCACTTGTCGCAAGCAAGGTGTTCTGTTCGGATCCAAGCTTGGCGTTTTTAATCCGTACAAGGCCCAAAAGTCCTAAGAAGTGGCGAAATAAATTGAGCTTTTATCGACAGGCACCGAGGCAGAAAATTTTTCACGATTTTCTGATGACACAACTAAGATAAACGTGTTTCTGTGACGATAACATCATTGAAACAGTTCAAGTCGTTTTCTCAACGCACCCAGCTGTGTAATAGAGGATCGTCTCGACAAGGGGAGAGTTGGACTGAACTCACCAGGCACTCGCGGAGATATTCCCGGGTTCACTCTGCCCTTCACATTGTGGCGTGTTAGGTCACGGAAGAGATATTGCACTGCTTATCAGTAATGATGCCATTAGGTATAACGATCGCTACGTGGAAAGGAACCCAGGGCTAGATTTTCGAAGCTCTCTTTAATGTTAATACATGGCACTTACGACTATCTCAGCGCTAAAATAGCTTCGAAAATCTAGGTCGAGACATGTCACTACTATCGTAACTTCGGTGCTTTAACAGAATAGGATACACGTGCAATTAAGATGGCTTCGTGGAACGGACCAAGTGATCGTACGATGATGGAAGCATCGTGACGTAACTCCCATTCTCTAACATAGACTTACAATAGTTTAAGCGTTCTAGAAACTGGTCCCAGTTCTTCTATGAAGATCGCAACCCTGTTTATACAGAAGCAGGAGAGGATCGCAATACCCACATTTCAACACATACATACGATGAACGAACGAACGAACGAAAGCCAGGTCAACAGCTCGTGATTGCTTCCTGTTTCTCTTGATTCACATAAACACTCACGAGACGTACAGGATAGAGTTGTTAAACCCCCAACCAAAAAAACCCCACAAAACAAGGAAAAACAAATCTAAACAAAAACACCCAACCAGTCAATCAACCAACCAACCAACCCACCAGCCAACCAAACAAACAAAAGAAACCAACAGGCAATCTGGACGTAATAAAGACCTAGAGTATTAATAAAAAATATGCTATACGTTAACATGTTTATATGTATCTACTATGAAAAAAATATGTAAACGTAATATTTACCTTCATTTAAACGCCATTTCCTTCCCGCTTAAAATGTTTTAGTTTATCAGCTGTTGGCTACCTGAACAGCGTTAGCTAGTATCGGACTTCTATAAGAAGCACTGGCATCAGCGTCTATGAGACTTTCACTTAGCCTCTATCAGGCCTATCAAAGGTCACACCTGAGAAATACGTGACTTTGTGTACGCAATACAAATTTATCATCCTTTTTCAAGAATGAAAACACGTTATTTTTTGAAAAAAATGGAATAAAAACTCGTGACATGGAGCGTCACCTATGTCATTTATCGGCAGCTGACAGAGAAGTACACAACGAGAAGGGGTTGCTCGTTGCGATGCTGGCAACTGAATACCTCAGGAAACAGATTTCATATCCTTAACTGTGAGTATTATCCTTGTCTTATCAGGAACAAGTTACCATGGTAACACACTTACATAAATTGACGAGATAACAATTAAAAGATGTGTTGCGTCATAGCGAATTCTCAACTACAGTCTTAAAAAGAATGCATGATATATAAAGTCAGTAGCATCTCACAAACGAATTAAAGAAATAAATGTTTAATGGTGGCTAAAAGTAAAGAAACAAGACATGTTTGTTCAGTGTGATGTACATTTTATACTGGTGTCATAGTTGTGTTACGACCTGTAAGTTTGGCGACTATATGTAAATGTCTATAGCGTTTTGACAGCGTGCCTAATGTTTTCGTAGAATTTTCTTTTCTAGTGTATGCTTTCTCTTAGATTTCAGTTCTTGGAAGTGTTGATAAGTGTTGTGTGTATATATCTTACAGATCCACGACATATCGCTGGATATGAATTTCTCTTCCTATTCACGGTATGTCAAAAACATTTAAAAATTATGAACATCTTTTTGGTCTCAGTATGCATATCCGAGGTAGCATTTTCCTTTCTGTGACCTATGGTTGCTTGATCGATAAACACTCGAATTAATATTTATTTTAATTATATGATTCTAGAAAAAACAAAAACAAAAAACCCCAAACATCACAACGTCTTATTCTGCAAAGGCGACTTTATCTTGAAAATCTTTATTCCGAGAATGTCCTCTTGTGACGTGTTGGTTTGTCTGGCAAACCCGGATGGGTAATCAAATACGCCCATGAATGTAGCACTTTCTCGCCCGGCGTAGTGGAACGAGGTTGACTTGCGGAAGAGATAGGAAAATTAGGCGAGTGTGCTTGAGCGTTTGAGATCCCTGTCACATCGGCCTGTCTCTACCAGTGACAAGACGGATTAGACAACTTATCGCATCAAGTGGACCCGTAGTTTGCCGTAAGATGCTCTGCAGGCCGATTGACAGCTATTGGACTGCGCCAATTGTCAAAACAAATTAAGTTTGAGTTAACAAAGGCTTGAAATGTACATTTAGCGTGAGATAAGTGAGGAAAAAGATCACAACACCAGATTACAGGATCGCCATGTTGATGAAAAGAAAATCGGGTGTCATTTTGTCGGCATCTGGTTTTGTTGCATTTACGGACTTGATTTCACACACCATCAGATCCTACGATCAGCCATTAACTGTTACAAATCAGCAGCGCTCATCGCGTGGAGTTGTAATACAATCAGTCTATGTACCCAGTACAGTATGAGTGTTCGTGACAATGCAAGTATTATTCCACAAAACAATCACGTGCTGTTCCTAGAACCACATTCCACGTCCATTTGTTTAGCACATTCCAAGTATTATTCCACATAGCACAGCGACGTACGAGTTTTGTGCGACATTCCAAGCACTGTTCCAAATGGCTCTTTCCACGTACGCTTCTTGTAACACATTCCAAGTACGGATCCTATACCACGTCCCTCTTTGACATTCTCCGTACTGTTCCTAGAACCATATTCAAAGTTACGTACCTGCATCACATTCAACGTACATTCCCTAGCAACACATTCCAAGCACTGTTCCTTATCGCAGATTCCATTTACAGTTAGTGTGATGTATTCAACGTAACGCTTATGTACCAGATTCGATGTATTGTTCACGTACAGTATTCAGTATCGTCCTTGTCCCTTGTTCAACTCACGGTTCCTGGACAACATTCTTCGTACTGCTCCTGTTCCATATTCCAAGAGGTTTTTCCCGTATCATCTTCCACGTACCGTATCGTAACCACATCCCAAAGACTGATCCTCGAATCACATTCTAACCACTATTGCTCATACTAGACTCAAACGTGAGTTGGTGTAATGCATTCCACGTACCATGAAAGTACCAAATTCGGGGTGTGGTTTCTGTGCAATATTCTTCGTACTATTCCGAGATCCACATTCCTAGTACCACATTCCACGTACTATTTCTAATGCCACATTCCGCGTTCTCTAGAACCACATTCCATGTGCTATTCCTAGTACCACATTCCATGTACTATTCCTAGAACCACATTCCCAGTACCACATTCCGAGTACTATTCCTGATACCACATTCCACGTACTATTCCTAGAACCACATTCCACGTATTGTTGCTATTCATACTGAAAACTTGTTATGTTCCACATTACTCTCTTTTACTCTAAAGACCTTTTATCTGCAAAGAAAACCAACCTGGCCTGTGCCATATTAATGACTTGTTATCTTCTATGCAATTCAGTCAGTATAATTCTAATTAAGTACTAGTGTCTTAAAGATTGTTTTTTCAAGGACACGCTAACTAATAAGTAGACCATCGATCTTCTGTCATTCTAAGGATTCTAATCACCTATGTTGACTTGTTATCGCTTATGTAGACCATAGGTATTGTCTAATTAGGAACATGAAACAATGTTCATCATCAACACGGCTTTGAAATATCTGACTGAAGTTGTTTACGCAAGAATTATGACCTGTACACAAATAAACATAGTTTTTGTTGACACATGTACCCTCCAGCTTCATGAGATAACGGTTCACAGATTACGTGTTTGTGTCTACAGAAGCGAGAAGTGACAAATGGTATTCGTCAAGTGCGACCAATATTACGAGACGTGTCATTTGTTGCAAGGGCGGGGCGCCGAAAAGCAGGGCAGGGTTGCTGAAACAATTAGCGGTGTTGGAAGCAATGACGGAAGTGGGGCAGTGTTCTTAAAATACTGATAATATTTCTGTTAATGTGAAAACTATATAATATACTGTCGCAAAAGTAAAAAGGATAACTTAAACCAAACCTATAGTCCGTTTAGCTCAAAAGCGGACCGATGAATTGCAGTATAGCTCGAAAACTAATAAACGTAACATACTCAATGAAACGCTGATCATAATCAGAACATCATACCAACTCGGTGAGGTTTTTGCAGAATATTTTTCCTTAAAATGAAAGAATTCTTTAACAAGCTATCATTTAAAATATTGACAAAGTTCACTATTAGTTACGAGACGTGAGTGTAGAGACAGGGACAGCCAGGTGTGCAAGGAAGCATGAAGACAGCACAGCACAGGTTAATGAATATATAACTTTCTCGGCATTTGTGCACTTGAACACGTGGCTGTGCCTTTCTCTGCGCTCCTCCCACGTAAAAAACACTGAACTGTGTCAGTATTTTAATGATAGTTTGTTAAACAACTTGTTTCTTATTAGGACAAAAATTCTGCAAAAGCCTCACAGGGTTGGTATGATATTTTCATTATAATCAGCGTGTCATTGAGTAAGTTATGCTAAGTAGTTTTTGAGTTATATTGCAATTCATCGGTCCACGTTTGAGCCAAACGGACTATATATAGAATCTATTTATACTGAACCATCCCTGGATGATCCAGTCGTTCATGGGAGCGTATTAGGTCCACAATGAATTTTGTATCTATCAAAATAGACGGTACTTTCATCGTAGATCATGCTTACGTTAACCTCGATAATACTTTACTTCTACGTAGCTCAGTATATGACATTTTAATTGTAAGTATTGTTACCAAGAAAGTTATATAGTGTTGTAAAGTTTGGGCCCTAATTGAACATGGATTAAACAAGCGCTGACCAGAGCGTATTCAGATCCATAACTAACGTCTGACAGTAGGATATTTGCATGTTTATATTTCAAATTGGTATTTCTCAGTTTTTCACAACTGTTTTGAAATTTCATTTAACAAAACTTCGACACATTTATTCAGTTACGATATTTAATGTTCTGATAGTACCTCTGTAAAGACACATCATTGTTGAAAGTAATAACCGAACTAAATCGGTCATTACTAATAAACCGTCATATATGCTGGGTGCGGCGTTACAGAAAGAAATAGCGTGCCAGGGTGAGTGAGTTTGGTGTTACTCCGCCTTTAGTAAGACTCCGCAACATCACGGTTGGGAATATCGTAAATGAGCTTCAGACACTGTATCCATGTGGGGAGTCGAACCCTCGTCTTTTCCGTGACAAGCAAACGCTTTAGCTGCAAGGCTATCGAACCGCCAACGAGCCAGAGGTTGCATAAAACTGGGAACTAATGTGGATTACTGGAGAAAATGTGGCTACCAAAGCAATAATTCGGTAACAGATGACACCTTCTTTTGGTCAGATTACAGTATCATATACGTAAAATTAGGCGTCATCTATGTAGATACAAATATAATCGATATTTATGTAAGTATGATCTAGATATTCAGATGTTTTTGAATCGATGTTTAAAACACATGTGGTAATAATGCGCTTCGTCTGAGACACCGGAAATCACTGTGTATAGTTGCGTCCCTTTTTTTCGTGAAAATTTTCTATGGTCTTGAGTTCGAATAACGTTTGCTATTTGAGCTCGATGTCCGTAGATGTCACCGCAACGGTTAACAAGTTAGACATCTGCCACTTAAAATGACGGCTTAGCTTGTCAGATATCGTGCTGAATAGTTCATTTGCATTATTTTCAGTTGACTCAATCACCATACATCTACTGTCGTTCACGAATACTTCAAAATGGTAATTCGTGTAATATTGGATTTTAGTGTGAGACTGATAAATGATACATTTAGTTTGGTTTCTTTCAGCTAAGGCGTCACTTGATTCGTGTCTGCTACTGTTATCACAACACATGGCCTATGTCCAAACAAACATCATTCCCAAATAATGTAACGTCCTGTCTTAGAATCAGCCGCTGAGATCTCGTCTGGCCAACACTCATTAATATAAGCTGACGTCTTAAATAACCTATATCCCAGCCAAACACTTATTAACAGAAAACCTTTTCTCAGTTCCAAACCTTTTTACAAAAACAAGAAGTTCATTAAAGTGTCATCAAAATAGTTTGTCATGGCAAGTTTGGTTTTTCACAGTGGGAGATCTATTGGCACCTTACTTATACGCATGTTAGTCCTCCAAACACTGTTATTATGACGTTAAGCGTCTTAACGGTATTTACATCTACAAGCACACTGGTAACACGGGTGTGTATATGTTGACGAACTGTGATAAGACCAGGGACAAGTTTCATATTTTCCTCATTTATTATATTCCATACAAGTGGAACTCGTATGTTTATGTTTCCATGGTTACTGTAGCCTCTTGAAAGAAAAACTTGCGTGATTGTGTAGTGATAATTCAGGGAGTGTTAAGACAATATTTATGTCGTTGGAAGTAACAAAGTGATAAGTGTTCTCGTGAGCTAAGGGTGTTGAACTGGGTCATATTTCGCAATCCTTCAGCGATGAAGCGTATCGGCGCGTCAATAAAATGTTCGTAGAATATTTTGGGGGTCATCTGTCTGTGACCTCGACCTTCGCGCTCGAAGGCTGATGTCTTCAATGAAAGAAACTCTGGCTTAGTCTCTGTATATTTGTAATGTTGATAGAAACAAATAAACCTATTTATTGAAAAGGGGACCTGGTGAGATAGGGGATTCAGTAACTGGTCCTGGAATCTAGACTTACTTTATTTAGGACTTAGGGAAACTGACGTGGTTCAGGGACTGTGAGATTGACAGTGTTTCGTTCATTCACTTCTAATTTGTATAATTGAAACGTGGAATATGGATCTGTATTTGTGACAGAGCTACAAGCAGGGTGCACGTAAAATCATGGACCTTTTGTAATTGAGATAACGCCATATCAGGAGTAAATTAGAATTAACGTCACTTTGAACAGTATTTCAGATCACCCAGCCATTGGAATAAACGCGTCAAGAACATTTTTCATAGGGCAAAAACGTCTACTTTAAGCCGAGTCGATTGTTTGACCTTGAATCAGCCATGAGCACTTTCAAACTGTGAGGATAGCAGATGTTCGCGACTTGGTGAGTGTATCATGTTTACATGTGCCACTATTCACAAACACACAGTCAGTTTTCGCTTTAAAAAGGGCGGAGAGGAAAACAAATGGTCTAGGTGATTAACAACGCTTAAGGTCATATACAGCTCTCAAACGTTAACCAGTTTGATGTGACCCACGAATACGACTACATGGTACAGAGAAATCCTCAATATATAATCTGGAATCCGAACCTTTGGTCACAGACGCACAACCCAATGGAACTCTGATTAAAAACAAGGGCGTAAGGGCCACGACGTCCATGTGGAATGTATGCCATTTTTGTAGATATTTATGTATGTTCCCTAATATAAATATTTTAGTCATACATGACTGAGCATCGAGTCAGTAATTTTAGGTAAAGGCATTCATGTGGTGGAAATGTGTTCAGGGGCTGGAGACAATTTAAAACATGTTTCAGTACTGCGAGAGATATTCATTCGTTAAGTTTAGGGGAGAACGTAGTGGTACCAGATAAAGAAAAGGCCTATAATGAACATACTTCAGGCGTATGAAAAGGAAAAGAAACAAAATCTGCCACAAGAAAAACATTTAAGCTTTGCATCAAAATATAGATTCTCAATATAGATGTTTATAACAAGATAATGGCAAATGTTTTTAATAGTCCACCATTGCCGTTTGACGTGAACAAACATATAGTACAATAGTATAATCATACCGAACATGCTTAAAACGTGTGTGTGTCGGTGCGTGTTTTCATTTCCGGGTATTATTTGTTTGTTTTGTGTTTTTGTCTTGCATATTTTGTCCTGTTTTGTTTTGAATTTGTGTTTTGTTTGTTTTGTTGGGTTTTTTTTCTTCTTTTTTTGTTGGTGGGGTTGGGGGTGGGGGGTGGGGGAGAAGGATTGTGGTATTTTACTGGATATGCCTATAACAAACTATAGATAGTGTAATAAACGAAAGTAAAATTTTATGGAGTGTATGGATGATGTAAGTGACAGTGCATTGTAAATCCTGGTACAATGTGTGAAGTCAAATCATGATTTCGTCGCTGCGTACTGTCGACGCTTGTAATGTTGCTGAAACGGCGTAAAACCTTACTCACTCACGCATGCTAAGGGTTTTATAAAAAAGACTCTGTGTCTCATACTTTCAAAACAATCGCATGTATTCAAAATACCTCAGGGAAATATGCAGGCTTCAGCCGATTGGATGTGTGCTATAAAGCAGTTTACGTCTCGGAACAAACTTGGTCAAAGTTGAAGTCATTAACTTTTTTCAAGTGCTTACACAGTATCATAAGTCGCAACTGGACCCGCTTTACTCATAAACAGCACAAATGATACTGGATTAGCATTCATCCGCTACCAATGTGCGTGAGAAACGCCATCGAAAACTAAACGAAAAAAATTATATAATATCCCGCGTTCCAAGAATTCTTAAAAACAAGGCATACTTGATAAAGTTAACCATAATTTGTCAAATAATCCCTGTAAAATAACAAGTCTCAATTTCAAGGAATTATTGCCTCGTAGTGAGCGCTGAACGGACCACCAGAGTCTATGAGACATTACATGTCTCGTATTAGCGGCGGCTATCTCCAGTTATCGTTTCACTGCTGTGAATGCGGCTTCTATAACATTGTATCACAAGCATCATCTTGCCTATGAGCCATATCGTCATGACTTTTGTTTCCAAACTACGGAAAATCACAACAAACTAAAGTTATATGCAAGACATGGAACCCTTGTTGAGGCGAATCTAGCTTTGATACATGGAAGGACAAAGTAAACGTTGAAGTGGTGATTTGAGATGCGCGCTGAGAGACAGACCCACTCTGACGCCATTGAACTGTATGCTTATCTTCGCTTTGCGCGGTTCCTGCTCCGTGAGATTCTTTATCTCCTGCACACCACAATGTTGGTGCCACTGGGATGGGGCAATTGTCTAGCAGGCTCGGAACGCTAAAGCGGAGATGTTATCACTTGAGTAAAGTTGAAAACAGTAATTCTTCATGACTTGTATTAGAAGACTCTCATGAGAATTGCTTTCTCTTATGCATGCAAAGTCGTGCACTGATTGGGATGTCGGTGTATCAGATAGTGCTGAGACAGGAGCAACGGTAATCAGAACCTGCATTTCAGACCTCAAGTGTTTATTCCGACGGTTCTTCGGTGACTTAGTGAGTGAATGATATTTAACGCCGCTGTCAGCAATATTCCACCTGTTTAAAGACACCGTGTAATTAATAGTCTGGCCCTGGCAAATCGCCATTTGGATCCATGTTATTGGTGTTTGGCCACAGAATCTAGCAACACGATCAACAGGACCTTACCAACAGATCCACGTGTTAGTCGGCACTTAAGACAAGCATGAAATAGGGGCTTGTTCCAGAATACCAAAATCATTTCCTGATCTTATTGCTTGAAGCTTGCCCTACTGTTATAGGCGTTACAACTCGCTATAACCTAAAATCTACTCTCTGAAAGGAAGCTTGCAGGAAAAACAGATTTTAGGTTATCTTTTAAAGGGTCTTAACTTTGTTTAGGGTCTGCATGATGAGACCAGCGCAATACGTACATGTTGCTCACATTTGCACCAACTCCATTGTCAGTCCTGTGTCCTTGATAACTGCACGTTCCTCAAGTGGGCCGACCCGTGAAGATCCGAGTTAGAAGTGGTCTTCAGAACCCATGCAAGACGACTAACGGGATCGGGTGGTCAGACTCGCTAATTTGGTTGACACAAGTCATCGTATCCCAAATGCGTCTAACGATGCTCATGTTGTTGATCACTGGAATATCTGGCCCAGGCTCGATTCGACATATAGCTGTAACATTGCTGAGTGTGGCGTTAAGCCCAAGTCAATCACCCAAGATGTCCCAAAGACAACTGCTTATGTTACTGAGCTCAAACAGAAACAGTGTGCTCGACAGACACGGGTTTTGTGAACATACCACTTGACATCATGAAATTTCAACAATAGCATGTTCCCTGTTACATAATTCCGTGTATGTAATGATCAAAACGCATCAGTCCACCAGCACATATTCATTTAACATTTATCGGTAATTTTAGTATGGGCGACGTTCAACCCTGTTCTAATATGTCAACTGTACTACGTTATCTTCCCGTACTTTAGTTTCAGTTCTGTCTGGGATGGCCAGGTCTTGAAATAGTATTGTAAGTAATTTGGTAATCCTATAACCCGTTAGTCGCGTGTTCGAATCCCAAAGGGGACACGTCTTCGGTGCAACTTCGGTCCCCCCCAAATTCATGGTCATGCTTGGTCTTCCTGAAATTCTAGTGTATTTGTCGGCTTCACTTCACAGGATAACCTTCATCAGTTTCTTCTCTCGTCCCCAGCTTCGAATTCTACTTGGTTTCAAAGTGGCCAGAATGATTAAGTCATTCTCGTGCTGGTAACCTGCCATCCGCCTTCTTGGAGTTTTCAGTCCCGATATTGTCATATTACTCTGCTTTTTCTATACTTTGACCCGTTTCATCAACATTAGAGACGTTATTTGCTTGTAGCAATTCCTCGCCATCTATCCAAACGTTACCAACATTGCACTGTCAGCAACGTTTACGTTTTTTGTGAAACAAGTATCATATGTAACGTTAAAACGCGATTCCATGTTCTTTGAAACGCACACCGCTGTACCTTGTGTCTGGTGGAAACAAAGATGAGGATAATAAATGTCGGTGTAGTTACAGTGTGTCATTTGCACAACATTTTAATTCCAGGTGAACAAACCGAATGACGATATGTTAAGTCTTCCTCGGGTGCTTAAAGACGGTTTTTATTCTCTTAAAATGAGATACAAACGACCCGGACCTCGCATTACCTCAGAAAGGTTTCCGTGTCGGATTTGTATTAACTGCGAGCCTCGTTCTGAAATCAAAACCAGCCCCACCTTGCGGTGAAGTTAAACTGACACATGTAAGGAATCTTCGTGTGCAGACGATTTATGAAGCAAACCTGTCCATCCCAGCCCTTCACTGTACCACGCTAGTATCGAAGGCTATCTCTCAATGACTGTCTTTGTGTCTGGTAGAAGCTATACCCTGTCACCGTGTGAGGTAGGATCAGAGAGCAAGGGGGTCACGCCATACGACAAAATGTTCCGGGAGAAGCGATTATTCTCAAACAAACAACTGAAAGTCCATATGTAGATTTGCAGATCCTCGTCCCAACCACCTGTGCAAATTGCCTCATGGGATCACCTTTGTTTGGTGTCAGCTTACGCCCGGTGTAGTCCGAGGTCAAACCCAGCATTAGTGTAACCAACTTGCTGTGTTGAAAAGCACTGCAGCGTGGAAACAATCGCCCTAACACGATCGACGAGCACCCACCGAATTTGATCGGTTCTCCCATTTGTCACATTTCCCCTCAAACACTGCAGTGTTCCATGTGCGTGCCTAGGAAGAGCTGTTTTCAGTGTTGCCCACTTCTTGCGTGTAAGTGGCCAGTATTTTCAGAACTTCCATGGAATACTCTCTTTGTAAGTGGGACCAGCGTTTTCTAATGATTTGCTCAGCCGTGATTGAGACGTCTCAAATGACAAAGCTTAAAAGAAAACCTAAATGTTTTCAAAACGGTTTCAACTCGTTGACAAGTTTAAATGGTTGAATTACACTGTGAAGGTGGATCGATATGGTTTGGAGTAAACATGTTTTGTTTGTCCTTGTTGCCGGCAATTATAAACCAATAACAGTTTAACATAGTTAACAATCTCGGGGTGGTGAATTACGTGTGAAGTGTTTCTCACTTGCCAGGTGTTTGCCTAAACACTTGCCACTCGTGTAATGATTTTGAACACGTTACAACAAGGTCGGGTATCGCCACAATCCAGTCTGGCAACGCTGGGTGGACAACGCTACACGATATATACGTCTACCATTTGGAATTAAAAAGGGTGCAAAGGGGTTCATCTTCAGTATAAATCGCAGTAAATTGTAGAAATGTATTCAATTCAATATATGAGGGTGCCAATCACTTATGATCCTATTCTGGACACCCTGTTGGAGAACCTTGGCGCCATTAAATATTTATCTGGTACATGAATGCGAATTTTCAGTATTGAATTTTAGTGTCTGTTATGTTTACAAAAAGAGACACATCAACTAAAGATTTGGCAAGTGAGAAACACTTCACTGTACCTGCGGTGGACGTTGAAATGACCTCAAGATATTTTAAGACTATGTTTCCAAGACGAGTTATACTGTATGCTTGATAGCAAGACGTCCATTAAATAAATCAGTACGGTATATATGATGAAGGGACCAGATTCTCAGTAAAGATAGACAGGAGGATGTAACGCAATGGGTGTCTGGAACTTTGTTTGATCTTCACTGTCACCAATTTTGCCTGATCATTTATAACAGTTCAGTTCCAAAATACTGCCTATATTAAGTCATTGTGTTTGAGATAACCGACAAATTGTATGCCTTTCTCCGTGTGTCCGTTTGCATAGAGAGTATGTGAAAGAAGCATAACGGGGAAAATAACAAAATGCGTTTTGCAGTTCTGGTAACCTCCCCTCGTAGTTATACTGATGGGATATTGTTAAAAAAGAAGCGGAAATCCGTACTCACTCACTAACGTGTATTTATGCTCTATCAATATTTTTGTGAGAATACCTAGAGCTGATTAAATCATGATCTTTCTACCCACATAATATAAAACCGTTGTTTCGACTGTCTCGCGTGAAAGCATGTCCAATTAACGTTTTTTATGTAGATTCCAATTTTGAGGTCTAGTTGACGCAGAGACATTCTAAGGAGTGACATTTCAGTAGTACCAGCTTGACACCAGGTTGACTAAAAGTTTAGACAGTAATGATCAATGTTCAAGCTGGTTTCTGCAAAAGGTTTTCCACAATCGATAATATCTTTGTCTTAAACACGCTGGTGAACTTTCTAAAAAAGACGTAAACAAAAGTTATATTGTGCCTTCATTGAATTCTCCAAAGCGTTTGATAATTTTTGGAGTCGGTTTGTGGCATAAAATACTGAAGCAAAGTATGCATGGGCGGTTTTTCGACCAAATACAAAATATGTACAAAAACATTAAATCATACGTGTATATGCAAAAGCAAATAACAATTATTCAGACAACTTCCCGAGTGAGTGTGGTGTAAGACAAGGTGAAAACCTATCACCAGTATTGTTTTCACTGTTCTTAAATGATCTTGAGGTACACATTTCTAATGATAATTGTGAAGGTCTTTATATTGAGAGTCGAGATGTGAATGTTGTTTTACACCTTTTTATTCTCTTATACACAGATAACTCAGTACTTGGTAGTCAAGTCCAAATGGACTCCAGAGATTATTAAAATCGTTTAGTATGTATTGTTTGCAGTTGAAACTTGACGTCAACATATCGTAAACTAACTACATTTGGAGGTGGAGACCCTTCTGAAAGTAAACATATATTCTATTTAGGGACAGGTGTACTTGAGTTTGTTGACTATTATACGTATCTAGGTTTGAAACTACATAGATCCGGTAGGGTGATACACGTTTTCAAAGCCTTAGTTGACTCAGGAACTAAGGTTCTGCTTTGTCTCATAAGTAAGGCCAGAAATATAAATTTTTCGATAGACTGTTTAATCTCACACTTTACACAACTTTGTTACACTACAAAAAAAAGCCCAGAAAAACTCAAGGGCTATCAAGACAGGTGGTTAAATTTTATCGAATGTACGTTGAATCATTTAGGCCTTAGTAATATTTTCAGAAACCCATAATGTGTTAACACTGAGTGGTTGGCCTTAAAGGCAGAAGTAATTTTAAAAGATCAATTTACCCAGAGCTGGTTGTCTTCGATGAATAACAGCCCCATCTTGTCATTTTCTATGCAATCCGATATTTTGTACTCTTGTACCACCTCTGGCTGGTTGAAGGAGAATGAAGAAGTCCGAAGCTAACGTCAATTGTTATTTTTGTGGTCCGGTCTCGTGTTGAGCACTAAAGGGGAACTATGCAGGAAAACGCGTTGTTTTTTAAATAGAAACCAAACTGATCTTTGAATTGAAATATTATATCATTAGTCATTATGTGACCTTAGTTTTCCTACCTGAATAAGTCTCAGTATGTAAATGCTGGAACAGCAGTCTTAAAAAATCATGTCGTAAATCGGAATAATATCCATTCTCAGTTAATTATGTAACTTAAAGAAATATATCTCGTACTCGACGCACGAGCGTCCACATAACCTAAATAAACGGAGTAGGAGTGGTATCTTGACAGGCGGGCGTACCAACCAACGTCAACTTCTAAGGGGAGAGAACCGCAGCAAAGCCTTGCCAATATACTATGCTGTTGTATAAGACCGAACGGGTGTAATTCTACGTACTTACTGAGTTCTTAAAGAGTCTAAAGGTCCTCAGCTTATTTCCATTTCATCGGCCAGTGTCACTCCAGATACCTTGCAACCAGCGTCCTGCATCACTGACTCCCAGACTACGCATGATTATGTGAAATTCAGCGGAAGAGAAATTATAAATGTGTATAGATGGGAGCCCACGAGAGGAAGGCATGGACCTAACCGCTCCAACCCATGACTTTAGAATCAGGACTGTTGAATCATTCAAATGCATCTATTTTCACTTCCTTATTTCTTGATACGATACTTCTTCGCGTGCACATTATTATAATTAATGAGCGTCTCTCACAATATGAGAAAATGATTCATGCGTACAATCTGAAATTTGCTTTGTTTACGTGTCAAACAAGTGCTGATTTCCTGATCAGAGCGTTCGTTTTTACATCAGATTAGTATCGCTTGATTTCATCGAATCATGTGGAAGTGGTGACAAAGACCATTTGTACGTTAATTGCAAAATGCATGAGGAATTCGTCTATTTATGTAAGGACGCTGAATAATACGTGACGTCATAATCGTACTCGTAACATACCCGACATACGTGTCACATGAATGCACAAAACACTCTGCTGAAAGTTCGCTTCGATGTTCGAGTTTTGGATTTAGATGTGTGTCAAAAATGTCAAACGTTCCGACGTATGTGTTTCAGTAATTTTGTCCACCCTAAAATAATGAATGGATGATTTAAGAAATGTCCCACAAAATTCAAAACTGCGAAGAACATACCAAACTGAATATTGTAGGATTTAGTTACACTGTACGTAGAAATAAGAACGTGATGGCACATATTGTGCATTGCATGTGTAGTGTTTTCAAAAATCGACGTCATCACTGCACGTCATTTAGCGGATGGCAAATCAATTTGCCATGAGTGTCAAAACAGTGGACTGCACATAGAGACGCTCGTACGACACACATTTACCTACACCACGTGAAAGAGGTTTAATAGGGTCTAATGACGTCATTTGCTTATCAACTGGCATCGGTGACGTCATATTTCAAGGGTCATAAGGCATGGTCTGTTTGTTCTGGAAACAGAATTCAACCTAAATGTGTGAATCGATGTACTGCATGCACCCATACACACGACAGTACGCGCGCGCACACACGTGCACGGACAGGAAATGATCCAGGTGGTTGACCACACGGTAGGGAGACTCACGTGCACGGAGTTGTGGTAACAACTCGAGAAACATGATCAGGGACAATCTTGGATTCGAACCCATCATTACAGGTTTGTCGCACGCCGTCAAGGCGCATTGCGGTGTCTAGTACTACATTGTCCCCGGATGGGTCTGTAATATATGATACATGTATGACACGACGGCAACTGATTGTTTGTGAGTTTCAGAGATGATAAAACAGATTTTCCATACGTTATGTTTGGGATACCGCTCTCTAAATAAAGTACATATTCTAGTACTTCTTGGAATTAAGTTCCATCCGGGACTCGAACCCACACTTTCAGTGTGAGTCCAGAACCTAGATTTTCGAAGCTCTCTTAGAGCTAAGACAGTCGTATGTTAATCTATGGCACTTACGATCTTAAGGGAGCTTCGAAAATCGAGCCCCTAATAGCGAGATCACAATTCCCCAAAAGGTCTCAATTTACACACACAAAACACTAAATATGTACTTTACTGAGAAAGTGTCTGTCAAATAAAACGTATGGAACATTAGCTGCCTTTCTGAAAGTCACTGTGTATTCAAAACAGCTGTTAACCAAGTTTGAGACAAAAAGGAAGTTAATATGTCATTATATTATTAAAATTCATAAACACCCCGCGAGATTCTCGTTAATGAAAGGTTGAACAGAGAAATAGCCTGGAGTATTTATCTTAGCTGTTTTGTCAAACACATTGTAATCTAATTAGTGAAGTTCGACACATTTCGCTGCTAACGCCACACACCATCAACCATGTATCCATACAGCCATGGAACAAAACCATTTATTGCTATAGGCATTTCAGTACACGGGTCGCAACACCGAGCGTGATGTGGTAATTACCTCCCTTGGAAGCTGGCGATGGTTTGATTTGTTAACCATAGACTCGGTGACAAGTTCTATTGGAGGTAAATACAGATGGCCAAGTGAAAATACTTGAAAAATTCGTCATCAGGGTTGAATGATGAAGTCTTGTTTATATTTCTTGCCCAACATAGCATTTACCCATCTGGTGACAAGTCGGTGGATGAGCATTAGATCATTCACGGGCCCAAGATGGCGGGTTAATTGGCGCTTACAACACCGACGACAATTGTGTTCCATTGTTTTATTCTACCCGTCAGAAACAATCACTATGTCGGCGAATTTCGGCGCGTTTAACGAATTAGCTTGGATAAAGCTGGCAGGGTGATTATGGCTTCGCGAGTCTACCGATGTAACGCGAGTTGCCGCTACAGGACTACTGCCCGTCTAATGACTACGATCGGGCATGTGGTCGTAATTTGAACATTATGGCGTTTGATGTTTAATGTTCATCCGCAAATTTAATAAGTGCTGAGGGTAACTTTACCAATCAACTCATACCTTGCCTCGCTAATAGGGACATAACGCACTTAGTCTCGCTCAGTAATCGACGAACGGCCGTGATGCATGCAAATCAAATTTATAAATTGATCATATTCGGCTGGAGTTGTCCCAATACGGCCTCATTTTAAATATTTGCACATTGTTTGATAATTTCCCGCGTGTATTACGACAAGGGGACTGAGCGATGCGCCATTTCTGATAAATTAGGAAGAAACACTTCAGGGAAAGGCGGTTTGGTTATTGAATTATCGCGTTTAGAGCGATATTTTAGTAGCAGGTGTGATGCCTTCGATTTTGCAATAAAAGGGATATCTGGACCTTTTACCAGTCCCTACAAATCAAATTACACAGCTTTTTCTCTCGTGTTTTCCTCGTTGTTGGTCCGTGGAGGGATACGGTCTGACCCCCGTGTCATCAAAGGTCAGAGGGGTGAGGTATTTGCAACAGAAGATGCGGAGGAAATGTTTCCCCTGTGCAACGCCGAGCGCTGACTGTCGTTACGTGCAATAGATAGTGTGATGATTGGGTAGGAAAAAAATGTCTCGTTATCTTCATCAGAATTTATAAGGAAATCGTTTTGACAGGCATGTGAGAATTGTAAATGGACAGGATTACAGATGGGTAGGGCTGGCTTTTAAGGGTCGTGTTCCAAATCCCCCGAAGACCAAGCTATCGAATGGTCACTGACAAAAACTTAGATAAATAAATCGACTAATAGCCAAGCTGAACGTGTAAAACATTAAAAACTAATTACTATGTTATCACGATCATTTGGAAAGTGATTTTCGGCATGGGATTTGCCGGTCTGCAGGGAGATATCGCATGTCAGAATACGAGAGGGCTAGATAAACTATAAAAAGTGAAATTTATCCGCCAAGGCCTAATCAGAATGATTGTTTCGGTCTTAATATAACCCCGGATCACGGCCATTTAGACGGCTACGCTTCTTCGTCTGTTCACTTAACGTTCACAAATCGATGGGACAAAACAGGGGAGACTTGACGTTTAATTGATGTCCCGTTATGACCAAGCGAGAAATTACATCACCACTACAACGTCAATGTCTATCCTAACTACTACTACTACTACTACTACTACTACTACTACTACTACTACTACCATTATTAACAGTACTGCTACTGCTTCCATTACTACTTTTATTCGATGCTTATGCTGTTGATTACTGTACTGCCTGGTGAAGACTCGATTATATACAGACCGTAGCCATAGAGTTGGAATGTTACTTAGAGCGGCGTAAAACTAAACTCACTATGTTATCTAAATAAATAAATAAATAAATAAATAAATAAATAAATAAATAAATAAATAAATAAATAAATAAATAAATAAATAAATAAATATTTTTTTCCATTGTCCACGGCCCTCATTGGCACCATGTTAACAAGTTCTTATTTTCTATACATGAGACGGAGCGACTGCACATTTATAACGCCTTGATTTTAACTAGCTTCAATATGTAATGCGAACAAGTATGACAAACAGCCAATATGATTCGTGTCAAAATGAATTCCGCCAACGCTATACCTTAGGTGATAAAGGTGGACATTGAAACTATGAAATAATGCGATGATAAATCAAGACGTTCCTCGCAAAATATGTGAATAATTCCTGCTTGTCTTCGGTTCTTGACTGAGGAAAATGCGGACATTTGTCTGAAAATGTGAGTTGGAATTTAAGACCGCATCGGCGTTATATGCACCATTTTGTGACTTTTGTGTGAAGATACGGATCTTTCTATTTAAGAGATAAACCAGAACAAATAATCTGAGATTTATCGAATGAATGTTATCACAACACATCTTGTGACAGGAGTTATATGCAGAGGAAACAGCTTTAGTTTAATGATAAGGTCATTCTTGTTCAAGTGCCTATGCTTTTACGTTTTGCAAATGAAAGCGGTGTCGTTCGACAACCCAACTGTTCATTGCTGAGACAATGGCGGCCAGTTACTCTTTTATTGTATTTGTTGGTCACAATAAATGTTATTGAATATTCATCAGGGTTGGCCGTCCGATTTTCCTGATAACATTGTCGCGAATATTGGCAGTCCGAGCCAATTACAATGTACATCTACGCTGTAAAGACAACTACAATTTGCAATTTGCCTTTCATGTCGCCCAGTTCGTCTCGGACTCTCATGTTTTTTTAAGATGATTCTTGATAACAGAGATCTGTACTTCTAGAGTAATCCTTTTAACTAGAAGTCCTGGCCCCAAATCAGTGTGCAGCTAATCTTGGCCTGACAGTGATATGTCTATTGCGGGTCTCCATAGACGCGCGCCGGGACTACGCTCTTCCCCCATCTGGCACACCCCCCTGCAAACGTCCTGGTGACAATTGAACCGGCCCCCTCTCATCCCACCCTCGCCTCTTTGTGTGTGCCAGATACAAGGGAGCTTGTTTTACGCGTTGGTTTACAAACTTTCTTTATTCATCCGGCCACCATTACACGACCAACCACCCGACATCTGTAAAACAATTGTGGCTAGGCAATTATAAACGTGGGGCCACAAGATGCATCACGCCGTCGTAGGCTAGAGTAATAGGTGTCAAACTTGCCCTGTGTCTATTGAAAGCCGTACCGGCTGCAGCTTAAACTGTTTTGATGCGGAAAGATGTTTTGTGGTTGATGATTAAAGATCACAATTAGATAGTTCTCCCTCTTTGATCGATCAGCTTGCTTTGCGTCCTGACGGGGTTCCGCCTCTACCAAATGTTCAGGAGTTACTTGCCCTTCCTTCCTGCAGCGCCGAAGCCCTGGCACGTGGATTGTGGGTAAGGAATACACACACGTGTGTTAACAAGACGGCTCGTAGTCATTTGACACTTAAGACAAGAAGCTAGAAAATTACCAAATTAAGGAGAAGATGCTTCACTTTGGTCCGAGTGTGGCGTTGCCACAATGATCTTTGGGGAAACACTCAATTAAATACAACCACTCAGAGTTGCCAATTTTACACCCCGTCTCTAATTTGTGGTACCCTCAAGGCGATCGCTTCTCCCTGTTGGCAATAACGTCATGTATACGTTTATTGCTTTAATAAATTATCCCCGAAATTACCCGTCACCGGAGTACCAACGACTTACCCCCTTACCTCTCCTAACAACGCGCCTCTATAATTATTTCCATGTCGATGGTGCTTTAATTTCATCAGTGTTCGTGTACGCCTTCTCAGCTCAAGCCAGATGGACGCAGCTTAACCTAGGTATGTTAACTATAGGACAGTCACTGTCGGCAAAATACTCATGGTTAAAAAATAACTAAACACCCATAAATTGCAGGTGCTCGTTTCACAGCTTTGTCGGGTAAAACTCGTCTCAAACAAATAAGTCCCTAAAGACGGCGATTTATGGATGTCAGTTTCTTCTGTGAGTAAGACTCGGATTATATCCTTACTCCTTCTCCTAGCGAAGTCACTGAATGAAAATGCCGGTATCTGTTTTCACAATTACTTTCCTTTTTTGTCTGTCTCTAAATCCTTTGAGTTTTCTGGTCTATAGGGAGGAGGGTTACCACACCGGACCTCCTCAACACAGATCCCCAACACCTCTCACTCATGTCCTCTACATGGATGACATCGAGCTCTTTACCAAAGGAGATTCCAATTTGATAGAATTGGTTATCTTTGTCGAGTCGAGTCTTTTCTATTGATATTGGCATGACATTTGGACTCGACAAATGTAATGCTCTTCATCTGACACGTGGCAAGGTAACTAATGATGGATCGGTCAAGTTACAAGAGGAAGGAGTTATTGAGCACCTATCTTGGAATGCAAATTCGAGATAAGATCCTATTAAGCTCCAGAATGCCGAGATTCAAGATTAACTTCGTCAGTAAAGATGTTTGTCTTCTAGTAAATAGATGCACAGGTTCATACAATATTATGATTTCAGTTCTATCTCTTATCTCAGTTTCAATACAAAGTGATAAAGGCTCAGGTACTAGAGTACGTATATGCACCCACGCACAAACGCACAAGTCACAGCAGAATGTGTGTCCATACAACAGTAGATGTCCATGCAATAGAGTGGCTGTCCATGCATCAGTAGATGTCCATAAAACAGAGTGGCTGTCCATGCATCAGTAGATGTCCATAAAACAGAGCGGCTGTCCATGTATCAGTAGATGTCCATACAACAGAGTGGCTGTCCATGCATCAGTAGATGTCCATACAACAGAGCGGCTGCCCATGCATCAGTAGATGTCCATAAAACAGAGTGGCTGTCCATGCATCAGTAGATGTCCATGCATCAGTAGATGTCCATACAACAGAGCGACTGTCCATGCATCAGTAGATGTCCATAAAACAGAGCGACTGTCCATGCATCAGTAGATGTCCATAAAACAGAGCGGCTGTCCATGTATCAGTAGGTGTCCATAAAACAGAGCGGCTGTCCATGCATCAGTAGATGTCCATACAACAGAGCGGCTGCCCATGCATCAGTATATGTCCATAAAACAGAGTGGCTGTCCATGCATCAGTAGATGTCCATGCATCAGTAGATGTCCATACAACAGAGCGACTGTCCATGCATCAGGAGGTGTCCATACAACAGAGTGACTGTCCATGTATCAGTAGATGTCCATACAACAGAGTGACTGTCCATGTATCAGTAGATGTCCATACAACAGAGCGACTGTCCATGCATCAGTAGGTGTCCATACAACAGAGCGACTGTCCATGTATCAGTAGATGTCCATACAACAGAGTGACTGTCCATGCATCAGTAGGTGTCCATACAACAGAGCGGCTGCCCATGCATCAGTAGATGTCCATAAAACAGAGTGGCTGTCCATGCATCAGTAGATGTCCATGCATCAGTAGATGTCCATACAACAGAGCGACTGTCCATGCATCAGTAGATGTCCATACAACAGAGTGACTGTCCATGTATCAGTAGATGTCCATACAACAGAGCGGCTGTCCATGCATCAGTAGATGTCCATAAAACAGAGCGGCTGTCCATGCATCAGTAGATGTCCATAAAACAGAGCGGCTGTCCATGCATCAGTAGATGTCCATGCATCAGTAGATGTCCATACAACAGAGCGACTGTCCATGCATCAGTAGATGTCCATAAAACAGAGTGGCTGTCCATGCATCAGTAGATGTCCATAAAACAGAGCGGCTGTCCATGTATCAGTAGATGTCCATAAAACAGAGCGGCTGTCCATGCATCAGTAGATGTCCATAAAACAGAGTGGCTGTCCATGTATCAGTAGATGTCCATGCATCAGTAGATGTCCATAAAACAGAGCGGCTGTCCATGCATCAGTAGATGTCCATAAAACAGAGCGGCTGTCCATGCATCAGTAGATGTCCATAAAACAGAGTGGCTGTCCATGCATCAGTAGATGTCCATAAAACAGAGCGGCTGTCCATGTATCAGTAGATGTCCATGTGTCAGTAGATGTCCATGCATCAGTAGATGTCCATACAACAGAGCGGCTGTCCATGCATCAGTAGATGTCCATAAAACAGAGCGGCTGTCCATGCATCAGTAGATGTCCATAAAACAGAGCGGCTGTCCATGTATCAGTAGATGTCCATGCATCAGTAGATGTCCATAAAACAGAGCGGCTGTCCATGCATCAGTAGATGTCCATGCATCAGTAGATGTCCATACAACAGAGCGACTGTCCATGCATCAGTAGATGTCCATAAAACAGAGCGACTGTCCATGCATCAGTAGATGTCCATGCATCAGTAGATGTCCATACAACAGAGCGACTGTCCATGCATCAGTAGATGTCCATGCATCAGTAGATGTCCATACAACAGAGCGACTGTCCATGCATCAGTAGATGTCCATAAAACAGAGCGGCTGTCCATGCATCAGTAGATGTCCATGCATCAGTAGATGTCCATACAACAGAGCGACTGTCCATGCATCAGTAGATGTCCATAAAACAGAGCGGCTGTCCATGCATCAGTAGATGTCCATGCATCAGTAGATGTCCATACAACAGAGCGACTGTCCATGCATCAGTAGATGTCCATACAACAGAGCGGCTGCCCATGCATCAGTAGATGTCCATAAAACAGAGTGGCTGTCCATACAACAGAGTGGCTGTCCATGCATCAGTAGATGTCCATACAACAGAGCGACTGTCCATGCATCAGTAGATGTCCATAAAACAGAGCGGCTGTCCATGCATCAGTAGATGTCCATACAACAGAGTGGCTGTCCATGCATCAGTAGATGTCCATGCATCAGTAGATGTCCATACAACAGAGTGGCTGTCCATGCATCAGTAGATGTCCATACAACAGAGCGGCTGTCCATGCATCAGTAGATGTCCATAGAACAGAGTGGCTGTCCATGCATCAGTAGATGTTCATAAAACAGAGCGGCATGTAGATGTCCACACAACAGAGCGACTGTCCATACAACAGAGCGGCTGTCCATGCATCAGTAGATGTCCATACAACAGAGTGGCTGTCCATGCATCAGTAGATGTCCATACAACAGAGCGGCATGTAGATGTCCATACAACAGAGTGGCTGTCCATGCATCAGTAGATGTCCATACAACAGAGCGGCATGTAGATGTCCATACAACAGAGCGGCTGTCCATGCATCAGTAGATGTCCATACAACAGAGCGGCATGTAGATGTCCATACAACAGAGTGGCTGTCCATGCATCAGTACATACAGGTTAATCATTCTGGTCAGCCAGAAACATATCATAAATCGTACTTCAGAATGATGACCGTTCATATTAATAGAACTGTCTACGTTTAAACAAAGGAACACGAAAGTGATCAAAGTGTTAACTCAAGCCCTGCCTGACCAGCAAAGGTAACGTATAAAAAAACCAAAAAAAACCCCCAACAATATCTGGAGCAGTACGTGTTCATAAATACTCCCCCCCCCTTCCCTTCTTTGGAAAAAGTTTTCTGCTCCTAGGACAGTGCCAATATTTTCAAATATCTCTATATTCCCCATGCAAATTCAAACTGTATCAGCTTGTCAGCTCCATACATAGTTTGCTTTTATGCTACAGAGCTGCACTTACGTTTTAATCTGAAAGCAAATGTTTACTTACTGACGGATCAAAAGAATTTCTTATCGTAATTTGTTAATGGGGTTAAGTGAAAAAGTTTGTAGTCATTGTGCTAAAGGCAAGATATTTTATATTTGGAAACTTTATTGTATTAATTTGCCTCCTTCCGTGTAGACCTTTTTACCGTTGTCAACAATTGAAGGTTCTCTTTCATAATATCTCATTGTAATAGAATTTGAAAAAATGACGTCCATTAAATATCTTGCATTACTGTTACTCGCCAACTTCTTAATTGCAAGTCAAACAGTTTAATCATTATTATAAAGAATTTTGGTTCATGACTCGCGTCAGGTTTCCTGGAATTGTTTATCAATCTAAACAATTAAAGCATCAAAAGGAAAACTGACTAACAATGGCACAATTTTCTCACTCACTCACACATGCTGTACCCACCGGACAGCCTTCGCTACCCCCGGGTCGTCTGGCAATGTAACCGAACCCTCTATCCTACCCCGCGGGGAGGCCTTTGATGTAGTAGTGGACACAGACGTTTATTATTTCATAATTGATCACAAATTGTCCTGATAGACTACACGTGCTGGTAACGGTGAAGCGCCACTGTAGTGATTGCAAACACTTGGCGGTAATGTGATTACTATCCAATGGCAGCCGCAATGGCAGTCGTAGAGCTTCGTTGCGGCAATAAAAGAATAATTTCGTTAGCGAGAACATCCTCCCATGACTGCCTATTGGCCGGAATTCAGAATTACCATCTTACTGCAGCCAAGAGAGATATATGACTTCTTCACGGCCCATCAAATTTCTCTTTTGGCCATGATTGTATAATACTATCACGATGTGAAGGGCTTTCATGCTGGTGCCAGAGCTAGCTGTCGAGCGTAGATTGGGAGGAGGGGGCCTTGTCCTTCACACTTCCAGATCCGGTGAGGTTCTGTGACATATATAAATATAAAAGCAATTTATACTTTTAAAGGAGAAACGTCGATTGCTGATAATTGAAATTAATTTATATGTTTCCAGATGCGTTTGAAATCGGATCTGCGTTTCGCACGTCGTCTTATATAATGTATAAAACAAATACAGAACCCAGTCTACGCAAAAAGATATCATTGCACTCGAGATGATTTCATATTTATTGTATATTTTAAAAATATCATAAAGTTTTGATAGTTCTTGGTCTGTGTATATTTTGAAAGCCCGATTTTTATTGAATTCTCATTTATTCGATATGCTTGCTAACTGTTAGGATCTCGATATCGTTAGAGTGTAATAAATGTGATGCTTTTATGATGAATGCTGAATAATTTTGTTTGGTGGCTAAAATGAAAAAAAGCGATAAGTGATTATTCGATGGAGATGTATCAGCTCCGAGGATTTCGTCATGTGAGACGGCTTACATTGAGTACATTACTCTCCATGATGCTGATCACTGGATTGTTTTGTCCAGACTCTATTATTTTCAGACCGCTACCACAGAACTCGAATATTTGCCGAGTGGTGCTAACAACACAAACAACAAAACAGAGGACATGCACAATATGGAATAAGGGCGTGGCAGGTTTGCACAACGTTGTGTTATCACACGGGGGTGCTTCAGTTGCTCCTTAGTTTAGGCAGCATTCTGCACGCGATGTAGGTATTAATACACAATGTTTTCTGTGGTTTTGATACATGAATTATTTGTACGATCATATTGTATAATCTTTCACTCATTCACTGCGACACATTCAGAGGAGCCATCTGTGAAGATAGGACTCTCTCAGTTGACGTATCACTTGTGATTTAACCCACATTTTGTTCTTCTTCCCCTTAAAAGACCATGGGCATATAAAGAATCAGTTGCGGATCTGCTTGATGTTTGTGAAATAACAGCCTGTAACCAGCACATGTACTTTCGAAATAACTCACTCGGAACGGGTAATCCCCGTGGATCCTGGGTGATTCTCTAAATCTCGGCCACAAATGAAGGAATTTTTTTCCGCGAACCTAGCTTCACTATGAAGTCTGTAGTCAGGAAACTGACACTTGGTGGTCTCCGACAGAAATGGTTTTAGTGACTGTAATTCCACACCAAAACCTTCCTTCCGTTGTCAAGACATTATATACTGAACAAACAAAGAAACGCAAATCCGTCTTTTTGTCATTTTATGAAAAGAAGACATAAACATGAACGCTTACTTTTGAGATTTCATTTTTTCTAGTCTTCAGTATATGCCGTTCAGTATATTACAAGGATCACAGTTTATGCTGAAATTTGAAAGTCTTGAATTTGAATATATGGGTTTTTTTTAAAGATATATGCCTATGTACCACCAAGGTGGTTTGTGAGGATAAAGAATCGAATTGAAACACTGCAGGATTGTTCGTGGCAATCTATGTATAATAAAAGCAAATATACTAATAATTGTGGTATACTGAGAATGTGTTGTAAAAGTGTACACCCAGCAATCTTTCTGTACGGTCATTTATGGCTGAGAACCGTACGGTCGTGGAACCATTAAATTATTGCACGATTTTATCAACTCATTTTGAAATATGTGAAGGAAGCTGCATTCTACCGGTAATCGATTTAAATCAAATTAAATATTACTTTTAGGTAAGTTTGGTTTAACGCGGAAACGATTGGTTTAAAGTTGGCAAGGTGCTTTAACGAGGGTAGGTTTGTTTAAGCGATGGTAAGTTTGATTTAAAGTAAATACATTTGGTTAAATTTGGGAAGGTTTGCTTATACAGTTTGACCACACTGGTAACACCACCATGGATCCCAGTATGGTACCAACAAACCAAGACATGTAATGTCTCGAATTCGAATTCTCAAAGAAACTCCTTCGACAACTGGGCCACCCATCATTGCCATCATGCATACTTCGATGTCGTCCTCCTCATTACGCCTGCCCTGTGAAAGAATCACCGAGTCGACATACACCTATGTGAACTCATGGAATTCCTACATAATACATACGTGTACGACAATCTCGAAGCATGTCCGCGATAGAGATAACAGCATCAGCAACTATGGAATTGTGTGCTTGGCGAGAGCAGGAATTAAAGAGTGACCAACGAGTCAATGTTCGTCTTGTCCCAATTGAGGAGGTGTTCGTTGAGGTAGTCGAGCGCTGAAAATGAGGCTCACAACAAATGCTTTCTTTATTGTTTCAAGACACGTTGCCGAAATTATTGCAGCATCCAAATAGTGTATTAAAAGCCCAAATTGCTACAATAAACATGAATTGGCAATAACAGAACGTTTGTAGATCATTGCCTTCCTCGTGACGAACGTGACCAGCGAACATTTCTTAAGAGCAATATACCACTTTATATTTATAGTGATTAGTATAATCTGAATAATGTTTAAACATGATGGACATCTTCCAATCGCTAACAGCCTCATCAGCATGTTGATGTTATATGAAACCACAGGGATGCAGGACTTGATTACATTTTCATCGACTCTGTCCTATTTTATAGTCCCCAAGAACGTTCATGCGTCTGCCATTTTGGTGACCCTTTGTGCTAATATGTGCAGATTGATGCTAGATAAACGGCAGGGACCCCTTGTATTCACAAAGTGGTTAACTATTTAAGTCTTATTAATCCTGCGCCAATTTATTTTACGAATGATCGGAAGAGGGCGAGAAAATAAGCTTAATTTTGGTCTTGTCCACAAGCACTCGTCTAAGACTGCATCCTTGTCTGTGTAAGATATACAATCAGATAACGTGAAATTTTATAAATTAATTATCTGTTATGCTGTCAGCGCTCGCAACGTGATCCATCCCGTTCGAAGGAGCCGGGTTATCACGAGATCTCAACGAGATTTAGCGACTATGGCGCCGCTGTCTCATCGAGGTCTCGCACTATCTCGCATCCCATCATGCCCTGAGATGGTTTTCCTATCAAGCCAGCATTAATGGCGAACAGAGGCGATACTGCGGAGGCGAGACAATGGCAGTGGTAGCAGATGAAATGGGGGGCTGATTTTACGGCAAAAATACCCTTTCCCGATTAACCCTAGTCCATTACAGGAAATTGATGTCATGAAAGCGCAAGTGCCAATGCAAGCCAGGAAACAAAAGTCGTTTTATGGAAGACTTGAGAAGAGAAATATATTGTGAGCGCGTGAAAACGGTTATCGGGATGTTTTGGCACTGTTGGAGACCTTCCACGAGACGCACATGCGAACAATCTCGGACACTGACAGATGAGGTCTCAAACAATATTCGTTATCTGATGGGCGAAATCAATGTTATAAATTTGATGAGAGATTGAACGTTTTCAGTTTCGGGGACTCCCTGTCGAGAGATTCTGACTTCTGGCAGGATTCCAGTGTACATCACGTCCTATCGCTGGCCACGATAAGCCGGTGACAGGAGAACGACTAAATTAGAAATGGCCCAACATACAAACAGTCGTACATTGAGAAAAACTAATGATAAGGCATTCTTCTACATCAGCGTTACAATGAATACATTCCCTCACATTCGATATGAGACGAGCACGTGTCAGACTACAGACTAGTTTTCGGTAATATGATGAAATAAAGCAACATTGATGTACAAAACTTGAGTTACGGCTTGTTTACAGTGTTTGTTGATGATAATATCTAAAAATTTGATACGTAAAGAAAAGATGATTTCAGTAAAAATGCCATCGCCTTTCGTATTTTGGCGCCTGTCACTTACAGTGATACAATCGCCATTTTTTATGTAAAAAATGCAATAATAGGGGAACCATCTCAATTGAAGATCAGTAAGAATGTCAGACATACACAGTAAGAGTTGCCGCAATGACATATTGGTTCCAGAAGCAACATGTGCCAGACAGCTCTATAGGTGAATGAACCTTTTATTACATGCTTTAAGAAAGAAAGTATTTTTCTTCTTGAGAATTAATTCAAGAATCAATGTTTTCATCACTAATTTTCTAGTTCGTCTTAGCTACATGCTACTGATCAACATCCTTTGAAAGTAATGTGTATGTTTTCGTGGTTACGTAGATGTCACAGACACCAGAACAAAGTGATTTAAATTTCTAAACATTCAATATGTTTTTGGCCTCTTTATGCGAATAACCATATCGTGAAAGAAATATTTGTACTTTGCTTTCGTTTGCTTGCTGTTTTACGCCGCACTCACCAATATTACAGCTATGCGGACGCGGTTTGTAAATATTCGACTCTGGACCAGACAATCTAGTAATCAGGAACACGAGCATCGACCTTCGCAACTGGCATGTGACAACCAAGCCAGCAAGTCTGACCAACCTGACCGGATTTAAATAATGTGCTCTTTCAACGATAACCTGATTTATGCTGTGTCAGTGAGTAAGTTTAGTTTTACGTCGCATTTATTTTATTTATTTATTTATTTATTTATTTGTTTGTTTGTTTGTTTGTTTGTTTGTTTATTTACGTGATTGAGTTAATCTTGCTCTCTTGGACCAGGCAACCCATTGATCAACAGCATGAGCATCGATATATGCAATTGGGAACCGATGTGTCAACCAAGTCAGCGAGCCTGGCCGATCACCCGATCCCGTTAGTCGTTTCTTACGACAAGCATGGGTCTCTGAAGATCATTTCAAACCAGGATCTTCCAGGTTATATTATACTATGTACTTTCATAAACATGAACATTTACTCAAACAGTTGCTTCTATAACTGATTTACATTGACCGATCCATCGTTATCGCTAGTTTGCTGTTTACGCCATACGGAATGTCTTCGTCGGGAAAAAGAGACTGGTTAATATCCGGCAGTGTTGTTTTATATTATAAATGCTGTATTAACGTACATACTAAAGCTTCGAGAAAACCTTTTTAAGACATATGTATCTAATTCCATTTAAACGGAGCATGGCTGTTTGTTTGAAAAAGCTAATATAAATTCTAAAGTGACTGACGTGCAGCCTCCCTGTGTATTAATGAAGCATGCTTGTACCTTCACAGATGAAGCCGAGTGTAACCTATTATCTGAAACAAGCGTATGTTATATTATGGAAGTAAGCAACTGTGTGGGTTGCCAGTTCGAGTTCTAAATTTTACTTGCTAACTTTCTTGGGTTCATTAAGATAAACAATTACAGTGAACAGACTCAGCAAACTAATGCTAAGTGCTAGGGGAGTTGTTCTTTTAAATGCTTTATTTATAACAAGGAAAGTGCCGCCTTTGCAAATGTTCGTAATCGTGTCATGAATATGTCAAAAATCCTCCTTCATCGGAAAGCGAATCTAATGGTATTCTCGTTGAATGCAGCCACAGGTTTATTGGTTGCGCTAAGACATCGTGATATACAAGTTAAAGGTTCTCCGCAGTAAACGTAGCTGGTATTGTCAATTTACTTAGCCGCCATATTGCATCCTCTCTTGAAAGCAATATAAATGTCAATTCCAGGCCTGTCATGCGTTGTAAGTAATCATTAAACATAGCAATGTAAACAGGAGCCACACACGGGGGTTGGCTTACTAAACACACTAGGCTCAAGATGAGGAGATAGGGACACTCGTCAACATACCAGCATGCAGCGGTTTAACACTACATTGTATGCCCAGGTTTGGACCAGATGCAGTTTTAATGTCAAGACTAATTGTCTGAGTTTAATGCTCACTCGAGCTACCTAAGTCCTTCAGCTTCCCTCTCAACATTACCTGCTCTCTAGGCCGCACAGCTTCTGTGAAGGGCCAACTTTAAACCTCGGTATGTGGCCAGATGCACCCGTGCCCAATAATCGGAGAATAAACGGACTCTCGCCTTCACACCACGCACGTGCAATAAAGCCTGAAAGGAATAAAATCCAGAATTTTGCACCAGTTGCCATGAGAATGGGGTCAGACGAAGGGTGCATTGATTCGAAGATTTTAATGTGGATTAATTGCTTGATGAACTGATGTGGTAAACCTGGCATCGTGGAAGGGCAACACCTCTGTAGGTGGAATGCTCAATTTGTGGTGGGTTGGTGAACCTCCTCCTGAACGATGTATTGCAGGGTGGGTTGGTGAAGGTAGAAGGTAGAAGGGATGTGGTCGTCCTTTCTGATATATTGGCAGGGTGGGGTGGCGAAGAGATGTGATCGTTCTTTCTGATATATTGGCGGGGTGGGATGGTGACGGTAGAAGAGATGTGATCGTCCTTTCTGATATATTGGCATGGTGGGATGGCGAAGAGATGTGATCGTTCTTTCTGATATATTGGCAGGGTGGGATGGTGACGACAGAAGAGATGTGATCGTCCTTTCTGATATATTGGCAGGGTGGGGTGGTGACGATAGAAGAGATGTGATCGACTTTTCTGATATATTGACAGGGTGGGTTGGTGAAGGTAAAAGAGATGTGATGGTCCTTGGTGATATATTGGCAGGATGGGTTGGTAAAGGTAGAAGAGATGTGATGGTCCTTGGTGATATATTGGCAGGATGTGTTGGTGAAGGTAGAAGAGATGTGATGGTCCTTGGTGATATATTGGCAGGATGGGTTGGTGGCGGTAGGGGAGATGCGACACATTGGCGGAGTGGGATGAAGGCGGTAGGAGAGATATGACGGTCCTAGTTGATATGTTGGCAGGGTGGGTTGGATGTAGTAGAAGAGATGTTATCGTCCATGGTGATATACTGGCAATGATGAATAAATGGATTGGGTGTAGAAGAGATGTGGTCGTCTCAGAACCTGCGACTGCAGTTTATCGTACTGGGAGGATGGGTCGGCTGTTGTAGAGGAGTAAAGAAGGAGGTGGAGAACAGCTAACAGCACGGATTCTAGCTGTGACTCAAACAGACCCTTGCTTAGCTGAACTATCGATACTGTTACGGTTAATAATTTGCCGTGACAAAAGCTGTAAGAGATCTTCTCAGAAGATGTGTGTGTGTGTGTGCGCGCGCGCGTGTGTGTGTGAACACTTCAACCAGCCTTTATATACACAGTCACTGATTCTTTAATATTCGAGCACGATACGACCATCGCCATTAAGTTGGAACCTTCTTATAGTTTCCCGGAAGTCAACAATTAATCAAAACACATACTCAAAGGGAGATAATTAAAAATCGCTACCTTAAAGGCGTGTCGCTAAAAATACTATTAGCACTGAACATTTATGATACGAAATGTGATCCATATTAACTACCACTTAATCAATAATACAATTTACAAGAAATACTCTCTCGTAACAATATAAGCAGCGCTGAATCCACCAAGATCATTCTGAACTGACTATACAGCGAGAGCAGTCTCTACTTCCACGATGTTTCCAACTGACAGTAAAAGATACTAAATGATATAGAGAGGTGAGGTGATGTGAGGCGAAATGGGGTTTAACGTCGGACTTAAAAATATTTCGCTCATATGACCACCTCCTGCTCGCACTATCCCAGACGTGAGCTGGTTATACAGTGCTAGCTCACGAGATACAATGTCCCAGTTAAACATGAATACCCCACGGAAACACGTTAAACTGACCCCGTCCTTGTTGTACCATTAATGAAGAGCGCCCTGCAGGGTCGACCAACAAGTACAATATGAGTCTTTAGGTATGACGAGGTGGGGGATCGAACCAAGTGGCATTCCGCTCTGCGGGCAAACTATAAAGGCGTGAAGAAAGTGTACACGTGGGTCCGTCATTTGAAGTGAACCGTTGAACTAAGTTCACTCTAACCGCTTTTCCTATAATCTGAATTTGGTTCAAGCATACTTTACTTTTTATATTTTCAAAAAATTTGTAAAAATGTGTGAATGAGTGAGTTTAGTTTTATGCCTCTTTCAGCAATATTCCAGTAATGTCACTGCGGGAGGATACAACAGTTTCACACACTGTACCCATAAGAGGAATCGAACTAGGCTTTTCGGCTTGAATAGCAAATGCTTTAACCACTAGGCTACCCCACCGTCCCATGTAAAAATGATGCAACACTGTGTGATGCATTCCCCTATCATCTTACTACTGAGAAATATGATCGCTGGTTCGAACCCTAGATTGTCATAGCTTCTTGTCCAGCCAGTACGAGGACGGTTTAAATCATTTTGGTCGTCCCCGCAACATAAAGTTGATTATGTGTTTTAACTGAAATATTGTTGAAAGCAGCTTCAAACCTACCCCACTCACTCACTCAGTGATACAATGACCGACACTGTTCATAGCGCCGTTAATTCTAACTGTTAATTCACTGTTATAACATAAATAACGGACAACCGTCGACAGAGCAGTTTGGCCTAAAACTACCCCGTAAAGTTGCCTAAACTTCATCTTAATTGTGATTAATGTGCTAGCCACTGGTTAGGGTGAAAAACGGACTTGGTAATACTCTGACACACATTTTTTATCTCGCGGTTCCCATATCGTCAACTTCACGCTTGCTGGCATCGCTGTAAGGAGCGGCGCCAGCATCCCGAGGGGTCGGGCCATGGTTCTGCGTCAGTGCTGCGGGGCACCAGGGGGCCTAATTCGTGGGGCGTGTTGACAGTCCGCAGGGTGGGTATTGGGGCCTTATCCCGTGGCCTTTTCACCTGAGTGTACCAAGCTACCTTGACAAGACCCCGGGGGTAGAAGACGGTTGGATGTTCGTAAATTTGCTGAAAAGGTGTAGAATATATTCATGGCTTCCCTGGAACTTGTTGGCAGCATCGGCTTGGTGGTCTGGAAACCAAAAGATACGTTTATCACGTGTCATTTGATACCTGCCACTTGTACACTAAAACATTCTTTATTACGATTTGTATGCCATGCGGAATGGTTTTTGCTCTTTCTAACATCTGAGCCGATAAACTGCATGTATTTTATACTGTCGTGAAATTATGAAAAGATAGACACCATTATCTTGAAACGCCATCATCGGTTTTAGGAGGACATTTATTGCGAGTGCCTGATTTAGGCGTTTGATAGGGTTCTGAAAGTATGGTTTATTTGTATTCTTTCAAATTAATTTCTTTAAATGTTATTTTTCAGCATAAAAAATAGATCGATTGTAAAGAACTCTTTTACTTGTGAAATCAGAATATTATCTTATGAAGAGTTGCAGCTAATAACCAAAGTGTTTTCCGAGCCTTTATTCTTTTTAGAAATTATTATTGTTTAAACTAGTAATAATAATACCGAGGAGATTTGTGCAAGTCAGTGTTTTCACATATCTATCATTTTTCGTTTAGATTATTACCAGTAAGACGAAACGGTATTAACGATATATAAACGTGAACATCTGGTTTAGAATTGATTTTCAGTAACCCATGCTTGTTGTAAGAGGCGACTAACGGTGGTCAG
Organism: Haliotis asinina; assembly: GCF_037392515.1. NCBI lineage: Eukaryota > Metazoa > Mollusca > Gastropoda > Lepetellida > Haliotidae > Haliotis > Haliotis asinina. The sequence continues at coordinate 50,528,353 of NC_090291.1, read as the reverse complement.
GCTCGCTGACTTGGTTGACACATATCATCGTATCCCACACTGTAAAAATGGTGTTTAGACCCTAAACGTTTTCCTAAACTCATATCTTGTCCTTTTTTTAAACACATAACTTACCTAAACATGTTTACACGCTAAACACATTTTGTTATGTGTTTGACATCTGAACACGCTTAGCTTCTAAACATGTTTAGAAATATGTTTAAATCCTAAATACATATCTAAACATGTTTAACTTGAAAACATGTTTAGAAATGTGTTTAGATCCTAAACATAATGAAATATGTTAACATGTTTATCTTCAAATCCCTGAGCTGTAAGGTATATATTGGCTGAAATGACTGTATTGCATTTCATTATATCTTGAACTGCAAAAGAAACGTAAGTTTCGAAAAAATGAAATCTCATAAAAGTGAGTTTTTATGTTTATGTCCTCTATTGAAAAAGTTGACCAAGACAAGAAAACCACTTGCGTTTCGTTTCCTGTTCAGTATATAAACTTCAAGCCAGTATCTTTAACCAAGACGTTGCACAAATCGTCACTCAAAAGAAACTTTTAAAACGTTCAATCCGTATATCTGTTGTTCATTTTCATACTGAAAGAATGCAAAGAGATTTTCAAATTCAGACCCCAAAGTCTGAATTAAATAGCAATGAAACATGAAAAAGCCTCATAAATGATGATTAGCCAAGCAGCATAACGCGTGAAAAATAATAAATGCAAAAAGCTTAACAGAACAATATTCTATTTAATTAAACATCACAACAGGACGATTTCTGACGAAAATACAATACATTTGCCACACACTATATCTTTGCAATTGCTTCGATCGATGCTCATGCTGTTGATCATTGAATTGCCTGGTCCAGACTCAATTATTTACAGATTGCCGCCGTATTGCTGGAATATTGCTAAACACGGCGTAAAACTAAAGTCGCTCGCTCATTCATCAAGAGTATATACATGGATTACTTTGCCACATTTGTCGGTTTCGATGTGCAAGTAAGTCAGCGGGTAACGTAATCACTTGATATTCGGGTTCAATTTTATGTTTAAGTGGAGTTTCTGAAGTACAGCGGGAACAATCATGCTGAATTAGTCAAGACATCGAGACAGCCTGTCGTTTCATACGGTCAAATTGTTTACATATACATATGAACTATCCTATTTATTTTCAAACAAAGCAGGGGGTCATTTCTGATGTGTTTATTTACTATTTTCCCAAATCGTTCTAGAGAGTGAAGGTCACCAAAGAAAGGGCGTTCCCATGTATACTAACAAACTAGTAAACCATTGATGTCACATTTTCTCGATATTTATGTAATATTCATCGACTGGTTGCTATTATGGAGTATCCAAAATGTACATTTCATGACATCGTTCATTACGGATTTTAGCGAACATATCGACTATAAAAAACTTAAGTTACAATATATATTTGATACAATAACCCAACATATTGGCATAGTCACAACTATTCACCATGTACCATCCATCCTTAGTCCCAAAATAGAACTGTGAAATATTAAAATGGACTCAAGACGCAGCTATTCACCTCTGTACATGGATAAAGTGGATTCGGATAGCGGTTTTGAGGAATTTCATTGATAGCAAGCGCTTTTTTAAATGCATGTATGTACGTATTCCCGTATTAGATAGTTTCAGTCTATCAAATGTTCTAGAGTAAAATGAGAATAAAAATTTTACGACCTCCGAAACTAGTATAATCTCAAATATTTCAAAACTGAGGAGCTAGCCTAATCTGTTCAATAAATACTGTTGTGATGGTTCTCCCTGTTCCCACACAAGGAAGATTGTCAGTATATTCCCACAACACTGAACATTAAAGACAACACACGATAATTGTTTATCCCCATGTCTTTCCATCACTCCCTTCACCATCCCAAAAGCTGTGCTTCCAGTGCAAATGTGACACATAAAATGTCACCCTGTCACATCTGTACAATCCGAAACCTCCACAAACAGAAATGATGTCATTAAAGAGACCAGAGTAAGTACAGCCCTAATATGCATTTCACGCCCAGGGTCATATCGCAAGGAGTTTATCGTTCATTCCAGCCTAAGCAGCTAGCGAAGGAACAACGCGTTATGTCTTTGGAAGCGTTAAACTTCTTCCCTGTCATTTATTACCAATAAACGTCTTGTAAGATGTCGCCCAGAATACGACTAATGTTTACTTATCTGACAAACCATTTGCTTCAAATTATAAGGCTGTAACCCGTCGGATGGCCGTCGTCAATAAATGGCGTTATTATCAGAATATGTTCATAGCTGATAGCTCTAGCTGGCTTTCAGTGGAGGGCACAGACCCTAGGCTAATTATATATAAAGGATTGTGGTTAAGATACATGGTGTCTCTTCTTTGTTGCTGATTGTTTAATTATGTTGCGCTAGGTGAGGATATTTCAATTATCTACAGATTGATAGACAATAAAATGTGATTTATGTTTAGCATCCTGTCGCCTTGGCGGCAGTGTATCACTGTGAGGAAAATTAACGACAAACGATTTCCTCGTTGTTGCAAAAAATGTTAATGACATGAAAAAGTAATCTAATGCTTGATAGAATTTATCTTTATTTAACGATTTGAAATGTCGCTGTGTTCCTTTTCACTTCATAAACCATTATTTTAGATAATGTCAGATTTCCAGTTTCTGACATTTTCGATTGTCTCTCTTGCATTTTTTGCTTCCAACGCGTAGCAATAAGATTTTTGTTATATCGTCTGTGAGGGTGTTATAAATGATTGTAAGAGGACATTTAAAATGTGTCATTTATAGGTTTTTGTTACATTGTTACTAGAACAGTGACAGTATTATCTTTCGACCCTGGCAGCGATGATGACACAGAACATGGCTATAATTACTTGTTTTACAAAAAGATGACGTCTGTGTTTTGAGACGAAAGACTTACATTCAACGAAGCTAAGATATAATTGAGGTGATTCTAAGAAATGACAGTTGAGTCATCGTTCCGGGCAGAGGACAGATGGCGGAATACCAATGGGGAGCTGGAACTTGGAAAGGGAGCTTATAAAATGGAATGCTAGGCCTAAATAAGGACTGAGTTTGCGTAGGCACAGCTTAGAACTGGATTAACCGATGGAATACTACCAACCAGAAGGTGTGAGGACGGCATCATAGAAAGAAGAATTAGGGTATCAGAGAAGAAAGAAGGATGATGACTGGAGGAGAGAAAGAAAGATGTGAATAGGACAGAAAGATGGGCTGAGGATGGACGGATATGTGGAAAGATGGGGATGGGATGACAGAAAGAAGGGAATGGGGCAGGGTGTTGGTGATGGTGGAGGGGAGGGTGGTGGTGGTGGTGGTGCAGTGACCAAGGAAGGGAGACTTAAATGCAGGGGGTGAGGATAGGATAGAGAGAAGGGGTAAGAATGGGAGGGTAGAAGGAGGAAGGATTGGGGTAGGAACAGAAAGAAGGGAATGAAGATCTGATTATTGAAAGGTGAAAATAGAACAGAAAGAAGGTGCTGATGATGGAGGGACAGAAAGGAAGAAGAGGATAGGGTGTGTGGAATAGAGACGGAAGGATGGCATAAGAGACAAGAATGAAGTGGGGTGGAAGGACTAACAGAATAGGAAGAAGAGGATAGGGTGTGTGGAATAGAGACGGAAGGATGGCATAAGAGACAAGAATGAAGTGGGGTGGAAGGACTAACAGAATAGGAAGAAGAGGATAGGGTGTGTGGAATAGAGACGGAAGGATGGCATAAGAGACAAGAATGAAGTGGGGTGGAAGGACTAACAGAATAGGAAGAAGAGGATAGGGTGTGTGGAATAGAGACGGAAGGATGGCATAAGAGACAAGAATGAAGTGGGGTGGAAGGACTAACAGAATAGGAAGAAGAGGATAGGGTGTGTGGAATAGAGACGGAAGGATGGCATAAGAGACAAGAATGAAGTGGGGTGGAAGGACTAACAGAATAGGAAGAAGAGGATAGGGTGTGTGGAATAGAGACGGAAGGATGGCATAAGAGACAAGAATGAAGTGGGGTGGAAGGACTAACAGAATAGGAAGAAGAGGATAGGGTGTGTGGAATAGAGACGAAAGGATGGCATAAGAGACAAGAATGAAGTTTGGTGGAAGGACTAACAGAATAGGAAGAAGAGGATAGGGTGTGTGGAATAGAGACGGAAGGATGGCATAAGAGACAAGAATGAAGTGGGGTGGAAGGACTAACAGAATAGGAAGAAGAGGATAGGGTGTGTGGAATAGAGACGAAAGGATGGCATAAGAGACAAGAATGAAGTTTGGTGGAAGGACTAACAGAATAGGAAGAAGAGGATAGGGTGTGTGGAATAGAGACGGAAGGATGGCATAAGAGACAAGAATGAAGTGGGGTGGAAGGACTAACAGAATAGGAAGAAGAGGATAGGGTGTGTGGAATAGAGACGGAAGGATGGCATAAGAGACAAGAATGAAGTGGGGTGGAAGGACTAACAGAATAGGAAGAAGAGGATAGGGTGTGTGGAATAGAGACGGAAGGATGGCATAAGGGACAAGAATGAAGTGGGGTGGAAGGACTAACAGAATAGGAAGAAGAGGATAGGGTGTGTGGAATAGAGACGGAAGGATGGCATAAGAGACAAGAATGAAGTGGGATGGAAGGACTAACAGAATAGGAAGAAGAGGATAGGGTGTGTGGAATAGAGACGGAAGGATGGCATAAGAGACAAGAATGAAGTGGGGTGGAAGGACTAACAGAATAGGAAGAAGAGGATAGGGTGTGTGGAATAGAGACGAAAGGATGGCATATGAGACAAGAATGAAGTGGGGTGGAAGGACTAACAGAATAGGAAGAAGAGGATAGGGTGTGTGGAATAGAGACGGAAGGATGGCATAAGAGACAAGAATGAAGTGGGGTGGAAGGACTAACAGAATAGGAAGAAGAGGATAGGGTGTGTGGAATAGAGACGAAAGGATGGCATATGAGACAAGAATGAAGTGGGGTGGAAGGACTAACAGAATAGGAAGAAGAGGATAGGGTGTGTGGAATAGAGACGGAAGGATGGCATAAGAGACAAGAATGAAGTGGGGTGGAAGGACTAACAGAATAGGAAGAAGAGGATAGGGTGTGTGGAATAGAGACGGAAGGATGGCATAAGAGACAAGAATGAAGTGGGGTGGAAGGACTAACAGAATAGGAAGAAGAGGATAGGGTGTGTGGAATAGAGACGGAAGGATGGCATAAGAGACAAGAATGAAGTGGGGTGGAAGGACTAACAGAATAGGAAGAAGAGGATAGGGTGTGTGGAATAGAGACGGAAGGATGGCATAAGAGACAAGAATGAAGTGGGGTGGAAGGACTAACAGAATAGGAAGAAGAGGATAGGGTGTGTGGAATAGAGACGAAAGGATGGCATATGAGACAAGAATGAAGTGGGGTGGAAGGACTAACAGAATAGGAAGAAGAGGATAGGGTGTGTGGAATAGAGACGGAAGGATGGCATAAGAGACAAGAATGAAGTGGGGTGGAAGGACTAACAGAATAGGAAGAAGAGGATAGGGTGTGTGGAATAGAGACGAAAGGATGGCATAAGAGACAAGAATGAAGTGGGGTGGAAGGACTAACAGAATAGGAAGAAGAGGATAGGGTGTGTGGAATAGAGACGGAAGGATGGCATAAGAGACAAGAATGAAGTGGGGTGGAAGGACTAACAGAATAGGAAGAAGAGGATAGGGTGTGTGGAATAGAGACGAAAGGATGGCATAAGAGACAAGAATGAAGTGGGGTGGAAGGACTAACAGAATAGGAAGAAGAGGATAGGGTGTGTGGAATAGAGACGGAAGGATGGCATAAGAGACAAGAATGAAGTGGGGTGGAAGGACTAACAGAATAGGAAGAAGAGGATAGGGTGTGTGGAATAGAGACGGAAGGATGGCATAAGAGACAAGAATGAAGTGGGGTGGAAGGACTAACAGAATAGGAAGAAGAGGATAGGGTGTGTGGAATAGAGACGGAAGGATGGCATAAGAGACAAGAATGAAGTTTGGTGGAAGGACTAACAGAATAGGAAGAAGAGGATAGGGTGTGTGGAATAGAGACGGAAGGATGGCATAAGAGACAAGAATGAAGTGGGGTGGAAGGACTAACAGAATAGGAAGAAGAGGATAGGGTGTGTGGAATAGAGACGGAAGGATGGCATAAGAGACAAGAATGAAGTGGGGTGGAAGGACTAACAGAATAGGAAGAAGAGGATAGGGTGTGTGGAATAGAGACGGAAGGATGGCATAAGAGACAAGAATGAAGTGGGGTGGAAGGACTAACAGAATAGGAAGAAGAGGATAGGGTGTGTGGAATAGAGACGGAAGGATGGCATAAGAGACAGGAATGAAGTGGGGTGGAAGGACTAACAGAATAGGAAGAAGAGGATAGGGTGTGTGGAATAGAGACGGAAGGATGGCATAAGAGACAAGAATGAAGTTTGGTGGAAGGACTAACAGAATAGGAAGAAGAGGATAGGGTGTGTGGAATAGAGACGGAAGGATGGCATAAGAGACAAGAATGAAGTGGGGTGGAAGGACTAACAGAATAGGAAGAAGAGGATAGGGTGTGTGGAATAGAGACGGAAGGATGGCATAAGAGACAAGAATGAAGTGGGGTGGAAGGACTAACAGAATAGGAAGAAGAGGATAGGGTGTGTGGAATAGAGACGGAAGGATGGCATAAGAGACAAGAATGAAGTGGGGTGGAAGGACTAACAGAATAGGAAGAAGAGGATAGGGTGTGTGGAATAGAGACGGAAGGATGGCATAAGAGACAAGAATGAAGTGGGTTGGAAGGACTAACAGAATAGGAAGAAGAGGATAGGGTGTGTGGAATAGAGACGAAAGGATGGCATAAGAGACAAGAATGAAGTGGGGTGGAAGGACTAACAGAATAGGAAGAAGAGGATAGGGTGTGTGGAATAGAGACGAAAGGATGGCATAAGAGACAAGAATGAAGTGGGGTGGAAGGACTAACAGAATAGGAAGAAGAGGATAGGGTGTGTGGAATAGAGACGAAAGGATGGCATAAGAGACAAGAATGAAGTGGGGTGGAAGGACTAACAGAATAGGAAGAAGAGGATAGGGTGTGTGGAATAGAGACGAAAGGATGGCATATGAGACAAGAATGAAGTGGGGTGGAAGGACTAACAGAATAGGAAGAAGAGGATAGGGTGTGTGGAATAGAGACGAAAGGATGGCATAAGAGACAAGAATGAAGTGGGGTGGAAGGACTAACAGAATAGGAAGAAGAGGATAGGGTGTGTGGAATAGAGACGGAAGGATGGCATAAGAGACAAGAATGAAGTGGGGTGGAAGGACTAACAGAATAGGAAGAAGAGGATAGGGTGTGTGGAATAGAGACGAAAGGATGGCATAAGAGACAAGAATGAAGTGGGGTGGAAGGACTAACAGAATAGGAAGAAGAGGATAGGGTGTGTGGAATAGAGACGAAAGGATGGCATAAGAGACAAGAATGAAGTGGGGTGGAAGGACTAACAGAATAGGAAGAAGAGGATAGGGTGTGTGGAATAGAGACGAAAGGATGGCATATGAGACAAGAATGAAGTGGGGTGGAAGGACTAACAGAATAGGAAGAAGAGGATAGGGTGTGTGGAATAGAGACGGAAGGATGGCATAAGAGACAAGAATGAAGTGGGGTGGAAGGACTAACAGAATAGGAAGAAGAGGATAGGGTGTGTGGAATAGAGACGGAAGGATGGCATAAGAGACAAGAATGAAGTGGGGTGGAAGGACTAACAGAATAGGAAGAAGAGGATAGGGTGTGTGGAATAGAGACGGAAGGATGGCATAAGAGACAAGAATGAAGTGGGGTGGAAGGACTAACAGAATAGGAAGAAGAGGATAGGGTGTGTGGAATAGAGACGGAAGGATGGCATAAGAGACAAGAATGAAGTGGGGTGGAAGGACTAACAGAATAGGAAGAAGAGGATAGGGTGTGTGGAATAGAGACGGAAGGATGGCATAAGAGACAAGAATGAAGTGGGGTGGAAGGACTAACAGAATAGGAAGAAGAGGATAGGGTGTGTGGAATAGAGACGGAAGGATGGCATAAGAGACAAGAATGAAGTGGGGTGGAAGGACTAACAGAATAGGAAGAAGAGGATAGGGTGTGTGGAATAGAGACGGAAGGATGGCATATGAGACAAGAATGAAGTTTGGTGGAAGGACTAACAGAATAGGAAGAAGAGGATAGGGTGTGTGGAATAGAGACGGAAGGATGGCATAAGAGACAAGAATGAAGTGGGGTGGAAGGACTAACAGAATAGGAAGAAGAGGATAGGGTGTGTGGAATAGAGACGGAAGGATGGCATAAGAGACAAGAATGAAGTGGGGTGGAAGGACTAACAGAATAGGAAGAAGAGGATAGGGTGTGTGGAATAGAGACGGAAGGATGGCATAAGAGACAAGAATGAAGTGGGGTGGAAGGACTAACAGAATAGGAAGAAGAGGATAGGGTGTGTGGAATAGAGACGGAAGGATGGCATAAGAGACAAGAATGAAGTGGGGTGGAAGGACTAACAGAATAGGAAGAAGAGGATAGGGTGTGTGGAATAGAGACGAAAGGATGGCATAAGAGACAAGAATGAAGTGGGGTGGAAGGACTAACAGAATAGGAAGAAGAGGATAGGGTGTGTGGAATAGAGACGAAAGGATGGCATAAGAGACAAGAATGAAGTGGGGTGGAAGGACTAACAGAATAGGAAGAAGAGGATAGGGTGTGTGGAATAGAGACGAAAGGATGGCATAAGAGACAAGAATGAAGTGGGGTGGAAGGACTAACAGAATAGGAAGAAGAGGATAGGGTGTGTGGAATAGAGACGAAAGGATGGCATGTGAGACAAGAATGAAGTGGGGTGGAAGGACTAACAGAATAGGAAGAAGAGGATAGGGTGTGTGGAATAGAGACGAAAGGATGGCATAAGAGACAAGAATGAAGTGGGGTGGAAGGACTAACAGAATAGGAAGAAGAGGATAGGGTGTGTGGAATAGAGACGAAAGGATGGCATAAGAGACAAGAATGAAGTGGGGTGGAAGGACTAACAGAATAGGAAGAAGAGGATAGGGTGTGTGGAATAGAGACGAAAGGATGGCATAAGAGACAAGAATGAAGTGGGGTGGAAGGACTAACAGAATAGGAAGAAGAGGATAGGGTGTGTGGAATAGAGACGGAAGGATGGCATAAGAGACAAGAATGAAGTGGGGTGGAAGGACTAACAGAATAGGAAGAAGAGGATAGGGTGTGTGGAATAGAGACGGAAGGATGGCATAAGAGACAAGAATGAAGTGGGGTGGAAGGACTAACAGAATAGGAAGAAGAGGATAGGGTGTGTGGAATAGAGACGAAAGGATGGCATAAGAGACAAGAATGAAGTGGGGTGGAAGGACTAACAGAATAGGAAGAAGAGGATAGGGTGTGTGGAATAGAGACGAAAGGATGGCATAAGAGACAAGAATGAAGTGGGGTGGAAGAACTAACAGAATAGGAAGAAGAGGATAGGGTGTGTGGAATAGAGACGAAAGGATGGCATAAGAGACAAGAATGAAGTGGGGTGGAAGGACTAACAGAATAGGAAGAAGAGGATAGGGTGTGTGGAATAGAGACGAAAGGATGGCATATGAGACAAGAATGAAGTGGGGTGGAAGGACTAACAGAATAGGAAGAAGAGGATAGGGTGTGTGGAATAGAGACGAAAGGATGGCATAAGAGACAAGAATGAAGTGGGGTGGAAGGACTAACAGAATAGGAAGAAGAGGATAGGGTGTGTGGAATAGAGACGGAAGGATGGCATAAGAGACAAGAATGAAGTGGGGTGGAAGGACTAACAGAATAGGAAGAAGAGGATAGGGTGTGTGGAATAGAGACGAAAGGATGGCATAAGAGACAAGAATGAAGTGGGGTGGAAGGACTAACAGAATAGGAAGAAGAGGATAGGGTGTGTGGAATAGAGACGAAAGGATGGCATAAGAGACAAGAATGAAGTGGGGTGGAAGGACTAACAGAATAGGAAGACGAATAAGAAGGACAGGGATGTAACGCGCACAAAGTTGTCGAACACCCCACTCTCGATTATGGGCGAATTGTGGGTGGGAAATTGTTCAACATACAGCCGCAATTCTTACTGAATTACAGCCAGATAAATCCCCTTTCTAATACATCCAAAATTATCAAAATCGGTGCACTGTGTACCGAGTAACTTTGCTTGGAACTCGGGAAAAGACAACTTTTTCATTTGTACGCCAATAACCTGCCTACGAAAATCATCGCCTCTCGGGGAAGAAATACGATGTATATCACTTTAAAACACCCGATCGGCGAAAAACATAGCATTACCGTAACCGCTAGATATTCCGCTTTCGTTCTACAACACTACACCCCTTTCCTTCTTTATATGTATATGGATATCAGTGTAGGCTTGTTGGACCCAGGACGTATTATTTTCAGCAATACAAGCCCCTGTGGTGTCCACCGCCGTGATATTGCTAAACTACTGCTACAAGCGGCGTAAAACCCAACTCACTCACTCATTCTTTGACGTTAAAGCAAGACAAATCAAGAAAAGCTGTTTTAAAATCTGCATTCTTAATATTACAATATTCTATTCAAAAGGCATTTTTTAAAATTTCATATACACGGCACACCTGATCCAATGGTTTATAGATTATCCAGATTCTTCTCAAACGGTGTTTTTTGCTCATGTTTTCAACAAAAATGACAAAAAATGGAACATATCAATGCGTTTCATAATCACTGTCAAATAGTGATGACACCTTGTAAACACGTTTTCATCATGTCAAAAAATTATAAATCCAATATTTTAATTCAAAAGCATACATCATTAATGCCACGGCACTCAACACATCTGTGCTCTGAATAAAACCGTATTTAAATCCGAATACGTAACTTTCACTGAAGAGAACCCAGGGTCTCTAATTGGCGCAGCCCCCTCATTCAGCTTTTAAGTTCAAACGAGGTCCAAATCAGAGAGTTTAGCCTTTTCCGTGCCCTCAATGTCGCAGACGACAGACAGGACGTGGCAAGCAGACTGTTTAACACAATTGACTACTTGACGCTGATAAACCCTCATCCCCCCTCTTCACAAACACTCGATGTACGTGCGGCATTGTGAGATCGCATGCTACACACAACCTATCCAGTCGCCAAATCATTGCCTTTCAATCTAAGTACTTAACTTCGTTATACGGACTCCCAGTCGGGGCATCATTCGGATTTTTCCGCCGCGACCTGAAACGTGAATATGTCGTAACTGTTTCTGATTTATTATTTTAGATTGAGTTCTATGAACGCTGTTATTTCCATGTTTAGATGTATATCGAAGGGTGTATCGCGTACTCTGTTCATCTTTATACCTATGTAATAATACATTAGACCACTTACTATGTATATCCTGCTGCCGGTGATTCAGTGTATGGTACCTTATGCTTTCAAGCAAACTGACGGCCTGGGAAAACAACAATACCCTTCACGTTTTGTAACCATGTAGGGATCTGAACGATCGGGGAGACCAGACGTTTTACTTAGCATAGGTATCCCCCCACCCCCCACCCCCTCCCAATCTAGATTCTGTATGAACAATATTTCCTTCTTACATAAAACATGAAAGCAAGACAAGAACCATCCTCAAGAAACATTTCGCCTTGCATAAGGGGGAAAATAGCTGTAGTCATTACATGTGCTCACCACTGGTGATGTCAATACGTTCCGTTTCGTATTATTTTAATTCTTCATTTTTGTATAAAAATAGTCTAGCGACGAAATTGGTAAATGTAACGTGTCCCAAACTATTTGTAAATAGTTATCCTTTGTATTTTCTACATGTGTTCATGTGATGATATTATTATGCAATTTGTAATTATTGAACAATAATTTTCTGAATTGTTTTATGTGGCTGATCACCAAGAACGCTTAAATCGCAGAAAACGAGCAAAATAATCGGTTAGTCACACAGCGTCTCAACTTGTGTTGTTCAAAAATCCGGAACGGTGCAAGACGTTATTTGGTGGTTTACTAGGTGCAATACTACTCACGAGCAGGGGTGTGATGCTGAGAGAAATACGATCATGATCACTTCCGTATTCGCAAAAGGATCACAGGCTCCTGGAACACCTAAGTCACGCAACTCTTCAGATTGAACTGTTTCACTTCAGACAGATGCACTCCGCGATTTGGACTGGAGATGGATGGTTTGCTCCACAAGGAAACGGTATTGGGGCGTGAGGCCTTAGTGGGCTCCCATACTAAATGCATTAAAGTTCCGTGTCCAGAACCTTGTAGGTGCCAGACAAGATTTAGTACTGGCAGCTACTTGGCGCTGAGAGCACACCTTTACAGAGAAGAGATGTGTAGTGGCCCACCGTCACGCCATCTCATGATGCCGCTACCCTACATACACTTCCTTGGGCCCGCGGTTCCAAAACTGGTCTAACTGTAAACGGTTTGACCCGCATGTTTAGTGGTGATTCTGGATTTCGTCTCAATCGCTTGGCATTCTGTGAAATTGCCGCATTAAAGGTTTTGAGTTATGTATCCGCCATTCTTGGCATAGTTCAGGGATTATGGGAGCATGTGTGGTAACATTAAAGTCTGAACTGGTCAAGCGCTTCTTTCTCTGCACGACACCAGATTACAAGACTGGCAGACTGCATTACAGTATACCAACTCTCTGTCCCTTCCTTCAGTCTATCTCGCTCTCTGACTCTGATTCTGTCACTCTCACTTTCTGTGTATCTCTCTCACTCTCTCTGTCGTCCTCATTGTCTGTCTGTCTCTCACTCTGTCTATCTTACTGTCTCTCACTTCGTGTCTCTGTCACTGTGACTGTCTCTCTTACTCCGTCTCTCTGTTACTCAGTCTCACACTCTGTGTATCTGTCTCCTCTTGGTGTCTCTGTCTCACTCACTTAGTTTCTCACTCTGTCTCTCCCATTCTGTCTCTCACGCCGTGCCTCTGTTTCTCTTATTCTGTCTCTCTTACTTGTCTCTCTTACTCTGTGTGTCTCTTACTGCCTCTGTCACTCTCTTACTCTTTCTCTCATTGTGTCTCTGTGTGTCTGTCTCTATCTGTGTGTCTCGTCTGCCTCTCTGCCATTTTGAATTATAACACATAAATAAGGTTTGACTCAAATGTTCAGATCAGAAACTCTCTTTGAAGTCTTTGTTTTGCTTGATAATGTTTATGGCAGGTTATTATGTTTTTTTCATGTTTTCCGTAGTCTGTAAAAACTGAATTTGAAATCTGTTGATTATGTGTATTCCTCGCTTTGTTGAATCATTAATCAAATACATTATTCAGCTTTAGAACATATTTCTTTCATCTCAGAATGAATTTGTTCCGTATCAGCAGACTGACACACAAAGACTTCTTTGAGTATGAGAGAATGTGTCTTTATTTCGCGGGCAACAGACACGATGGCTCCACTGGCTGCATAGCAGATGAAAATTAAATAAAATATTCGCGAAATGCACCAGTCGTATGCATGCTCTGCACTCATACTACCGATAATAATGTTCTTCTGTGTACATGTATACGCCTTTTAATATAACATGTATGTAATGTTTATGTGTTCCTTGATGTGATTGAAAAATGCTTTGAACAATATCGAACATCTGTCCGTCTAGTGAGCAAATCTGAGTCACCTTATTTGTAACCCCTTGCAGGATGATCGCGTTCGCACAACTGTTAATTTCGTTTTAAGAAACTTCTACCAATATAATTTGATTTTGAACATCAGATTCATTGATCTGGTTTAATTACTCGTTTGATTTCGACTGCTATGTTTCAACGCGAGTGATTTTTTATACGATCTTTTGGTAAATCTTGAATTTAAAGCAATTTGAGTCAATGAGAATGGCTTTATACTCTATAACCTTCCTTATGGATTAACATGAAATTGTGTTTATTTGCTAACAATAGATAATTCATCATCGTCCAAACAATATTCATCTTTGAAGTGGAGTCTTTGCGATTCCACGGAGCCTCGTTGAACTGATGTTATATTGCTCCCCGAAGTACGATGGTGAGCATTTCATTGCACGTTCAATGAGCGTTGTACGCTCAACAAATAAAATAATATTTTTTTATGATTTGACAAATTTCAAGAATGGCTCCAAGTTGTGAACGTAAAGAGGTGATGGGATCTTACAGGCCTCTGAGGAAGGAGAGCAGTCGGTCTTTGAGTTCACTCCATTCCAGGGAACAAATATTAACAAGTTACCGAAACTCGAGGGATAACAAATCACTCAAGTCACCGGCATCTCTCAAACAGATTTTTGTACCCGAAGGTCATGTGGTACGAGCGTGGAGATGGCTGGCCATGATGATGTACGATCAGTTAAATCTTTGTGAAAAGATATGGCATGAAAAATACAGGATGGATTTTATTTTGGCAGTATGATAACAATGAAAGTTCCAGTGGCAACTGGCAAGACATTTGGAGGTCAGTTCAATTTTATGTTATAATATTTTGTCAAGAACAAAAATTGAAGTTAAATTATGTTTTCAGCCAGAGAAAGATTTAAGAGTAACATTTGATTTTTGCAGTCAATCATTTTGAAAGACGAATGTATAAATCATATATTATAAATTAGTAAATTCATATTATTCAAACTAAATGTAAAAAGGTAAACCAAAAAGAATAAGAAAAAAATATGTGAAAGCAGTAGAGAGTAAAGTTTGCAAAGCTGTCAATTTCTTAAAACATAGGCATCGGTGATATTACAATATTAAATAATAAAAACGAAAAAGTAGTTAATTCCTGTGGCCATCTATGGTCTCAAGTTGTAAAAATAAAGTTTGACCCAAGGACCCAAGGGAACCCTGTACTCAGTCTGCATTGAGTTACCTCTTGGACGGCCGAGCAAGGAGACATGCTGTGCTCGCGCTTCGTCTGACGTCGTAGAGGTTGTAAAAGTGTCCCGACGTCGGGTGTGTAATTGCAGCTGACGGCGCCGCGATAAGCAGTGTGTCACAAGGAAGCTTCTACAACAGCGACATCACCTTGGTATGTGCCGTAATCTACTTAATGTCTGCTGCGGGTCTTGCTGCAACACCCGTCGCTGATCTCACATCACGTGTTTTGTTGGGAGCGGGCTGGCTAATTTTCCTGAACCCTGTTACGTGCGATATCGACTTGATTACAGACTAAATAAACTATTTACTCACATCAAATACTTCCCTACAGTGTCTTACATATTCAACTAGTTCATTTGATAACATTAGTTGAACCAGATTATTCCACTTGTTAATTATTAGTTTAAAAAAAAGTAAATTGAGTAAACTAAATAGCTATAAACAGCAAACTGCCTCGCCCCCTTACTGTCCACTTTTCTGGATTTTCCAAGCATAAGGATAGAACTACCGTGTATCTGTTGGTTTATCATTAAGTACAGACCCAGAGCAAGGCTAGAGTAGTATGCATATGTATGTGTACATGGATGTACATGAAGACGATAAATACATCTACGGTACATTATGAAAATGCTCGGTATAATTGTTGTTGTTGCGACGCATGTCTTAGCATTTTACCACTGTTGTGGACCCCATGGGTGTGCATGAAGAGTTATCACACTTAATCATGGCCAACGAACCTATTCCAACAGCTTCCGGTGTGCCCAAGGGACGCAACCCTGCGCTGCGAATTGCGGTCCCTTGGGCTGCTGTAGAACAAAGCGAGTGAGTGGGTTTGGTCTTACGTCGCCTTTACCAATATCCCAGCGTTATCACGTCGGGGAACACCAGAAATGTCGGAAATCGAACCCGGCGTGACGAGCGAACGCTTTAACCTCCAGACTACCCCACCTCCCATGTAAAACAAAAAGATGTGGAACATAAGCCTTATTTTACTTTTACAAAACAAAACGAAACAATGAAAACTGGTAGACATACATCAATAACATATGAGACACAGTTATATACATCATAATTAAACTGTCAATGGGGAAAATGTTTTGACAATATTTTCAATAGATCGTTTTAACTACGCAAGGGCCAGTATCGGTTGGATTTGAGATTGATATTCACAGAAATGCCATTAACGTATACACATCTGATTCATTTGTAATATTACCTAGAATCACTAAAACCAATTGTATATACACAGTTTCTTTACACATAGTACCAAACAAACGACACACGTTTTTGCAAATTTGAATGTAAAACATGATAAATAAATATATATCCTTTTTATGTATATCAAAGATAGATAGAAGAATAGTACAGAAACGAAAAATCAATTTAAAAAAACCCAGCTTATTGATTTATGAATACTGGGAGGCAAGCAAATCGCTCAGTTAATTGTAAACGGTAACTTCATGCTATAACAGTATTGTAAGATGGTTACAGTGTTACATGTCCTCCGTTTAAAATCTTAAAATATTCCATTGTTGTCATCAGTTGCAGAGGAAGCGTTCACACACATAAACCCCGGCAAGTCTAGGGCCACGTTATCGGACCTCCCAGGTCAATTTGTACGTGGCGCCTCGCAGACCGGACACTCATGAGGAATGGGCGGAGAATATTGCCTGAGTTTCCGAGCATGATAAAAGGCCGAATTTGAGAGAGAATGGCTAGTTTATTCAGCAAATCACCCAAAGATTGCCTATACATTTATACGGCTTTGCCAAGTTGATAAGAGACGAAATCCCAGAGACAATGGTTTTGGTTAGTCACGAAATCATCTGATGCACACTTAATTTTATCTGTCTGGAATTACAATTCATTTGATAGGCCGCATCACCGTTGTGGAACTTAGTGGAATATTTCAGCTTTCATTACCAGAGGGTACTTCGTGTATTTGGGATAAAATGCCCTTACGTTCCCGGCAATATATTCATACATTTCTTTTTGTAATAGCGCGATAACGTCTCATGTTGGGAATATTCATCATACTGGAGTTTAGATTTTGAAGTTAAGATCAACTGCAGCCATTTCAACGCCACAAATTAGCATAAAATTGTGACAGGTTTACTGCGGGCTCTAGTTTGAAAATTATTTTAGCACTGAAATACTGGTGTCTTGAAAAAAAGATATGCTATCGTAAACGGATCTTCAAATAAATGTTTTCTTGCCAGTTAGCGGTAGGCACATTATGTTAAAGCTTAAAGAAATGATATTCAAAATAATATCTATATGTAATCAAGTTAAAAAATCATTGTATTGATGCATAATTCAGTTTCTTTTTGCTATTATATGTTTCAGTTTATAAGGCTCTGTAACGATTTTTTTAAAAAAAAAACATACTTTAAAACTGCAAGAGGTGATATACAACTGCATACTAACATAATTATGACATTCCACTATAAATTAATAACATAATGATAAGTATGATATTAATCTGATATTCAACACCGCCACAATACAAGTAAAAGTTTGCCATGCTTTTTCAACATCCGTGAAAGTCAAAATGGAAATGTTTCGCTGTACAAAAAATCTTGACTTACGTAGGTTTGATTTTGTGCATGTGTTAAAACATTTTCAAGTGTTTAAAACAGATAAGTATATTTTAACACTTGTTTATATCTATGTATACATTCTAGTTCATTCACGCGCCAGACAAGTCTACTCTTCATCAAGCAGGCGCTTTGATCTTGCGGGAAACAGTTGAATTTGTCAAACGAAATTTTTCCGAGAGTAACATTATGCTCGGAAAAAAGAAAAAAATCGCTACATTTACATTGGTGTGTCCTTCGCAAATGCAGCCTTCATAGCAGTTAGGCACTGACATATAGAAATAAAAAATGTATTTAAAAATACCTGGTGCTTGTATAAAACGACTAAAGGATATGAAACATAGATGAAACATAATGTGATTTTATCACCATATTCAAGAATATTTTTGGGATTATACTACCATTTTAACTATTCTTAGTCATGAGTTTGTTTGTGTAAAAGTTAAAATGTTAAGAACTATATGCTTTCTTGTTAAAGTCACTATTGTCTTTTAACATGTATAAATGTACAAAGTGATGCGATGATAAACACAATATTTTTACAGAGTATTTTTAATTTCATTGCGTATCTGGTTAATCGATAAAACTTTTTTAGAAATATAAAAGAGATGTGAAGCTAGAAGTGTGTATCAATATTAATAATATGATGAGTCAAGATGACATAAAATGTACTCATTGCGTTTAAAATGTAATCTCGGCGTGAATAAAAACCAAGCATTGATTTAAACTGCGTCATTTCAATCCAACATAAACATTAAACCCACTAAATAAAGTCTTGGAGTGATGAATTGTAGATATTTAGAGCCAATTAAACCTGTCAGGCTGTTAAAAACACCACTAAAGTCTGCAGTACAAACGCTATAACTATTGCGGGTGGTCCGGAGATGCGCGCAGACTGTTGTAGGGTGTTAAGGCAAACGGCACATCATCTGTGTGAGAGGGGAAACTTTAGCTGTTCCGTCTACAGTGTCGGTCGGAGCTGTTAACTGTCAAACAATCATTTATCAAGCAAACTTTGACAATTCAAATTGTTCAGTGACACGATTAAACCACTGCATGTGTCCCTATCCTCGTTCTACACAAAGAGCAGAGGGGATCCGTCAGTGGAAGAACTTGCGTGTTACTTCTGTATCGCTTGTATTGGTTTTATAGACCTCCATTAAACCGCTTTATAACAAAACGTCTTCGGATATGCTGGGAATGTGCTTTGTGGTAATATATCACGGAATAGTAAGACGTTTGCGTGATTTTCCCGATTTGATAGGTGAATGCTTACGTCCAGGCGAAACAAACGTTAGACTGGGAGAAGTTTTGGTTACTGAATGTTTAAGGAGAATCCTGGATTGTTTTATTGAAAAAATACCATAAACGTTCAAGGGAGTTACTTCAAGAATATGCACGTTTCGTCGCTCCGATATCTACTATATGAATATTTACATTTTAATGCCCCTTTATGTTATTTAACTATAGTTCAGCGTTGTCTTCATTGCACTATTATTCTCGGAATGGTGCACTACAATTTTCTAGTGAAACGTTATCATCATTTTAAAATGCCACTCGTGCGTTCTAGCAACATTATTCATAACATCTGGTCGCTTTATAACCTTCTGGTAAAATATTTTGGATTTACTTGAAAGCGTTTTGAGCATTTCCGTCGTGAATATACCCCTAACTATATTTATTCATTAAATACATCAGAATATAGAATTATTATATCAATTGCTATGTATTTTAAATCTATTGATGTGGATTCACGTACATAAATCCAAGTAAATCATAGCCACTAGAATTTTAATAACACAACGTGACAAAATCCAGTATACATTTTGATAGTTCTTGATATTTATTTCTTCTATGATATCATGGCCATCAAATGCAATAGTATTTTAAACCGGGCAATGAACAGCCATACTATGCATGGATGCAATTCCATTACGGAAAATAATATAAACTGTAGGAAATCTCCCGTTTGCATTTAAACTATATACGTTAAAGTATATATACAGATTATGTAAATGCATTCATACGCATACGTGTTATTTTGACATAAAATCGTTAAAGCCAATGGCGGAAACCAAAATCTCACAGATACAACGAAATCTCCTTTATTGGTGCATCATGTAATACTGATAACAAAAACATTTTATAAAGGTTAATAACTTCCCCCTCCCTTCCCAAATGCTTTAATAATGCATGTACACAGAATATATCGGTGACCTTGCACCGAACCTTACTTAAAAGGGTTTCTTGTTTTTAACTGTACATATCTTGATTACATGTAATATGTTGGTTTTCTACTATAAACAATAACATACATGCTTTGAGACTGCCTTGTGGTTTTGTAGGAGTATGTAATTATGTATAATTATGTTATCAAGTATAGTTTAACTGTTATTTTTTTCAGATAATACAACATGCGTTCACCTTTCTTGTGCGATATTGACAAGTCATTTTGATGGGCGTGTGCCGTGCACGTGGTTTAACACGCTCTTCTCAAACTATTTGCACCTGAAGTTAGAAGGAAGGACTGATATCTGCGTGTTATCTTTGACTGATATATTGCTGTTCTGTAGTTTCAACGACATCACACGAGCCTCTAAATACTAAGGAAATAAATATTTACTTTTGTAAAAATCAGTTAACACTTATATCGCTTTGCCCATTCACATCAACAATATTCCTCTCATCAAAACTATAAAATATCACACAATCTAAGACAGAGGAGGTGATAACACACGAATACCAACAAACGTCTGTATATTGTGATACGATCATAGATCAAGTGGTACCAACTATACATTGTTTATTGTCTGGCTAAGCTATGACGATATAGACATCAAGAACTAAAGATGTTTGAAAATTGGAAACATGTGGTACCTGTGGGGCCGAAATTGTTGTTTTAGTACACTCGGAAAGAAATATACAAGGATACATGTCATGACTGAGTCTTCAGATAATGATAATCCTTCACTTAAACATGTCGAATCGTAGCACAAATGCCCTTTCATCGGATACAGCTGTGATCAAACGTATATGGAGCCTGTAGAGTAAGTTGAGCTAACCCACAGCTCTTTCACTTATGTTCCTGTGGTATGTACATATTATATGAAATAGAAGATAATCATATTGCTCTGTCTACCTCTCTGGTCTATCATTGATTCGATGTGACTGCTATGTGATACACTACCCTACTTTATTTGGGCCAAGACAGGAACAAGAACACATGAGGAACACACGAGGAACACAAATAATGCACATGATACATATTATTCACATCACTATAATTTCCAACTATTCATTATTCTAAAGATATATATATATATATATATATATATATATATATATATATATATATATATATATATATATATATATATATATATATACTCCAGCTAAACAATATGTTGCATGCTTCCGTCTATAAACTCGGCGTCACTGCATCGCATCAATCATTAAAACAAAAATATTCATCGCAGTACAAAGACAAGGATAAAAAATAGATAGTGAAAGTTTTCGTGATGTTTCGGAACACTAAATCACAGTAACTATAGGACTCTGTATTTGTTTTATACCAATTTTCGTCAGCAGTATCAACAGTTTTGTCGAAGGTCGTTTGTCTCACCGGTCGATTTCAAAACTCGACCTACCAAACATCAGTTTATCGACACTCTTGTCCAACTTGGGCAAATGTTTAACTGAACATACCGTCAACGCCATCGTAAAGAGGATGAAATATTTCCCCAAACCGATTCCATTTGGGTGAAAAGGGCAAAATAGTGCTAAAAATTATATGATTCTATAACATAGAACACCAATTTATTAACTTAATACCAGGTAAGCAAACAAAACCTCTGAAAACATCATTTTTTTAAAGCATGAACTAAAAGCAATAATATGATAAGTTTCTTTTGTGAAATATCACATTCCACAGCGTCCTCTTCACAGTTAAAGAAATACAATCAGCAAGTGATGTATTTATAAAATGTTGATGTAAATGGTTGCTTAGTACCACAAACGGGACAGCCTTGTCGTTGTTACAAATTATTTCTAGGAGATCTAAAACGAAACACGTGCAGATGTTCCGCCAACACCTCGCCCGTCTCTACCACCAGCGATTATTTCACCTAAAATACTCTCCCTTTTATCTTCTCGTTAAATCTCGCGAATTTAAAGCTAATCAACGTGATCTTAGAGATTCCTCCGAACTTTAGTCTCCTGCAAGAATTTGTTAAATTAAAACCATCGTGTATTTGGCAGTAAAGTGATTAAGACATCCCATGTTTAAACTCGTAAATGTGAGCTGTGGAGTCGATGCTAACACGTGGACCGCCATCTTGCTCAGCATGCGTTGCAGGTGTTCCCCTAATAAATATATTGTCAGACAGCTTTCAAGGAACATATTATTGATTCTATTCGTATTCATCACACAGTATCTTGTATGTGCAAACATAATTTCATTTCATTTCTGACTGTGAAAACGACATAAAACATATTACCTACACGTATACTTCGATTTCTTGTTAAAAATTAAAAATATATGCATGTTTTAAAACAGTAACAGCTTAACATATGATCGAATTTGATGGCGATGTGTACGCAGGATGTTCATATACAAGTGATAGGTAAGAAGTAACTAAATGATTAAATTTTCTGCATCATTTTCAAAGTAATATATATTTTTAAAAAGAGCATGTAGATATTGAAAGTTTAGTTTGGCATTTTCAATTGCCAATATGATACTTTCTTAAACGTTTCAAATAAATGTAAACATATAGCGATGATCAAAATGTTTTACAAACTGTTCTGCAAACTGTATATGATGAGTGTAATTCGAAATACCTCGCGCAGATGGTGCACTTACATCTGTAATAGAAATACAGATGGGTTATTCGTAATTTATAAAATTTCTGATGTTTTTGCGGTTTCTACAGACTAGTTTTAATCCAGCCCTGTTTATCAAAAATCAAGACGATACTTGCGTGAGTTTTGTAAATATTTTCGTCATACAAGCCATAAGCGTGTTTTCCTTGCTTACACGATTTTTGTTTCATGATTTTCTTCATGGAACATATTTTGGCCCCCGACTTTACGATGCAGATACTTTGGCGGCTGGCCATGAAGACTGCTTACACGCTTTATTAAGAAAAACATTTTAAGTGAAATGCGAGGAACATTCCATGATATAGATGAATATCATTGGAGTTTATATTTCCAGTTAAATCATTCTTTCCCGTCTACCCCTTTCTGTAAACCCGGCTACCGTGTTCCATCTTGTCGCCAGCACAGTGCCGTCCCCAAGTGAGAGATCTCCTCGCAGCCATATCGTAAGATATAGATTACCTCCGCTCAACATGCAGTCCCTATTTTTTGTTTTCCCGCTGATACAAAATGCGGATTATGGTGATACGGAATACGGATTGCGTGAATGCGATGAGTTACTACCTGTGTTAGTTGTGGTATCAAATTTAAACCGACCCCAGATCAACGTGTGAAGCGCTCTCTGTCATCCGTCAGAGCCTCGATTTGGGTGGCCTCGGTATTTTCCGGCATTTTCCGGAAGGGTGTTCCGTCGTAAATTACCAACCCCTGCATTCAACTCCACGGGCGCTGAAGATATCAACTTCACATGTTTAGAGTCACTTATCAAGCTTTTAATGATGGTTTATAATGATAAAGTGACTTTTTGCCTATAATACAAAGCCAAATGTTTAGAAAGTTGTCTGCGGACGAGTGGCGATGATGGTGCTGGGACTTATTTTGTAAACATTTTTGTGGTAACAGACATCACGGCGACGAGCCACTCTGCGAGAGCTTACAAGGAACCATAGTACAAGCAAATGAGGAAAAGAAAACAAGGGGAGATAATTTGCCCCATAGACAGCACTTTTATATCATGGCGATCTAGCGATAAGGAGACAGAAATCGTCTTTGATTTAAAGAAAATAAATCAAAAGCAAGTAATGCATGGTTTTGCTATCACCGCTGTATGAGGAGAAAAGCGTGAAGAGCGTAGAGCTGAGATTGTATACAATATGATTATATTACACCGCGTGGGGCGGATGTCTATAGGGATATCGCCTCCCTACTCATGCTCTGTGCACATCCAGCGTCGTGTGATACCTGTTTAGTAATGGCTGTTGATGTGAAATATGTCTGATTATCTCCGTTCGTTAGGCTGATACGTTTGCTAATATCTACAGGATATATCTCAATAGTTTCACAACATCTGCATTCGGGTGATGAAGAAAATACGGCTAATTCAAAATGATAACGCAATATTGTTTGGCAATGTTTGGCATATCGACGTGTGTGTTCCAATGTTTAAAAACAACTATTTGAGAAAATTGATTTCCAAAAATAAAACTATAATATTATATCAATATGTGGACGAATTCCATAAAAGGTTGCGTGTATCGTGGGGTGTATGCGCAGGGTCAGGGGTTGCTCTTCGCGGTTAAATCAGAGTGAGTGAGTTTAGTTTTACGCCGTACTCAGCAATATTCCAGACATATGACGGCTATCTGTACATAATCGAGTCTGGGCCAGACAATTCAATGATCAAGATAAATCAGAGGTAAACGTTACGTATTACTAAGAGGATCAGCAATGTCGTAATGTATACCTATAGATTAGAAGTATATACGTCACGACATTACAATTCCTCTCAGTAACGCTTACTTTATTGTCACATCACAGCAGGGTTGGTTGTACTCTCTCCTCTGTCACAGAGACAAATCTATTACCCTTCTAAATTAGAAGCGGCAGTCACGTATATACTCGTACAATTTACGGTTACATTAACGCTAGTGCTTGGATTGTACAGGTTACGCTGCACGAGATTTACATCATACATCACCGAGTACAATGAACATTTTCAATGTGGAACAATCACAGTCTCAATCTCACGATTGGCTCCTCCAAAGACAAAACGCGTAAATCATGTACAGAAAGTATAAGGAAATAGTATAGAGGCCTCTATGATACTACTACAGAATATCTTCATGTACTTTCACAAATACACAGTTAATTAACCATTGCTTAGGTCTGTCTTGAATGGCCTGGTTCTATTTTCAACACAAATTATAAATTACAATAGTTAAACTAACACTTTCAGTTATAGACGTAAAATTGAATTATTTTTGGATTTAAATATGATTATGGTGAACTGGCAGGTTAGCTGTAACTGAACAGACGCGTTGGTTGTTCTATATTTAACTCGTCACTGTACTATTTTATAATTTTAAATTCCGTTGAATGGCCAGAGCAGATCAAATCTATATAAATAGCATGTTTTATGAAGAAAATGTCTTTTTCAAAGAAGGGCGGAGAAATTAAAATCTATAAATTGCAATATTTCCTAAAATAACACTATATAGCGTAATCAAATTCACTTACAACATTTATCTGCTGTCAATGATATTAGTGAAAATGTTATTTCTAGTGAAACCATTCTGAATGAAATAAGAAGTCTTATTGATATAAATATCGATAATGAAATAATGATCCTTTGGTTAAACGTCATCTCTATTGATATAAAGAGCAGCCATTGTAGGATATTTCAAAGTCGGTACAAGTTTAAATATACATATTTCTGTTGTAGGAAGTAGTATTAGATTTATAAACATAAATTACACCACAAATGAACACTGTCGGAATCATTATATGTATAGATAGAGCCTCTGGTGGCAACAACATCAGCTGGAATTTAATCTCTTTTAAAGTAAATTGAAAATCTCATATGAATGCAGATTCCGATATAATTTGATATTTCCACTGAAAGACATACAGAAAAAAGTAAAGTCTGTACATAATATTTTAAAATGATAACACTTTACGTAGAAAACAGGTTTGGTTTAGCTTTACAATTTAGACTTTTTATTTAGAACAATTTTTGCAGAAAAATACTATCAAAAATTAATAAAATAATTCAGTAAAACATCTGTAAGCAAGATAAGAATACAGTAGATACTGAAACAATTATCTGGTAACAAGGTCTGTAGAAAGACATCTTGTCGGGAAAGAAATGCTTACTGGGATACAAATCATATCTTTCACTATAGGCATGAAGGAAGAATACGGAATAGACAGGTACCGGATTAGACAATGTTTTAATGATCATAATACCGTTGCAAAATGGTGGGACAAAATGTATGCCGGTTTTGTGCCAGTATGCCATATTAGACATGTGCCGGAGTTGGCAGGTTTCACTGACCGTAAGACTAACCGTAAACAAAATAAAGTGGTATTTATTTCAGTGGTGAAGTTTGTGACACGCACATTATTATATTTCGGACCATCAGGTTAGGGTGTTCCAGTTATTGTTGCCATCACAGTATCCTTCGATGCAGTAAAAGCCCCCTTTTCCCATTGCTCACAATATATATTAAAGTTCGTGCAAATCTCGTTTGAAACACTTTCTGTAAAAATAATTACAGCAGTAGACAACACTTCGAAATAAGACCGTTACAGTTATCTGATAATGTTGTCTCTGCATCGAAACCAGTATGAATGTGACAAATTATCCTGACTTGTAGAAGATAAGTGAAAACGAAATCTTAATATAAAACTGAATTTAGTACCATAGGATTGCAATACAACTTAATATTAATATATAAATTCCATTCCCAATTCCATCCCAGTTGGTCTTTTCAGGTATTGAATTACCCGTCATGTTGAATGTGATCTCTAGTATTAAGATCATATGTTTGAAATATATATGTACGGAAAACGATGCAAGTGGAAATATAAATGTTTTTTATCAATCAATATATAACTTAACTGAATGTGTAAGAAAACAGTCTTCTTTCATTGACATTCTACAAAATAGTCTGTTGACAAGAGAGTGTATCACATCCGTTAGCACGTTGACGGTCATAAGTCCCGAATTCGATGGCCAATGTATGGTGTCACTTTTCACGATACAAACGGCACTGTACACAAAGGGGTACTGACTGATATACTGGGGAGGTGGGGTAGGGTAGTGGTTAAACCCGGGTTCGATTCCCCATATGTGTACAATGTGTGAATCCCCTTTCTACTGTCCCCCGCGGCGATATTGCTGGAATATTGCTGAAAGCGACGTAAAACCATACTCACCCACTCACTCACCAATATACTATATTAATGTTAATTAGTATCCGTCCTTTGTAAATAAAATATGGCAGCCTGTGTAATCGGACTGACTCCAGGAAACCAGTGCACGATAGTATGAGCATGCCTTTCTTGTGCGAAACCAATATATATATAATATATATATCACCAAAGTTATAGTTGTTTACGTCGGTCACTGATACATAATATAAATCTTGTTTCGTTGATTTACTGCTTCTCATGATGAGTGAATAAATGAATGAGGGAATAAGTGAGAGAGTGAAGACTATATTTTTGGATTATGTTGGGATTAGATACATGGAAATAAATTAGAGTTGTTGTCATGAGGAATGAACGATTTTAACCATGTGTTTGATCCATGGAAAACATTCAATAACAAGTTCACCAATATCCTTATGCCCTTATACACTGTGCGAAGAACTGCCAGTGTTGTCAATCGAATCCGTTCTTTTGAAGTAAGTCAGCTACTTCGATGTCGTTTTGAAAGTCAGCTTTTTTTTCTTTCTGTCTTATGCGGAAGAAGGTAGACATCCATACGCTCAGTACGTAAAATAAAAACAATCCCTTGAGGCCGAATAGTAGAATATATCAGTTAGCAAATAAATAGCAGTGTGACAGATTTTTTTTATGCGCACACAATGTTGAATTTTTAAAACAATATTTTCCACTATAATGTCCTTAGACATGACAAAAATATTCATATCTAATTGTTTATTCAAAAGAAGAAAAACATTGTGGACAGAACGGCGCCAGTAGACCAATTAGAAACTTCTAACCAGTAGCGCTACACAACGCCAAATACAGTTATTGCAAATATTAGAATTCTTTCATCCAAAAATTACCCTTTAAATTACCAAAGAATGGGCTGATATTGGGAAGTGACATTAAGCGATAATTTCTCGTCAGAAACAGAGGATGATGATATGTTATACGGCAGTCTTAGATCACGTCCCTGCCACATCAACCGCTATGTGGCCTATTTAGAATGGAAACAACTATCGTGTGACTCCGTTTGAATTCTTCTAGTCATGAAACAATGCTAAACCTTGCCTGATTTCCCTACACAGTTCGGAGGAATGTTGATTCTTAAATGCTGAAGCTTGTGATTTGAATGTAATTATTAACCTCATATTTATAAGACGCAATCATTGTTATAATCAGAGGGGTATCTCATAGTGGATTTAGCATGAGTTGTGTCTCAGTATTCATTGTGCAATTGACATTGATAAAATTACTCAAAATGACGCAAAATTCCGATTTATGTACAATTTTAGCATTATGTCGAACAAAAAGTTTATTTTCAAATATAGTAATTAGAAACACATTGTTCAAATAGTTTCTTGATTTTTTCACGTTTAATTTTTTAATGGTTAGGGGGTTATCGTTAGAAACCACCAAAGGTGCAAGATTTATTACGCTAAATTCCTCATGTCAAAGAGATTTAACTGTGACTGTCAGATCTACAGATGTTTAGGTCGTGCAGCATTTGCTCGAACGTTTAGGTCAAGTCGCGGGCCATTGTCGTAAATCAGGTGTTCCACAATTGTCAAAATATTTAGTTGTTATAGAGATCGAGGGGTATTTGTATAAATAAAGCCACAATTAATTTCTAAAGAAATCCCTGCTGTAAGCAGAGACCATGGTACAGTCCCGGCTATATGATGAGTGTGTGTTTATGAACCAGAATCAAATGGTGACGATACTCATGATCAGTGTTTGCGAAAGAATGATTGAATGCGTGCCGCCTCATCAGATTGGGTTTTTGTCCTCAACCAAATTTATCTCAGGTGATGCCTGTGCCGGTGCGGCGTAGAATAAGTCTTCAGACACCCATGCTTGCCATAAAAGGCGATCGGGTGGTCAGGTTCGCTGACTTGGTTGACACATGTCATCAGTTCCAAAATTATGCAGATCGATGCTCATACTGTTGATCACTGGATTGTCTGGTCCAGTCCGCCATCATATAGCTGGAATATTGTTGAGTGTGGCGTAAAACTAAAATCACTCTCTCACTATGTCAGGTGTTATCTTAACGACGTCCTGCATTTGAAGGGCATGTAAGGGACAATACGACACAAATGTGGAGAGCAATATGATACGGAACAAGATTTGACATGACAACAAATACGAACAACTTGGAGACTCCAGCGGACATGACAGGATGACATGGCATACGAGACCATATGACAGCCACATGACAGACAGGAGGTCACAGGGCAGCCAAATTACATATGGGAGGTCACAGGATAAATGGTGACAAACAGGAGGTGACAGGGTAGTCAGATGATAGGTAGGAAGTCACATGATAACATGGTGACGAACAGGAGGTCATAAGGTGGCCAGACGATAGGTAGGAAGTCACATGATAACATGGTGACGAACAGGAGGTCATAAGGTGGCCAGACGATAGGTAGGAAGTCACATGATAACAGGGCGACGAACAGGAGGTCATAAGGTGGCCAGATGATAGGTAGCATGACACATGGGGAACAGCAGGAGGTCATTTGGCAGTCAGCCGACGAGAAGGAGGTCCCAGGATAACACGGTGACAAACAGGAGACCACTGGACAGCCAAATGACAAGTTGGAGATTACTGGAAGCCAGAAAAGACAACACAGGAAAAATAGATTCAAACTGGGAAACCAATGGAAGTCGACGTCTAGCAATAGGGTAACAAAGGACAAAACATACAAGGAAAACTAGTGGAGGATCTATGGAAAAAAGGATATGGTAGCATACAATTGTTTCTATCTAAGTCGTTATCCCTGCATCAGGGTATCATGAACAATGTGTTGTCCAGTATCACCTTTCAATACTTACGTTCACATGCGGGAAAAGTGGGTGTGGGTTATCTGCATCTCCTCTTTATAACTTGACACTAGTGTGAACTCCCTTATTAAACCTACAGGGTTATGTCATAGGCTCTGACAATGAACACATAAATCATTATATAAATAGACATTTCATTTATTGCATAAAAACGTAAAAAATAAGACAATCTTACAGTGGGGCCATGCCCACGTCTGTAGACTTGTTAATATTCCAAGTGTCACAGCAGATACGATCCATGAGTCCACGTAACAATTCTCTCTTGCAAAGACCCTTTGTGTTCAAGCAGCGCCAGCTTTATCAAAGCCGTGAATAGTGGGTTTGTCAGTGGTCGCCTATCGTCCTACATAGAATGATCCATTTAGCAACAGGAATGCAGAAACAGCGATAAAGGGAGAAACAAATTCAATTTTGACACAGCAGGTTACATGTCATGGACAAAATTAGATGGAATCTAAGCATGGAATGCCAAAATCTTCAAAATACAGGGGCAATTGTCTTATGAAGCCTGGGCAACTCGGCAGTATATATTTTTCCTGTCTCGGTAAATCGCTAAAATTATCTGTAGTTCTAAAATAAATGTTATTAAATTTAAGGAGGACTCTCCTATTTCCAGAATATCTGAAATATTTTAGTTTTATATTTTTTTTAATACATCGAATTCTATTTACAACACTTGAAAAGTGGTTGCTGCGTCCACCGCCCTGCACCAATAAGCTGCGGGATATATAACAACATTCAATCACTCCACGTCTTCCTTTTGCCTTCCATCTTGCCCCCCAGTGCCAGAAGAAAGAGTTGGAAAACGGATAAATATATGTAATTGCACACATTGACTATTGAAATGCATTTTATAAATGCATGTATTTCATCGCTGATCGAATATCGAAACATTCTTCTTTGGTACCGTAAGAAATGTGCTAATATGCCGTGATATACATTACTTGTAGCATAGTTCATAATCTCAACGTAGAGCTACGACAGTTTTATCTTGAAGTAAATCCATATATTCTTATCAGCTGCTTCCATGTGACTCTTGGTATGGGAACCAGCACGCCCACACATTGTTCTGTAAGAGTGCTCAGGTAATTTCGGGAAAGAACATTTTCAATATCTGCACTTTGGAGACGATAACTTACCTGTTCGTAGTGGAAGTGTGAGGGGCTGAATTTTCACTAGAAGTAGCAGTTCAGAATGTAGTGACAGTTCAAGATGTAATAGCAGATGTGGTAGCAGTTCAAGATGTAGTAAGAGATGTAGTAGCAGAAGTAGCTATAGTGGTTTCCTGACTGTGGTTGTACACAGTTTAGCAATACTTCAGCACTTCCTCGGTAGGACGCCGAGAATGGGTTTCATATATTGTGGCCTTAACGACAAGGCCACTCAACCGTCCATTTTTTCATGGAGAACGAGCAACTGTAGTAAGCTATTATTCTATCATACGGTCATACACAGCTTGTGCACAATAAAGATCTTTCTCATAACGACACATATAAAATAGAAGCTGTCATAACCGGCACCTGTCCAATCCGGCAAGTTGTCAACACCGGCACACGATCTCAGTCCAATCCGTGGCTTGTACATTTATCATCAGCTCCATAATCCAGCACATTGTTTTAAACTGATTATGTATTCAGTCCCAGTGAATGCCGGTTTAGACAGCTTCCACTATATACGTTCTATATATAAAGTTCTTTGGAAATAATGGTTTGTTTATATCATAATGACTTTTGAATTGTCTTCCTGTTTCAGGGAAGGGGTCAGGAAATGTGATGAAACGTTCTTCGATACATTACCTGTATGCATCAACCAACAGTGTGATATCTCTGAACGAGGGCGATATCAGTTGATGGTGGAACATCAATACCTTTATAGAGCCGCCGCAAATGTGACTTTGTGTCAGCTGGATTCCATATAGGAGGGATTGCTGACCCTGTCTTAGACTGACTCTGTACAAAGTGTTAATGCATGACATAGCCAACTGTCGATATAGCCAGCAAAAACAAAATCCAAGCTGGGAATCAATAAAGCCAGACGATGCAATCCCCACACAGTCATGTGTCATACAAATATAAGATTGATTTCACTTTCTAAAACGGAACTTCTACAGGTCATTCTGATTCAATGCTAAGGCCGACATGATGTGTAGTGCATACATGAAACATAGAATAAACTTATTAAACGTGATGGTTTTACTTCACGTTCTCCTCAACCCATATTTCTCAGGTACAACCTTACCCCGGGATGGAGACGGACAAATCTTACTGTTGGTACAATCCCGGTACAATCATCTGCGCTTATTCATACACCACTATGCAATACTCATGTCTAACAGATTGCCGACACAGCTTCCATAGACCAGACCTTACAGGGAATAATAGCGATGGAAAGTATTTGCATGAAAGTCAGCGATGACACCGGGTGTTAATGAACAAGATGAACACGTCAGGCTGAACCGGGATCACTCCCCAGTCCCAAGTGTTTCATTAAAAATGATGTTTTCTTTCGTGAACACCGGTAACCTGAGCGTGTGATGAACACTTACTGTTATTCGGATTAGCAATGGGCAGTACTTTCACCATAGGTGTTTAATATATTTCTCGAAGGTTGCAATATCAGCTGTATAACCCTATATACCAGTATCGAAGAAGCATTGATCCTCACGCAATGAACTGCATTCACCTCGATCATTTTACTCGTTCGTGAATATGCCAGTATCAAAGTCACGTTCTTCTCAAAGGATGAGCACTATTGTCCTTGTTGTTTTTACTCGTTCATGAACACAGAAGTACTGACATTTGTGTCGACACCATCAGTTGTCACTGGCACACTTTGCAAATGGACAATCGTACTGACATTACGTACTGTGTTACCAGAAGTTATCAGAAGCTCTCTTTCACGCCTATTGCAAGGAGAAGCTCTTCCCTACATTATGACCTGCATACAAAAACTACATGATGTTACCAATTGTTCTCACACGCGTTGTAGTCTGGCAATCATACAGTAATATGACGTCAACACGCCCACCCCGCAATCTCGCTTCTGACTTTTTTATTTCTATGATTCATAATTATTAAAACCTGATATGCATAAATAATTGTGTTAGATTGCTAGTGCTGGTCTGACGACCTTCCTCTGAATGTAGAGATCCACTCAGCCCGCTGTAGGCAGGCACACCACTAGCAGTTAGCATAGAAATTTTGTCGTTATGCCAAGCATAATCAGATTAAATCGTCAAGTCGATGTCGACATCACAACTAAATGATGTAACAACATGTCAAAAACGATATTTCGAGTCGTCAGCCCGTGTTTTTGTCCCAGATACCTAATTGTAATGGCATAAGGTGTTGTGATGTGACAAATCAGCAAGCCATTGGCAGAACGTCGTCTCCAGTGGCTTTGTCGTCTTGGCAGAAGCTGTGAACTTGAATCTTGAATCAGCATCTTCTTCTTGTCTTGACAAAAATCGTTCTCGGGGAAACATCCTGAGAACGTCGTGAACCGTTGTGTTTTTGGAAATCATTTTGCTGTTTTCTTTATGTCATTTGAAACTATGTTCATACACGCTGAAGAAATTACTTTTTTCACAAAAATAAGGAAATAACAAGAAACCAAAATACTTTCAGTCACACTTTGTTCTCTCTCAGTTGTCAGCATAATAGTTGCAGTATCTACACAGTTAGCTTAGGAGATGCAATCAAGAAAATTAATGTGTCGGTTAACCGTTACAGCAGATGCTTCAAATAGACGTAGTTAACTCAAGGCACACCTATGACTAATACCTTGAGAAAGATATACCACAATGTTGATATTATGTATGTATACGACTATAACACAATCTGAAAATTATGGAATTATGACTATTACACAATGCTAAATTAATGGAGGAATAACTTTTAAAAATGTAAAATTTATGGAAGCATGAGTTTAAGTCGATGTGGAAATTATGTAGGTGTGACTATAAACGAAAGTGGAATTTATGTAGTATGACTATAAAACAATGTAGAAATTCTGTAGTATGACTATAAAATAATGTGGAAATTCTGTAGTATGACTATAAAACAATGTGGACATTCTGTAGTATGACTATAAAAGAATGTGGAAATTATGTAGAATGACTATAAAACAATGTGGAAATTCTGTAAAGTATGACTATAAAACAACGTTAAAATTATGGAGGTATGACAATAAAACAATGCGAAAACTATGTGTGTTTCATTCTTTCGCAGAGGCATTTATAATATTTCGAAATCGAAAGTTAAAATTGCAATCGCGTATATGTTGAAGCATTTATAGTTTAACGAAATGCTACACGTGCAAGATGTGTCAATCAATGTGTCACTCCCAAAGCATTTCACACTGTCAGTATTTCGTAACGCCATCAACACAACACTGTTGATAATACGATATGTTTGCCGTTTATTCGAACCCTGCTCATTCCACCTGTTTGATATCATGTTAAATATAAACTTTTAATGCGTGTGTTTTGTGTAGTCATGATAACGTAAAACTTCGTTGTATGATACTGCATGCGTTACATTACACGATGTTTGTCATTCAAGAATGTGCCATTGGAGCTGGATACTTCCCAAAGGTGCAACCTATTGGAGCAGACAGTTGGCATGTCTTGATGAGCTATTGTTCCTCGCCGTATGCAATATATACTATTTCACAATCGTCATCCAACCCGCGTCATCCGAATGGCTTGCTAACAAAGAGTGTCTGTCACATGAAAAAGTCGATTCGAGTACTGCTGTGTCATTCCATCTGGCACGCTGTACAGATTTCGGAAAACACGCTTCAGATTAGGTTCCTTATTGGTTGAAGGTATGTAACTACCTTATGATTGCGTTAATATTTAACTCACTTCAAAACCAAGTGGAAACAGGTAAAAGCACATATATAGCTAGTACAGTCGTGTCTAGGACATGAATTATATGTATATAGTGATGAAGGTGATGTTCTCCTAACCAAGAACAGACTTTTACATATACTTTTCGAAAAAAGTAGGGGATAATGAACTTTCAATTTGGATAGGAAGTGTAAACGTTGATAAACGTTTCAAGTACAGACATCTTATGAACGCACCGCTATTTCCCTTTATTACCACCCCTAAACACAACTAATGTTTTATCTTAACTGTTTATATATTTTTCAAAAAAGAGGGGGATAATGAAATTTCAATTTGTATAGGAAGTGTAAACGTTAACAAACGCACCGCCATTTTCCTCCATCTTCCTCTACCCCAGACACAACGCATGATATGCACGTGCACAATGCAGTAGTCCCATATACGTGCATGGGGTCTGACGGTTTTCAGAAAGGTCGAGAAATCACTTAGAACATCAATTTTGACACTCATCTTGCATCACACATTTGTTAGTGTTTGTTTCTAGTCGTTTGTCTTAAAATGAAAATCGTACACATGCAAATTACATGTCATACACCAATCATGTTTCACAGACGACTACATTCGAAATAGTTATAGTTGTAAGGAAGTGCAAATGGTGATGCACTCTCTAAATATTCAATAATATCATATCAACATTGATTGACTCCGATAAATCTCCTAAATATCTTTAATCGTAAATAAATAAAATAAGTTCACCTGTTTTTTTAAGAATATAATTGGAAGACGATTCGAATAGGCTTAGCCTAAAAATAAGGGGTTTTGTGTGTTTGAATGTTATACAGTTGATCAGTGTAAGGGTATTTTGGTGTGTAAAAGAGACGTGTCCATTCCTCAAAGACAATTCTCCCATCCAGTTTGGCCAACGTCAAGATGGGGACGTTTTAGTGCATTAATATAACCACTCCTTCGTCTGTCTGTTTAGTATAAAGTAAACAAAATACTGAAAGAGAGACTGACATCTTTAATTCAAACGAAAGCGGAATGTTCATAATTAAGCAACAACAGAACATAGAGTTTTAATAAAATCCTTTACACAATATACGTATATATACAATAGTTTAATAGACTTCATAAAGTTTTAAATCTCGCGGATTTCTTCTGTCAGTGCACTTGAAATATGCGTGGCTGCAACCCACGGCTGCCATCACAGAACTCCTCTGTACCACATGTACATGTTGCGACACCTAGAGCCGTATTTCAATGAGCATTGCAGGTGAGCAATGAGGGTGGAAGGAGCTTAGCGTCTCATTGGACTTCGGAGGAACAACGCGCCTGTCTGCCCATGAACTCGATGGATCTGTCTGAAAACAAATTTGTACAGTTAGGGCATCAGGTCAGAATATCATTATGGTATCGTTCTAAAGTGACACAAATATATTAACTGTGCAATAATATTCATAATGAACATGAAATATAACAGAGAATTATTTAAGCACAATTTGCAACTATTTTATGTCGTTCTTTTTACACACTTCGAAGTATGTTCCGTCAACTGGAACAAATACTGAACGCTTTTCCATTGACAGGCAGAGCATAGCATAAAATGTCCACAGGTATTCTGCCTATTTTAAACAGCTTCGGCAGATAACCGAGGCTATTCTTAGTAGTGTACGGTTTACATTTGTTAACATCTCGAATAGATGTTTGTAATATTTCCCTCTGACGCATTTATCAAAAACTACACGTCATAAAAATGGATCTCTGTGTCGAGTAATCATGAACGTATTAGACTTCCTGAAGATGAACTTCTGTCCCGTCTGTAACTAATTATAAATACCAATTTTCATATAAGCTTTAGCGTTAGTTATGAAGATGTATTGCATCATTTAAACTCACCTGGATACGGGTGTTGTAGTGATGGTGGTAGTGATGAACAAGGCAATGTGAGATCAGAAAACCGGCACCTAAGGCACAGGTCACCATGGTAACACATAGGGCAATGACGTCACTGTACAAGACTGACACAAAGTGATGCTTGGAGAGACAGGTGAAGGTGAGGTGAAGGATAAGCTTCATGGGCATATAACTGGCGTCCGATCCTGAACTCCTAGAATGACTTCACAGCTACTCAGGTCACAATATTCATACTTCACAGCCAGTATTGTGGACTCCAATAGTCTAGTGTCGAAGGAGCTTAAGATGATACGAATATCATATTTGCAGACTCTAAATCTGATGACGATTTAATATCTGTAAGAACGTATTCACTGTATCATTTCGTTTAATCTCTTTCCAGAGGAATCTGTGCCTAGCCAACAGCCTGTTCTTCCCATTCATTAGGATAAAGTCAACAACACAAATTATCTTTTAATCACAGTCGGTCCAAACACATTGCACATCTCTCATTGTCATAAAATGTTAACATTGCACCTCCCACATTTGGCTCCCTCCATCGGTTCCCTTCAGGAATCTTCCTTGCCATTTTTTTCTGACTGTAGATATGGATGAAACCTATGGGCGTGGCCATATAGACTAGCAATTGACGTTGATTGGAGGCTCTTCTTGTAGATGGCGCTACGTATCAACATCTCATTGAGTGTCGCTGCTGACTGGATGTCATTACGTAGATTTAAATATGGATGGTTGAACATGTTACCATAGAGATTGCACGGGCCCTTTTCATTGGCTGATGCGTGATAGGCACTAAGTGCTGACATAGAAATTCTCCATGGTGATATCATATTGACCGGCATGCTGGGGGGTTCTGAAATAAGAATAAAAACAGTTACTTTATTTGCAGTAATGGCATTGGCGGTCTTGTCATTGACAAATCGTGGTGTCCCCTGCAATGTGTGAAACCGTGTCAACTGTCAGTTTACCAGTCTTTATTAGTGCACTAAGAGATCAATTACGCATATTAAGATGACAGTTTTTTACAAGGGCGCTTAAGTTGCCTCTAACCTCTACCGCATGTTGATGTACCCAGTCATGATTTAACATTGTCGTTTGTACAGTTTTAGAAAAGTCTCTGAATATGTATAATTTTGATAGTAATAACTGATTTAGCATTGCCTCAAAGCCAGAAAATCATCATTCGTCTGAGTTCTGCATTTGATTTACTGTTTTATTTTCTGGGTATATATTTTGCTACACCTTCTTGGTACAGAATGTCAGAGGTCACAAACAGATCCCCTGCCTCAAAGCAAGTGCATATTAGTGTGAAAAGTCCTAACTTCGAGGTAACGCATGCATCTTTACCACATCCTTAAATGACCTAGAGTAATTTAAATCCATGTTCTGTAGCATTGGAGCATTGGCCCATGTACTGTAACACTGACACATGTGCGCTAATGCTGTAACATTGTCGTCCCGGTAGTTACAGCTATACGACCCTGAAATAACCGACCAAGAGCCTATCAACAACATTCATATTTAAGGGATATCCAACTGTGTGTTTTTTCAGCACATTCTGACACTTCTGCTTCCATAATTTGTCATCTTACGAAGAAATGATACCCCCCTGTTGTTTTTCCAACGGAAAACGTCATGTACCGCTGCCAGTGTCTGAACCGACGATATGTCCTCAGCCGAGGCAGACATTTTTCGCATTTTCTGTATTTCACAATTCAAATAAAGACTTCAAGATGAATTCTTTTGATATTATGTAACCTTCTGTGTTTCATTTCTTGCTATCTAAACGTCAACATGGCTTAATCGACGATTCTCTTTTCGTTTTTATATAGTCATCATCTTTCATATTTTGGAAGTTACTCAAACCGGAAATAAAATCCGTGAGTGTTCTATTACAGAAGAAGATATAAATGAATCGACACGTTGATTGCAAACTTATTTTTTGTATTTTTTGTATTTTTAAATGTCAGATACGGTGAAACATGTGTAATTGAAATGGAAAAGAATATTCCTTCTTCACGATTTCTGTTTTTTATAACTGACAGGGTCGAGGTTGTTAACGAAAGACGAGGGTTTTGATGACGTTTGTCTGTGTCATTAACGTTTTCATTCCAGTAAATCATCTCTTGTGGATGACAGGTTTGAGAGGATGTGCAATTAGCAGATTTGATAGACAACACTGGTGATTAACGTCAACACAGTTGCATCTAGTGGTCTGCTGTACTACTGTCAGATACCAAATCAATAGTAACGAGCATTGTCCCCGATTTACCAGGCTAATTCTAGTGGGTAAGACCAACAACGATCTCACATTTTGTATCAAATTAGGAATACAACTGCATAATAAATATATCAGCCTTCCCTACATGCTTCGCTCTTCAAGATGTCCAAGAAAGTGAGATTCGTATTGTCTACAAATTCTGCAAGACGGTATCTCATCTCTTTTGCGTACCGAATACAACACTGCCAGAGAGGCTTTGGAAGTTGTGTTGTCTAATGAAGCAAGAGACAAAGAACTGATCGTTTGAGTGTTTTTTACTCTGGAGAAATCAGCGAACATGGAAACGTTTCTGACAAACCAGGAAAACCAGGAACCTTAGTCAAGGCAGTTGTTGAAATGCTACCTACTGTCATAGGATCTTGACTTCACAATGGGAGGCAACTTTGAACACCTAACTCCAACAATTTAAATTTCCATAGTGGCGAATCCTTTCTCCTCTGTACATGTAAGCATATGGTCTTCTATGTTCATATGAATAAATAGTCGGGATCTGGGTTAGGACTGGCCTTCACCACATAATGCT
This sequence comes from Haliotis asinina, assembly GCF_037392515.1. Lineage (NCBI taxonomy): Eukaryota > Metazoa > Mollusca > Gastropoda > Lepetellida > Haliotidae > Haliotis > Haliotis asinina. The sequence continues at coordinate 50,489,328 of NC_090291.1, read as the reverse complement.
TGTAAGAACCCTTTCCCGTTTTTCGGTGGCCAGACACAATGGCCTGTTATTCTATGCATATCGCTGTATACCAGTTCCGCAGATCTATACTCATTACGTCAGTCACCGGATTGTCTGGAGCAGACTGGATTATTTTGAGGTCACAGTCATTCAGCTCTTATTTTGATAAGTGCAGTGTTCAAACAACAAACAAAACCAATCAAATGAGTAAATAACTCACCTTGACCCGACTGTTTATAGTGCTCCTCCAGCATCTCGCCAGCTGTGAAGGCCTTCAGGGGGGATCTCGCATATGAGTGGTTCTGGAGGAGGTGTTCCATGGTTTCCCTGAAGAAAACAATCCAAAGAGATTATTATCCACTGTTTCAAATTTGAACAATACAACAATTATTATACGCTAGTAAAAACACTATCCACTGTTTTTATACAATGCAACAATTACTAACCGCTGTTTCAGAACAATACAGCCATTCCTATCCGCTGATTCAAAATGAAACACTTACTATCCACTTTTTTTTTTAAAACAACGCAGCAATTATTATCCACTGTTCGAAAAGAATTACTATCGGCTGTTTCACAACACAAAGAAACTGTTTGAAACCAATGCAGCAAGTACTATCCGCCGTTTCACATCAATTCAATTGTTATCCACTGGTGGTTGAAAACAATTAGTACTCTCTCTTTGAAAACAATGCACCAATTACTATCTGCTGTTTCAAAACAATGTATCAATTACCATACGCTGTTTTAAAACAAAGTAACAATTACTATCCGTTCTTTTAAAACAATGCAACAATTACTATCCGCTGTTTAAACAAATCAGTAATTCCTTTCTGCCGTTGCAACGTACACCAAATAGCATCCCGTGGACAATGTAAGAAAGTGAGAACTTACATCTAGGACTCCATTCTAATCTAAAACAAACTAATCAGGTGCGATTCTCCGCCCAGACAGATTCTAATCGACGTAAAGGTAAAACCAAAATATAAGTATAAAAACCCGAGGGGGACAATGCAGCAAAATACCATTTGACGACATATTCTATCAATAGATTCAACTGGACGAAGTATCTTGAAAATGATAAGATTTTTCAAAATTCTTTTTACGTTATACTTTCCTTGATAACCACCACCACACCTTTTTGCGCCGCAGTTATCATTACAGCTTTTTGCATTCAGTGTGTAGAGCTGGTTACAGGATCTGGATTCTATACGTGATGTTACTAGGAAAGTCAACAGGAGATTGAATTACCTGTCAAAATCGGTAAGTCGTGTAGAGTCACGAAAGCCTTTAGCGAACGGATTACTATCAATCTTTAACTTTGTTATCTGAAAATAAAATACGATCGCTTTAGAGGGAAACATAGTACATATCCAAACGTATACACGGTAAACCTAATTTGTACGAGAGGATGATGAAATCGTCATACTAAACAGAAATAATTATACTAATGTTTTATCTTAACTGTTTATATACTCTTCAAAAAAGTGTGGGATAATGAAATTTCAAACGTTTCTAGGACAGGCATCTTATGAATGCACCACCATTTCCCTCTACTACCACCCCTAAACACAACGCATGATATGCACGTGCACAAAGCAGTAGCCCCATATACGTGCATGGGGTCCCATTCTTGACGTTTTTTCAAGAAGGTTGAGAAATCACTTAGAACATTAATTTCGACACTCATCTTGCATCACACATATATTTGTGTTTGTTTTTTAGTCGTTTGTTTTAAAATGAAAATCGTACACATGCAAAATTATATGTCATACACCAATCATCTTTCAAAAGCGACTACATTCTAAATAACTATGGTTGTAAGGAAGTGCAAATGGTGATGCGCTCTCAAAACATTCAATAATATCCTATCAACATTGATTGATTCCGATAAATCTCCTAAATATTTAAATCGTAAATAAATAAAAAACCAAAACAGCAATGACGATCCCCTACTTTTTTAAAGAATATGTACAACCACATGAAATTATTAATGCTCAATGTTCAATCAACATTTTTGTGAAACGCGATATGCACACTGAAAATGTCAGAAGAAACCACAAAACCTTTTCTACATTCATGAGAAATCTCTGCCTAAAGCAGAGTCAGTTGTGCAGTTATGACCATATCATGAGCAGATGTTTGTTTCAGTAGTATTACAGCTGTATTATGTAGCAGTCGTTAAGATAACAACTGTATATATCTGGAGTATATCTGATTTACACTGACTCTGAAGTGGTACATATCTGGTCAAATTCTGAATATAACTTATGCATATCTGACTAACGCTATGTGTAGCTGGTGTACATTGGATATCACACAAACACTACCGTTGTACAAAACAACCTTAGCGCAAAGACTGCAATACGTCTATGTTAACGTATGAGAGTTACGGTCACCTTAGAACTAAGAACGCATTGTACAACGGCACCTGGTATATATTTGACTAACTTTACACGTAACAGATTCACGTATGACTCGCTATGTCCCACTACTATGCATCTGGTCGGGATGCTTAGGCATATATTTGACGACAAAGAAACTTACCAGCTGATTCTGGTACGCTGTGACGCCAATGAAAACGGTTTCCTTGAAAATGAAGGATTTGACCTTCTGCATGTCCAGGCTAGAGAGGGGGAGTTGGGTATCATCCGTCTTCTTCAGGAGATGAATCCTGGGCTGGTACTTGTGCATTGAGTTCAGGATCACCTACAATACAGAACATCGCGGTGAAGGAAGGAGTGAGGGAGAGGAGTATGTCATTCATCACAGTCGGTTTTTCAGGGGACACAGGTGGTACGTTCGTAATATGAGTTGCGTCCCTTCGATGTAGCCGGATCCTTCCTTTGCATATTCGATTCCCCTGATTGTGATAAGCGGTGTGTTCGCACAAAACCCTAGAGTTGCTGATTATTCCAAAGTGGTCAACATGTTAAACGATATTTCGGCTTCAACATTGCACTAACAACTAATAAGGACTGAAATACTCCTGAAAGTGGTGTAAAATCAATCTATCAACATTTTGTGCGTTTGCAGTCACATCTAACAGCTGGAACTGTTGTCTGTTTTTGTTCGATTTCCCAGATTACAAATGACTGGTCTGCCTTTCATATAACAAAACTCTCAATGGTATTTGCTGACATATACATTAACGAAACAAATACCTCGATTTACATACATTTCCTGTACATGTGTTCCTTATCATTCACGTAGTCATATTATGTAAACGAACTTGTCATCAGCTTCAATTTTTCCAAAAGCCAAATCGCCAAAAAATGTAATAAAAACGGTCTGGTTGTAAATTCTCCATAGCTTGCAATCTAAAGTCACTTCCATTTGAAATCAACATTTCAACTCTCACATCTCACGCCGATAAGTGTCAACTTAGCATTTGACATAAGGTTTTAAACCAGCCAAAAAACGACTGACATGTTTATTTTTCTTCTTGAAGAGGGGAAATGAGTGTGTCGACACCATGTCATTGGAACACACGGGTTATCAGAATCCTTTCCGTGGGGCAGGGAATTGATCTATGCATCCCCAAGCGGCAATAGCGCGACCTAACATAAATTCATGAAATGAGATACGCGGTAAATAAACAGTTGTTGTGGAGTGTTTGTGTTGCATACAAAGCCCCTACATTACCACTGACACATGCTGGTGAAGATAGGACTCATTCTGCAAACAGGAACTCCGTCAGCTCCATCACTGTTGGCCTAAACACCAGCCTCTTTAACTCATCTTCCTAAAACCAGGCTACTTAACTTGTCCTTCAGGAATGCCATGCATTCGGTTTATCTGATTACAGATTTCACTCGACAAGTGTCAACATGACATCCGGGTTATTTAGGGGCCTACCCAGACTACCAGACTTGTCATTTTCTTATGGGGAAAACCCTTTTTACGGACAAGTGGTTTTTTAACCAGAATGTCCTCAATGATGGATCTTCGGAACAATTAACAGTTTTGAAGTGTGAGGTGCTCGGTTCTTCCCTTGTTTGTACATATCCAAGTAATTGAAGTTCTTAATAAACGAGCTTACATGACGTTTTATAAGAGAATTACGGGTGTCGTTGTATTTCAGCTTTCAGTCTTTTCCCTGTTGGAACCATATTCGGGTAAAAGAAATTTCATTATTTATAGTCACCCTGTGGACTGATAAGCAACAGCACGCATTACATCCAATGAGACTTTGCTTGTCACTCTGGCACTGATATATTCACTCTGGCACTGCATATATATCGAATAAAATACATGAGGCTTTAACATGTTTCTCAAAAATTAAAGCTACGGTATCCCTCAAATTACTTTGAATTAAAATTCTAGTTACATATTTTTATAACTGAATTTAAAAATTCCATTTGAAAAAATGCATTGACATCAACAGTGATCAGGTTCGCCATGGCCAACTTCAGTGAATATATAGCGACTTCAACTAAAGTATCAGTTTTTCATCCATCCTATCTTGTAATTAAGGTGTATTTGATTGATTTGCTATTGCATGAGTTTGATTACACACTATAGACTTTGAATAATTGTGTTTAAGATTGCAGATCATTATTTTACAGCTAGTAAATTTCTTTTCAGTGAGGACACGTCTTCATTGGTATGTAATTCGTATTGTTGCCGATAGGTGTAGCAAGGGGTCAAGACCGTTCCAGCTTTTGTGGATATGATTTTGCTAGACGAAATCGAGACTTTCATTTTCATAGCCGGTATGGGAATAAAAGCATTATTCTGACTGTCGTTTTTTTTTACAATTGCAACCTTGTTATATTCGACGTAATTAATGAATCAAACTAGAAATTTTTTTGAGATGTGACCAAAAGTCTTCAAAACGTTAATTAAACATTTCTGGAATGAAACTTTTCGTCGTAAACGCTGCAAATTTAAGGTTAAATGGAAACAATGATGTTCGAATCTTATACCTCACGAGGGAGAAACCATTACTTGTCTCTTTCATATTAGGATGCCGTCGGTCATGACTTTATATTTGTTATGCAACAAAGTCCACTTACTACACGTGTGTTTATTAATTATTTATGTAGGTATCTCATTAGCCATACGAAAAGTGGGTGAGTTTACTTTAATGCCGCATTAAAAAATATTCCAGCTATATGTCGGTGCTATGCATAGCTCATGGATAAAACTAGTTTTAAAGACCATCTAATTTTAATGCTCTAACGTCACGGAAGATCTGCCTAGAAGCCATTGCATATGTGTAATGACCACATGACACGTATATACTCACGTGACCACTCTTGTCCAGAATATTATTGGTCAGTTTCAGTTTCTCGAAGGACACTGTCTGTTTCATGAGCTGCTCCCCTGTGAAGGGAGAATCCGGGTGGACATTGAATCGTGCGGGCAGAGGTGGGTCTGCCTTCCCCGCCACCAGCCACGACGACCTGTGGTAGGCGTACCGATAACGCTTGTTGTCCACGGGCACGACATCCATGACGACAATGTAACGTTGTTCGGGGTCAAGGCCAGCGAAGGAGACACGTAAGGTCGGGAACATGCGCCTGCAAAACGAGTTTTTCATTGTTACATGGATTTTGGTGGTGAACTGACGCTGGGATAGTGATGCCAGTGTTCAAGGTGATCTGATCCTAACCAGTCTTGACAATGATTCACACAAGTGACACAATCCCTTCCATGGTAATAGGAAAGCAGACACCGTTGCTCCATTCAGACTACATTATTATGTTTATATTTATTAAATATTGTTGACACGAGATATTCGTGACAAGCTGACGCAAAAGCAAACCAAGTGCAACACATTCAGCAAACGTTACCACGATGAAAAGATTGGTTGAAACACAGTAAACTTAGGTTGAAAACACAACAATGATGCCCAAATACCACACATTATCGTGGAGAAACTTGTTTCTTGTCTGTTTCTGATTTGACCATGGATGTATGCTTCCTTATACTGAATAGAACAATGATGTGTTTACTAATTCATCTTTAAACACCGCTACTCCAAGTCACTTCCTAACAAGAACAGAATGATATTTACCAATATCGATATAATGCAAACACCAAGAACAAGCCACTGTTACTTTCACTGAGTTCGACTTAAGGCATCAAAAATACATAACATCAGTTTCCGTACCCCATGTCAGTGATGACATCGTATTTTCCCAGGAACAAAGGAACTGCCACTCTTGTTTTCAATGAGTTCAGCTTAAGAAATCCAAAATACTTATTATAACATCAGTTTTCACGCCACATTTCAGTGGTGCAATGATCAGTCCCAGCAATGCTATTACATGCATAAATGCATGATAAAATGTTTACAGAAGTCACAGAAGAACACGTCAAGAAAACACCAGGAACACACCCATAACATATGCTTGTAAGCCAAAAGCCGTGACCTCGTCACTTACGACAGTTTCGAGTTAACAGGTCGTAACACACTCCCCCGTGGAAACAAACATGACACTTTTTCCTTTCAGAGCGACAAATCAGAGTCGATTATCAGTAAAATTATGATACCGATCACTGTGTTGGGTATCAGGTCTTGTAGCATAATTGATGACGATTTCCTGTCTTTATGAAAGGAGGAGAGGTAGGCTAGATTACTGAACTAGACCCCACGTATATACAATTGCCGGGCCAGGAACATGCGATGCGATGGTTATCATGACCCCAGTGGGAAAGTCTACCAAGGCGTTTAGGCTTACTCATTTAGATGAAAAGACAGTGTCAAACATGGTATATCTTCCCTTGTCGATCTTTCACAACTTATCTGCCACACACAAAACGAAAGTCAGCTCAGGTCGCTTGACTAAACTCTTGTCATGAAGTCCCCCAAACAATGGCAGTTTTAAACCTGAAGTCAGTATTGTTTCTACCCCCGTTACATACTATGCCACCCGGGCTTTCAAAACACCCGTGATTACTACAGCGGTAACTCTATACTACGGTCAAGGTTTAATCGCGACAATTTTCTAAATCTCTTTTTTTTCAGAGAGCGCACGTGTTGGTTTTCAAGAAAGGGACCGGTGTTGTCTCTTTGAATCGATTTACAATTTGCAAGGTGTGTTTTCAACGTGGCACCTGTCGTCACCGATGCGTGTCTCCGGCTACAGGACTACATGCGAGCGTGTTAAGTGAGATGTACCAGGGCTAGCCGCTCGCACAGAAACACACACTCAAATTGGTCTCAAGGTCGATATTGTCACTCTGTGTGAAACACAGAATCGTTGTATTCCAGATCAGTTAATGAGGAACCAATCATTAGATGGTTGACGATATTGACATGGAATAATAAAACGGTGTTGGTGCCAGTTTTTGATGACATTATGATAATGGCTATCCTTAAATGAGTTCGTCAACTAAGTACACAATACATTCGACCAATTTAAATACTAAACTCCACGTTATGTTTCAAGTACAAAGGCGGCGCCAAACACAATGCACTATCGGATATTAGTCATTTCATAACTTTAAACCGCTAACGGGATTAATCATTATCGTTTATCTGCAAACATATTGGGTGTTAAAGGCAAAGTAGCGGTAAGAGGATCGTTGGAAATCGGTAATGACACCAGGTGTTCACCAATACCCCTCCCTGCTCTACGATTCAGGTTCGGTCATACTTCATAATGAGAGCACGAAACGTACACCCCAACAAAATGCCTCTATGTATCGATGTCACAGCAATGCCTTCGGGAGTGTCACGTACTCGGTGACACCAATCGCTGCGAGTGTCACATGTGAAACATAATGTTTTTTCCAACATTGATACTAAATGAGAATCTTACGGGGAGCGACACGTCCAAGAAGGCATTATTGAGTGCCAAGTGTCATTCCATTGACATCAATGGCATCAAGTCTGCGTGATCATTAGGACCTCTTCCACAACACACGAAAGGGAGAACAGAAAATATAAGTTTGGAAACAAACATCACCTTTAACGAATGATTAAGTATTCATTGCCACCTCGTGTATAACCTCCATGTGTAAATGGGTACGTAAAATGGCTGTGCCGACATTGAAGGCGGGATTTATACCTGCCAGGTCGAAGGTTAATTTTGCCAGTGCGCAACAGCTCAGTTGGCTGTGAAGACGGGTCAGATTACTTATGGACGCGGAAAGCTCGACAGACTGCCTTGATAATAGGGAATGAAACGTTTGTATCACATAATTAGATACTGGAAGAGAAACGTTCACTTGTGACGCTGCCTCTTGTCAAATATGTTCAGTACCCGTGTTTGGAATTGAGCCAAATTATGTCGTTGTGCGACAGGGGGTGGATCGCTGGAATACGAGGGGGACGAAACAAGGGTGTGGTAAGATAGGGCAGCGTTAGAGCTGATCCCTTACAAACCATTTGGCTTTCCTGGCGTTTTGTTGTTGTATTGATATTGGTGAAAATACATTTTCAAAGCTTCGTTCGTTGTGCATGGATTAGGCTAAATGTTGGGGATTATCGTCGCGGTGCGTTAGAGGTAATGCTGGCGATTAAAACAGGCTGCGTGTCTGTGAATATGTGTGTGTCTGAGTGTGTGTGTGTGTGTGTGAGAGAGAGAGAGACAGAGAGAAAGAGAGAGAGAGAGATACGGAGCGAGACAGAGACTGAGACAGTGGGTCTCCCTCATAACGTTAGACGTTTCTACAGTAGATTGAATAAAAGAAACGTTTCACGTCACAACTTCGTTAGTGCTCATTAATATTTAAATAATATATTAATTTAGTGATGACTGAGCATAAAGGTTTAGAACAAATATCTTTCAAGATATTATTGATCTAAAAAATGTTTTGTTCATCATTCTTGTCACGTCACGGCACATTTTGAGCATCAAACCCAGTTACCCGCAACGGTCGAGCGCTGTAACCTGTGTGCTATCCTGTCGCTCCGACAGAGCACGAAATTGCAAATGCCCGCATGTCAGTTAGTTTCTTTACATGTGATTCATCACGAGACAGTAGAGACTAAGAACTACATTTCACTCGAGACTTATTCATAAATGAACTGACAAACTAGCCGAAAAACTTTCCGATGTAAATGATTTGAGAAAAGTTAACTTAATTAACCATTGTTCCTAGCACGCAAGCATTAACTCATTCAATAATACTTTCAAAAGAAAAACCAAAAAATGTTCTTCTTTCAAATCCATCTCCATCAAGCGAAGAAAACATACACTGCTGGTATATTTTTTATGTTCTGTTCTTTTTTATCCAAATCAAAATTCCTGAATCGAGTTTCTTTTTACGTGTCGTGGTTTAATCCATCAATTCTCCTCTCATGGAAATTGAACTCACGTACAATATTCGAACATTCGGTCAGACGATGACATGGACGGCCTCAGCTGATGTATATCTAAATATAATTATGCCTTCTTTGTTCTAGGGGCCACAGAATTAAGCCCAAGTCAAGTATCCGTTAACCTGAGATCGCTCGAACTAACAACCCTATTAAATCTAGCTAGAACTGATGGTCGGTGTAGAGCATAAGAGGCGGGGAAAGTCAACCCGTTTCAATGATGAAGAGGAAGTTTGCGTGTTTGACTCCGTCAACCACCGCGAGGACATACGGGATAATATAGTTAGTAATTTGATGAAGGCGATGTCGTCACTGCAACGCACCAATGTTATTTTCTGATAGTGTTTTGCGAAATGCAGTAGCGCATTTTATCTTAAGTCGACAACCCTATTACCGGGTTTATATTCCGCCGCGATCTGCTCGAGCAAAAGGCATACATCAAACGAGTACCGAATAATGAATGTATTTCAAAAAACAAAGGCATCGTGACAAATTACTTCTTTTTAACCCCGATAAAGGCTAGTTCAAAATAACTCTTAATTTTCTCCCAACGTAGTGAACGCGTAAATTATCCGTATAGAGAGACATTAAATCCTCACACTGACAAACGGAGTAGAGATCGCGTTCTGGCTTCCACGCTTAATTACATGATACAAAATTGCCAATAACATAAGTACTAGCGAGATGAAGGCCGCGCGAGCCCCAGTATAACAGTCGTGCAACGAGATAATGCTTTAATTGGATTAAAGGATTCGGTGATGATAGTGGTTGTGATATTTCTCCTATGGGGGGATAAAGGAAACAGAGAAAATGAGAGAAATAAAAACTTTTATCAAAGAGACAAGAAACTAATTGACTAATCTATTATCATGGGAGTGTCCCCTATTTTGTGATATCTTCAGAACATTTGAATGAAAATGATATTGTTTATTCTGCCCCGATTGGCCAAGTCCAATTATATTGTCTTCTATAACACTTACATGAAGAAATCTTTAATTAAAGCTCACATTACCTATCTGCGGAGTTGGAAAGTTTTGAACTTTCTCTCAGCTAGTTTATTGTCCGCATCGTTCTTTGCAAGATAACAAAAGACATGCCTACACGCAGAGCATGAGATCGTGAATTACATACAGTAGAACCAAACACGGACAAATATTATAAATAAGTCCAGAGCTTTTCATCCACTGATAACATCCTTTATCTATATGGCATTTATCTTTTTAACCAATCGTCTATTGAACTGTTGCATGTATTTTTATCATATTCATCTCAAACAGCTTTATAGATGCAGAAGTATTGGCACTGCTTCACCCAGCATCAGGACATGTGTGCCATCAGTAACAATGTTCTAAAAATATCATCTAGAAAAAATATTTTGTTATTTTTTTCATCCATGTAAGGCTTCCTCCTATAGATATAATCAAAGTATTCTTTTAGTGATTTCCAAAGCTGGTACAGCTTGCCTGGTAATCCATTACAATTCCGAAGCTTTGTTGTTAGAGAAGAAAGCCGGAGAGTTTTATTACATACGTCGGAGAGTATTTAGTTTCGAAACGGCAACAACGAAAATCCTTTACATGTTTGATGTGTTGATATGATGTGGGTATATTCTTACTAGTTTAGTATTTCGTAACTTTGTCAAAATGTCAGTGGATTGTTTTATTTTAATGTGCAATAACAAATTCAAGAGACTCAGGGTGATGTCAACAAAGATATGATATGAATCATGTTTTTTTTTTTAAATAAATGGGATCTGTTTGCAGAAACGGGTATATATTTCTGTATGGTCATTTGAGCGTAACGCTGATTGTTCGTTAAAAGATCAACTGGATAACTGTACCGATACGGGTACAAACATATGTTAACTGGCCGCACACATGGTGGAACTATAAAGTGTGGTGGCAGTTTTGAGAAATACAGTAACGACCATTATTCAAAATTGTACTTGGTAATTAAACCAAAACAGTGCCCATCCCCACCTGGTTGATTTACCACCGTGCACCTGTTAGCGACCCTGGTGCCCACTCTGAGTTCAACAGAATTCCTCATTAACCCTTTATGAGAGAGCTACGTTAGATATTGAAAGTGCATTTGGTACTGCAATCCAAGCAAAACTATGAATATCCATGAAAAAATAAGCTTCGGAATCGAGTGGTCTGGAACACGAGGCCATAAACACAGTAATGTAGAGTAGAGTAATACTATACATTTTCAAGTACACACGAGATCGTATAAACATCTCGTTAAGAAAATTATATAATTCAAATAGGCTACTCAAACATCTTTGTTGGTATTCAACACTTGTCAAGACATTTTAATTTCATAATAATTTATATTAAGTTTTATTTGTTGCTAAAAGGGACCCGACTGTGAATACACACAAACTGTATTCGTATTGTTTGATTTTTTCATGCATAAGTTAAGTTCAATTGGACCTAAAAGTATGGTACATATGCATACCATACACCACCATAACTGTCCCCATGTCCACGATAGCTACATAGCCTTGAGACAATCGTGAAAATGATGAAAACGTTTATTATGAAAGAGGAATGGGGATGTCTTGACATTAAATTCCCAAAGGTTACTTGACCACATTTGGAATTGAACCCGCCCCACGAGCGAATACACCAGCCACTTGACTACTGAAGAACCTCCTCGCACAGGCCATGCCCCTGAGGAACAAGCTGTTTAAGCACATGGTGTTCTTAAATACGTAATGTGCTTAATATAGGTGTTTGTGTCGTTTGTGGGAGGACGGAAACTATAAATTACATCACCGTAAAAACGGAATTCGGAGCGACTGAAATTGTTAACATTTCTATAAAAGAGCGCCATGTCTCCATGAACAAGATCACATAGCATGATAAATAGGTTGATTGTTTCCTAAACGCCACGTGGTGTTGAATGCATATTACAAGCGAGCATGCATTAATTACACAGCAAACACAAGTTTCAGTATAGATAAGTACATTTCAATTGACTTCAAAATAGGTCTGACCCTACAGATTGAATAATCACCATTTTACCCTACCAGACGATCGTGTTAACCAATGATAGTTATTTGAGACAATAAACAGACACATTTAGACCATAAACTTTCTTTTTACTGTCATTGCACAATCAGGTTGCCATTGAAAGTGAGAAAGCGAGGTCCTCCCATTTTCGCCGCGGGGGTCCCGTCAATGTTGGCGCATAGAATGGAGGTAGTATTTGAGCATTCACACAAGATTTTATGGGACTTTTATAGTCTGATTTATTTAAGATTGACTCGCGAAATGTGAGCATGCGTTTAATTACTGATCACGACAAAGCCCGAATTCCCCGTGAATCGCCACCACAGTCACAACTCCTTACAAATAGTCGTTGACCGGTAATTATCCGGTTGTAATTGGAAAACAGTTTCACCATCACCTGCGTTCAGTCTCTCTCTAAATCCCCCTCCGTAATGATATCATGGGATTGACATAACAGGGCAATTTATGATCCCCGACAAGGGATAATTTGACCGCGTTAAAATGTTGCTACAAGTCAAGATCATCACAAATTAGCACATACGAATGTTTATGGGTCTGTTGTGGTCATTTGTTGAGCGTGGTCATCGTCATTATCGCCCCCCTATATACGACCATTGTCACAAAATGCTCCGTCTATTGTCCAAACAGCGACTCACAAAGCGAGCTGTGTTTGACATCCAGTGACGAGGCAGTGTAGTGGGCGATCGATCCTCGTGTTACGGGACATGTTCAGTAGCAGAGATACAGTACAAGCTCTCACTGGACTTCGTGTGTATTCCACAGCAATAGGTCGATGAATGCAATGAATCTGTCCTACCTACACCTACATGCTTGCTGGTGTCGGAGTGTGACTTCTAAACTACCAACCATAGTAAAACGGATGAGCCTGACTCGAATTTGTTAACTTTGTACCTGATAAGCCCTTTACTGGATGGGGAATTCTCTCTGACCACAGCTTCTAATATTCCAGTGCCATGACACCATATTTCATTAAAACCGCTTAATGACCGAAATTTACCTTGAATAAATCTCATACTAGACACTTGCCCAGTTTCTGTAGCTATCAGTTGCAATAGTGTTATGTCGCTTATATTTTCATAATCTCAAGTGTTAGACGTTTCAACCAGTAAACGTTTATTCCGAGTAAAATTGAAATAATTCTGCCGTCTTTCATGAAAACATATATGGTATTATAATACTACTTTGATTCAATAGTGCAATACGACGTCACTGATAAATTAAATCCATTTGAAATGCACCAATACTAAAGCATTGATAACGAAACTTTGTGTCATTGAAATAAGTTACCTTGGATTATGAAAAGAAATATTTATCTACCTGCCAGTTTTCGTAATAATCATTTCAGTTCCAAGATCGTGGAATTTGTCCCATAACTCTTTCGTCTCAAGGCGGCACTCCACACAGTCTAGTTCCCCGATCACTTTTCGTGTGTCATCTACGATTTTGCTAACTTCCGGTGTTTCTGCTCTTTCATCGTCAGCAGATTCTGAAAAGAAACGAAGAAAGAATATTCATAAAAAAGGAAGTGTTTTAATTATCTTTAATGACAGTGGTACGTTTAAGTTTTAGGAAATATAATCCTGGTGTCACATGATTCCATAGCTCAACAAAAACGCCATAAATGATATCCATATATATTTATTGATAAAACTGAGAATATTTTGGTAGTGAAAAGTTAAAGCGGCCCTTAATGTCCATACATATGAATATTGTTCGTTCATGCGCACATCTTTTGATCGATGTTAAGAAATAACGACATTTAACAGAGCGATATAACGAATTATCGGTAGCAAGATTCGACAGATATCTATGCAAGTGAGATATATTGTTTTTCGAATATATTATGATGAGATAATATGCTCATGATAAGTATGAAAATCATTCATATCAAATCATTTCAAAGATTCAGTCATGATTTCACTTATTTCTGTAGTGATATATGCGAAATGTTATCTTTCTCCATATCAGCATATTATATTAGGAGTTTTTTATTGACATGGTAATAGATGTGAGATATATTTTTGCACAAATTAAGTTTACAAAATATGACAACGAACTTCAACCTTGCTGAACATGCTTAATTTCATCTCAGTTACTTGTACGATTTGAAGTCTACGAAAATATTTACAGTTTGCTTGTCATTCTTAAACATGCGAGTGTTAACATAACGATAAATAAATTGTACCGCAATTAAGATAACGCGGAAGTTGTGAATAAAGTTAACGAGGTAAACAAAATTTGATTATGCCCTCGACTTTGGACGGAAAGTCTGTAATGCTTAAAACTATTTCAGTACAACCCCTGAAGAATTCTCATCAAGATTGGACTGAGTGGGTGGTTGGTGGCACTTCAGGGTGACTTAGCGCAGTTATCAGTAAGACATACGTAGAGATATCTACAGGCTTATCATGGTGTAAGTTGCAACTTGCTCACTGGCAGACACTGGTCCATTCATAGCCTGGATTCACAGAACATGTTCATTCACTCTAATCTGTTCATTGTAAATGGCGATTATATGTTTAAACATGGATATTGAAACATTGCAGTAATTCATACAACTGAAATTCTTTAAGTTTAGGTCTATTTTATTGAAGAAAACGTATTTAAATACTTAAGATTTTCCTTTCAAAGTGCTACTACTTGATAATCAGCTGAGGTATGATATCATTGTTTACTTATCATGATTAAAAGATATTGCTATGATTTTAAAACTTGTCATAATATGTGAAAACAAATCAATTTTTCATTCTTTTATCACATTTTATTTTTATATAAATACCATCTGTTTATTTATCATTATGAACAAATTAGCTTAACAGTATTTTATAATGGTATTTTATCTCGACTATAACTAAGGCTGTCGAATCGACATAACTCAAGGACATATTCATAATATCATACCATCACAGTTTGAATTTTACTCTACTTGCAACCCGTAATTATTTTTGATGAAGTAGACAGTTGGACGGTATTGATCAATGTATACTTTCTGTATGTGAAACACATCTTTGTATCACTCTTACATTACTCTTAACGACTCAGACGGTTAGTGTAAAACATTTACTTGTCTCAAGTTGTTATCCTACAGCACAAGTCATGTGAAAATTAACGGAAACCACGCTTCTTTCACTATATCCATTAATGGCTCATTCTGTCGCGAGGCATTTTCTTAATATGTGAAGTAAAGTTTGATTTCCTACATTGATATAACTGAAAATATGTTTAATATATACCAAATATCATTTTATATATGCAAGCAGTTAAATATTATCATGAAAATACATGCACGTATGGCGTTTATGATTAGTACAATAAATGGGAAATGGTATGGGAAATTAAACATCATCTACTATAGACATATCACTGTTAATATTTCTTCCGATTATTTTACTAGTTAACTAATAAGTGTTCGGTTCAGCACCGAGGATGGACGCCCGTATCAGTGTAACGACCTCACCGAGTGAGATTACGCATGTTCTATATGTTCGTTTGTCAAACACAAATATGTTTTGTCGTTGACTTATTACATAATACGGCAATAATTATTCGATACTAATCAGTCATGGCGCTGACGTTTGATATAACATAAACACTGATGTCAAATGATTATTATATATTCCATGGTAATAGAGTAAAATTACGACGATTTTGGTTGTAACGTCACTTTGACTTGGAAACGCCTAGACTGGGCCTGGAACCAACTCTTATCGGAAAAACAACTTAGAGGGTGTGTAAACTCCCATAGAAAAAACCGCCAGGCTCAGACCAGAGCCTATGGACGCTGAGATATTGCAGAGACAATTTGAGAATTCTTGGAGCCTGAGAAAAATTGGAGGTATTCTAACTGACTACGTAAACCCACAAATGTTAGGCATGGGGAATTTTTAACAAGGATCACGAAAGCCCACCAGCGTCGTTCACTGACAGAGTGTATACAGTTGTAAGGGGGCTCGGAGTATTGTGTCGAGTCGTATACCACTTACCCAACACAATATATCAGGCCTTAAGATGCCAAATGTACAATTTTCATTTCTTTGGGTCTTTTTGAGGGTGATGTATAGCCCCTTGACATTTGTTCACGTTTGTAAAAAATATGGAGTGTGTATTTTGAAATATTTGTGTTATCTTATTACTAACAGATGAACGGTTAGACAACAAAATAGATAGACGTAATGGGAAAATGTTTTGTAGTTTCTGATACTAGTATGCGGAACCATTTTCACGTCCCATCTCGAATACACCCACGGGTCTTCATTATAATACGGTATACAGGCAGGCTGAAGTTATTGAAAAGAATTAATAAGTATAAAGATATTCTTACCAACTGTTATTTCGATATCATCGTCTTCTTCTTCTTCTTCTGGTACTGGGACAGGCTTGTGAGTTTTTGTCGTTAATGACCCCCCAAGAATAGCAGCAATACTGAAGTTGGTGGTCTTTGGTGACGAAACAGAGGATTCTCGAGTCACCGTGACGATGTCGTCACTGTCAGCGTCCCCCACAACATCAGATGACCTGTTCACAACATCGTCAGCCTGTACGTCCATCCTATGACAGTAACAGTTCCTTGGAGGTGAAGTAGATTCTTAACTTCTGTACTGTGATCCGTCTAACTCCGCTCTCTGTGATTACTGATTCATGCGCCTATTTCACAAATTTTCATCCTCTGTTGTTGACTTCTCAAGTGAAATGGTCCTGCCTCGTGGAAATTACCTCAAGAAAATAGAATTCAGACTAATCATCAACACACAATCGCCTATCGCACGCAACCTTTCTCAGTGGGTCTATAGTCAAGAGCTTCACCTCCGTTGCATGTTACGAACGCCATGATTGGCTAATGTAAAGTCGCCATTCAGATATTGTAGGCGGGTCTATGTGTTCTGCTCGCGGATTAGGTATCACTTAATTGGTCGACGCGATACCGTCTCTTTCAACACATAACAGCTTCCGCTAGTCTTGTTACACTCGGGGGGCTAGAGAGGCATTTAATCATCTGGCCCCTGACCTAGGGTCTCTAACTCACGCTGATGGCGAGGCCAGGAGACACTGTGGACTGCATCGACACAAAGCCGGTTCATATTACGTCGACTAAAACCACAAGCTTCACTTTGTTTGAGATTGTGTATTGTTGAAGGCAATACAATATTTCTTAATCTCACCATATTTTTTTAGGGTGAGGAGTGTCGGGGATGCAAACGTTTTTAATCCAGCTTCTATAGGTAATGGGAACTCCCGTCCAACGATAAGTCGCAGATCCATTTTAACACTACCCTGTTTTCTCTAACAGAGAACTTGTTTATATAACTGGAACCAGGGCAATTTATTCTCCTGGAAACTGTCACTAAATGAAACGGCAAAACACTGCTATTTGCTCTTGCGTGTTACAATGAACTGAAAAAGCTAAGCTCAATTTTTCAACTTGATTAAATTCTCCTCACAAAACCACATTTCTTCATTTTGATTTCGAAAATAACGAAGAACCTGTCAATCATGTGTTTTGCCTTTTGAAAATTCTATGAAAATACCGTGTACTAATTATAATAACCTTGAAACTACCAGAGTATAAGCATAACAATTTCATCTGATTTGACCAGAGCATAAACAGTTTAAATTCTAGATGTTACAAATGAATACGTTTAAACATCTAAATATTCTATCGGAAGAACAATAGTTATATTTAGAATGTTCAGTCTCAGTAGAACATGTTTATGCATGAAAACGATTTATCCTAGCACCTTATGCGTTTCATGGTTAACGGCAATCCTGGGACGCCGGTGCTTAAAGTGCTCGCAACACAAGGACCAGGTTCGACCCTTAGGACTCTTAATCGGATTCTAATACTATATGTGACGCAAATCCCCGGTTTTCGCTTTCATCGAGAGCGGTAAAAAGGGATAAAATTATTAGTTTTTGACATGGAGCAGTTTTAAATGAAGCATGTGTACTGGTTAATGCAATTTTAGTGAAACTTTGTAATATGAAATGTAAGATTTATTTTCACCTCAGCATTATAAAATGCTCGTACTGCGATTTTTACATCTTATATACTTTTGAAAACACAAAACGCAAGAGAAGAATCAGATTCGATTATTTGGAGAAAACAATTCCAACTAGCACAGAGGTGAAGATATATACCGCCGATAATCAGAACAGTACCTGCGTCACATACACAGAAGTAACTGTTATTCATGTATGTTGTTGTAAATACGAAACATGTGATATAGACATGTAAACCACGGTTAGTAGTTAGGTGCAAACCACAAATATTATATTATATATCAAAATATAACTTGTAACCCTGTTTAGACAAGCTTGTGAAACAAAGCAGTAAATGTACACACAATTCGTACACACAGTAAATGTTCACACAAATCGTACACACAGTAAATGTACACACAAATCGTACACACAGTAAATGTACACACAAATCGATGAAATCGTGTCCCAAAACAAGAATTCATATAATTTTGTATAAATCATGGTTCAAATATATTACCTATACATACGTTATTATCGCCAAAGAATTAAATACACAAACATGCTTAACTGTAACTTCACTACTACGTTAGTGCTAAAATCGCGATTAAACTGTAAAAATGTCTGCATTTCACCATAGCAGCGTTTGGTCCGTATCAGTTCCAGTTGTGTAGCGTTGTTGTGCGTGCATGTGCATGTGTGCATGAACGAGACATAATAACAACTACAAACCCATAACGAAAGAAATCACGTCTAAGCTGTTGCATGTATACAAATGTATTTCAGCTGCCGTTTACATGTAAATTCAAATCGTCAACACCCGAAAACAACCAGTCTCAAAAACCCTTCTTAAGGTTTCCCAACTTAATGTTAATGCAAAATTATTATGAATGAATCCCCTAACATTAGGGATGACACCCAGCTTTCTTGTGTTAACTAGTTGAACATGTGCATCAGCCATGGTTATACAGGTTGACGGTTGAATGATGGGCACATTCATTAGGTACTGGATTTTTATATAAAACAGCTCTTAAAATATGCTACTCATGCATTTGTCTGGCACGAAGAAACTGTTGATCTCCAACATTGCCATGTGAATCAGATCAGAAATATTTATGTGCAAAATGGTAATAAACCATGACTGAAAATGCTGTTTGTAAACTACGATCACACTGTGATCATGCCGACATTGTAAACAGAGCTGAAATACATTAAGTGCCAGTTATGATGAAAACTGCCGTGCCGACATTGTAAACAGAGCTGAAATACATTAAGTGCCAGTTATGATGAAAACTGCCGTGCCGACATTGTAAACAGAGCTGAAATACATTAAGTGCCAGTTATGATGAAAACTGCCGTGCCAAAATAAACAGGGCTGAAATACATTAAGTGCCAGTTATGATGAAAACTGCCGTGCCGACATTGTAAACAGAGCTGAAATACATTAAGTACCAGTTATGATGAAAACTGCCGTGTCTACATTGTTAACAGTGCTGAAATATATTAAGTACCAGTTATGATGAAAACTGCCGTGCCTACATTGTTAACAGTGCTGAAATATATTAAGTACCAGTTATGATGAAAACTGCCGTGTCTACATTGTTAACAGTGCTGAAATATATTAAGTACCAGTTATGATGAAAACTGCCGTGTCTACATTGTTAACAGTGCTGAAATATATTAAGTACCAGTTATGATGAAAACTGCCGTGCCTACATTGTTAACAGTGCTGATATATATTAAGTACCAGTTATGACCAAAACTGTCACACATACACTGTAAAGAGTGATGAATTCTGTTTTCTGTCAGTTATGATCAGAAATGAATATTTGCGTAGACCGTGTTGAAATCTCATATCATCATCATCGTTTTTAGCATACATCCAAACCTGTATGTCGTCCAATGTCACTTTGTAAACCATGGAGTCAGAAACAAGCTTCCATCACAACGATCATGCCAACATTGATTATGAAAAACTGCGATGAAATTATTGCTAACATTTCATAATTTATGTGTTATCGATAAATTATAAACATGTGAGAGTGACACAACCTCTCTCTCTCCCTCCCTCCCCCTCTCTCTTTCTCAAACACACACACACACACACACACACACACACATGCACACACACACACACACACACATTTACACATATATATCGATACACATTGCGAGATGTTCGGTTAAAACAGGCATTTATATACCTCAAGATAAAGTAGATTCGATTAATTGTATTCTTGGTTTTATGATGGTCTTCCGTATCTACTATGTATATCCCAATATGATTAAGTATATAGCACGCTAGTTCGAGTTGGTTTAGTTCACGGTAGTGTTTGTGTGACATCACGACGTGTTAGTCTCATACGAGGAAGACCAAGACAACACGGTGCTCTGCCAAACCAAGCATCAGCCACGACCACTCCGGGATTGATGTTGCACTGATTGGTTCCTGGCACGCCAAAGGGAGGAAACTCTTCACAGATCGGTGTCTCGCTCTACTGCAGAGGACAAAGCAGGAATCAGGTTGATAACACCGAGTCTTCAGAATGTGCTGTTAAAGTATTCAGTAATCAAATTAAGGTAGACATCTGCATGCTGTGGGGTGATATTTATCGTCACCATTGAGGTGTAAATTAGAAACGTGCCTTCATTGAAAACACTCGCATCAGTCAGCATGTGCCGGGTCAGGCCGGTGCAGACACCTCAGAGAGGAATCACAGGTTGAGCAGGGGCCAGTAACAGCGTCTCAGAGTGGGTCATGGTGTATCCGAGTAGATCATGGTGCATCAGGGTGGGTCATGGTGTGTCAGGGTAGGTCATGGTGTATCATTGTGGGTCATGGTGTATCATTATGGGTTATTCTGTATCAGAGTAGGTCATGGTGTATTCGAGTGGGTCATGATGTATCAGGGTGGGTCATGACACATCCAAGTGGGTCATAATGTATTAGAGTGGGTCATGGTGTATCCGAGTGGGTTATGGTGTATCAGAGTGGGTCATAGTGTATTTCTGTGGGTCATGGTTTATCCCTGTGGATCATAGAGTATCCGTGTCTGTCACGCTGTTTCAGACTTGATCATGGTGTATCAGAGTGGGTCATGATGTACCAGAGAGGATCATGGTGTATGGGAGTGGATCATGGTTTAACAGAGGTGGTCATGGTGTGTGCGATTGGGTTATAGAGGCTCAGAATGGTTCATAGTGTGTGGTGGATCACGGTGTCTCAGAAGGATCATAGTGTATCCGTGTGTT
The DNA here is from genome assembly GCF_037392515.1 of Haliotis asinina. Lineage (NCBI taxonomy): Eukaryota > Metazoa > Mollusca > Gastropoda > Lepetellida > Haliotidae > Haliotis > Haliotis asinina. The sequence continues at coordinate 50,467,788 of NC_090291.1, read as the reverse complement.
GCATGGTGTTTGAGAGTGGGTCATGATGTCTCCGAGTGGTTCATTGTGTATCCGAGTGGGTCATGATGTATCCAAGTGGGCCGTGGTACCGGTGTACCAGGGTGGGTCATGGTGTATCCGAGTGGGTTATTCTGTATCAAATTGAGTCACGGTGTATCCAAGTGGTCACGGTGTATCAGAGTCCGTCATGGTGTATCCGAGTGGGTCATGTGCAATAGAGTGGGTTATGGTGTATCAGAGAAAGTGAAGAAAGTGAGCCATGGTGTATACGAGTGGTTCATGGTATATCAGAGTGGATCATAGTGTATCCCTGTGAGTCATGATTTATCCCTGTGGATTATAGTGTGCAGCATATCCAACACTTGATATTCATACTGTAATTATTAATTGCTGAAAAATAACAAAGTGTCTTTCAATTTGACTTTGAATATCAAAATCCCCAAATATGATATGCACCATTTGTATGTTTGTCAATTTGTTACCTGTTGACGTGCGTAACGCTAAACAACTTCACACACTCGTTTCTACCTTTACATTACACTTCTTTATCACTTTATCCCTTGCCAAAAATATAATGCCTTTTCACAATGGATGTTAAGATAACGTATATGTAGATTCATATGTTGTCCTTGATAAAAAACGTAAACGGGAACGTTTGGGATACAGATACTTCAACCCTAATTATACTCACATGCAGAAATAAAGGGAACGTCTGTATCTGGCACACTTTATTCCAATAATCCAATAAGTCATCTTCGTGAATTATTAATGTGGTGGTCTGCTAAAATAATACAAGGTCGTACTATAAAAGGCAGGAAATAAACAATGGTGTTATTAATTACTCAGGAGACGCCTATTGTTGTCATGGGGTTGGAGGTGGTAGCTCGGTGTTTGTCAAATGACTCCTCGCCACTGAATTGGTCCCTCGGTGATCAATGCTTAGTAGCCAGACCACCCGACGTCCCAGCATGGTTTGGTCTCACTCGTGATAGGAGTGACGGTTCATTTTCACTTAAATCGGTCTCGAGAGTGTCAAAATTCATGGCCTCTGGGGCGGGTTGACTGCAAGCTGATCATCAATGTTTGCGGCAAATGTTTACCAGAAATAATTTTGTGGGTGGAGCATCTTATATTCTTAATTATGTTTTCATATCTGACATTGTTAAATAAGACTGTTGTTTCATGTTTTACAAGCGAATGCATTTATAAATTTAGTCACACAACCTTTCTACGAAAGGAAATAATTACAGACATACGGACACAACACATTACTGTAGACACCCTTTGTTTAAATTTGCATTCTTGTTGAAAGCTAATATCTCTTTTAAAAACTACTAAAATATCTTTAGAGTTTTAGTACCTTTCTACTTACAGTGTTTTTTAAATTGAGACACAATAACGAAAACACATAATTAATGTTAGTTACATTACCTTTTTCTGCTTAACCATTTGTTTTTCAAATACTTTCGGGCGGTGGGATAGCCTAATGCTTAAAGCACCTGAAGACCCGGGTTCAATTACCCACATCGGAACAATGTGTGAAGCCAGTTTCTGGTGTCCCCGTGACGTTCCTGGATTATTGCTAAAACTGAAAAAAAACTGAACTCACTCACTCCAACGATTTTACCATATTCCAGATACTGGCACTACTAGCTGATTGTTGTGATGATGGTACTATTCAGAAGAACCAATGTATTATCATCAAATCCCCAGACAGCATTAGTTTATTCCACTTGATACTGTAATTTATATAACAAATAACGGAGGCAATCCGCCTCTCAGTGCTAATACACAATTAAGTGACATCAAGTAAAAGAGTAATTCCGACAGCAAGTTGATTTGACTATCAAAGACTTCAGCTTCTACATTTTTGTCACACAAACACATCCATCTCGTTCAGCCCTTGTCATCAATCTTTAATCTTTACTCAGAGGAGTCTAATCATGTCCTTTGTCACTATTGCATTCCATTAAAGGGTTTGTGATGTGACCCTCCTGTGCCTTTCGTAGTTGAGTTTGACCGAACTCAGGGCGATAAGGTGATGTTTCCTTACTTCCAATATCCCAAGGGAAACGACCTCTTCTGAGAGTCGCTTTTATCTGGTGCGGACGGCTCTGTTTCCTCAATTTAGCACAATTAGAAATGAATTATCATCTTCAAGTGATGCATTTCATGACACCTTCAGTAACTTCCGTTCTACCGATAGCAGGAAGATGCCAGCGAGAGGACGCAACGGGATCTCGCAAAGTCTCGCGGGACCGGAAGTTCTCCCGTTCGCAATATATCACTTGTTATCATGGCGTTTTGAGCGGACAAGGCTGCAGAAGGAAAACACTCTGTTTTTCCTCTCCCATGGGCAAGTGTATCTGTTAGGAAAATGTGTAACAAATTTGTACGTTTCGTCAAATATTCAAAGTTGATTCTCCGGGGATAGTTGCGCGCTTATCTTGCAAATAGCCCTAGATACATGTCTCCCTGCAGCAATTTGGCGGCTCTTGCGTCCGTCACTATCAGGATTCATATTACTCAAAATATAGCACCTCCGTTAGTTAACACATAAATATGCTTAAGGGGTTTTGATAGTGATCGTTTCAGCCTCTACGATGTGTTTTCATTAGTCTGAAGTGGCGAAACCAAATACTCCGTTTTTTTATGAAAGCATTGCAATTCTTAGAGTACAGATTGTCGACGATTGTGTTGTTTGTCATAAAAAAAGGTCGCAATTCATCCGAATACATTTGTGTGCAACTATATTATTATGAAACATCATTAATGTGTCCTGAACTCACTATAGTGAAACATCACTTTACATGTGTCTTGAAGTATCTGTAATGAAACATCATTCATGTGTCTTGAACTAACTATAGTGAGATATCATCAATGTGTCTTGAAGTATCAATAGTGAAACAGCATTAATGTGCCTTGAAGCACCATTAGTGAAACAGCATTAATGTGTCTTGAAGTATCTAAAGTAAAACAGCATTAATGTTTCTTGAAACACCAACAGTGAAATATCATCAATATGTCTTGAAGTACCAATAGTGAAACATCATTAATCTGTCTTGATGTACCTATAGTGAAACATCATTAACATGTCTTGAAGTACCCATAGTGAACCATTACCCAGTGTGTCCATGAAATACCCATCGCGAATCAGTATCATTTGAAGCACCTGCATCAATTATGTATCTTGAGTTACCCATAGTGAAACAGCATCAATGTTTCCTGAAGTACCTTCAATGAAACATAATTTATGTGTCTTGTAGTACCTACAGTGAAACATCACTGATGTGTCTTGAAGTACCTACAGTGAAACATCACTGATGTGTCTTCAAGTACCTTCAGTGAAACATCATTGATGTGTCTTCAAGTACCTTCAGTGAAACAACATGGATGTCTCTTGAGGTACCTTCAGTGAAGCATCATTGATGTGTCTTGAAGTACATGTACTTAAAGTGAAACATCATTAATGTCTCTTAAAGTACCTACAGTAATACATCACTAATGTCATACTATAAGGTACATATAGCAATATATATAACACAGCATTAATGTGTCTTGAAGTACCTTCAGTGAAACATCATGGATGTGTCTTGAAGTACCTTCAGTGAAGCATCACTGATGTGTCTTGAAGTACCTTCAGTGAAACATACATTCCTTTAAGTACCTTCAGTGAGGCATCATGGATGTGTCTTGAAGTACCTTCAGTGAAGCATCATTGATGTTCCTTTAAATATCTTCAGTGAAACATTATGGATGTGTCTTGAAGTACCTACTCTGAAACATCATGTGTCTTGATGTTCCTCTATCTTAATCTTGCTGATATCGTTGAAGACTTTGACAATGGTTGACCGTGTTCAGCAAGTTGAAAATCTTAAAAGTTACACGTCGTTAATGTGTGAGCAAAGCAAGTCTACTTCAGCAATGTTTGTGCATGACCGAACATACATCTAACGTCTAACGTCAAATCATAGTTGAAATCTGCTAATGTAGGTTTAATGCGAATACCGCTGGAGCTCTCTGGTTGATGCTGAATCGGAATGTAGTTGTGTATTTGTAATGTATGTCTTTCAGACTAGAAAGAAGCCCTGGTGAGATGGGAGATGGCTTCTTACTGGACGTTTCACAGATAGTATGGGCGGAAGGGAAAGGATTACACATTGAGGTCAGGGACGGTAGGGCGTACTTTCTAATGCATAAATGGAATTACACCCCAGTCTTTCTAGTGTCTTTGAATTCGAATAAAAAGTTGAATATTTCTTTTGTATGTTGAACAGAAACTCAGTTGAATCTTTCGAATAAATGATGCATGGACATACGGTTTACAGCTGTTTAGAAAGTAAGTTGTTAAATCTCGAGCTCGTTACTTTCTGACGAAGCTCACTATAGTTGGCTGTCGACACTGTGTGTTGTATGCGTGAAATACATAAGCCTCGTCCGATTTTGCCGTAATGAAACGCTGGTCACACTCACTTGAACAAGCAACGGTAACAACATGACTTTTTGGATCGGAAATTAGTGGATCGCATGAGCAATATGAAACCTGTTTCCTGTATTTTGTATTTTGCTACTCAGTGAGCACATTTGTAATCAATCATTATAAAGTAGAGAAGTCATTCAAATCGTATGTAATCGGAGTTGCAGTTTCAGCGTCAATGACTGGTCTTGGAACTAAACTCACGATGTATTTAATCAAAGCGGTGGAATAACGCTTCAAAATATTTCACTAAACAGAAGAAACGCTCAAGTTATGGATGATTGTTATAGAAGAGCTGAAATATTTGTCGCTTCTCTCTGTCCTTTCATTGCTCGACATGTTGATCTTGAAAAGGAGGGTTCATATACAACACTGTATAGATCTGATTACACTCAATATTCACTGGGAAACTACAATAGTCTCACAAAAGCACAACTTCCCACCAAGTCAAAGGCGTTCGATTACAGAAATACAAGACAAGAGCTCGAGTTGATTTGACGCTAGTCACTAACGCATCTGTGAAAGGCGAAATGCTTAGTCATTACATACAGACAGACAAGAGTATACATACGATGGAAACTGACCCAGAAGCTTTTATTAAAGCCCATGCGTGTTTAAATCACCACTTTCGTTGGATAATACCAGTAGACGGTTTGGTGAGAAATTGGCTCCGGGTTTGTAATCGCAAATTTGCAGTTGGTCCTGAACGGTTGGCGTCAGCGGAGGCATAAATTGTTCATCAGCACACGAGTCAATTCGAATCCACATTCTCTACCCTGCCTTCCTGGCGCTCCCAATCTGGCTTGTGTCGCTAAAAGAAAGAGCTTGTCAAAGATATTTCACAAATTAGCGCATATCTTAACAACCTGCCACCGTCACCGATGACGACGTTTAAAACACGGCGATAATGACGACGGAGCACTCGCGGAGTGTCTTCCGGCTCCCGCCCATGGCGACACCTCACCGCCGTGTGTTCCTCCGCCGGGAGATAATAGGCCAAAACATCACTTGCATTTAGATTCGGGTTGTTATTAGGAAGGATTAGAGTAGAAGGTAACCCCGTTTTGCATGGAATTGCAGGTTTGGCGCGTCTTGTGATCTGTCGGAAAGTCTGTCAATGGTTCTGTACAGCTATTCTTCGAGACTAATAAAAACTAACCTCTCATTACACCGGCCGCTCAAAGCACTTAGGTTTCTGTAGGGAGATAGGTGCTGCAGGCATGGAATCCTACTGGTTTTATGTAAACATGTGGTAGTCAGTTTTTCTTTTCATAAAAAACGGTTTCTTTGCATTATTTTCGATCGATTACATTATTTTCGATCGATCGATTTGTTTTATGAGAACGTCTTTAAAGTTAACCTACCCTTTTGTTGATTGTGTGGATTTGTAAAGAATGAATTATCCAATTCATAATTAAAATGTTACTATTCTCTTTTTTATATAAGTATATATGAACAATTTGATTAGTTGCTGAAAGAAGGAACTGTACCTGTTGTGTCAAACGCTATTTTCATATGTCTGAAACAGTGGCTAGACAAATTACTAATTTAACAGGAAAGATCAACTTTTAGCTCCTTTTGTCTGCGATACCAGTTGCCACCGAGCCAAAATAATGTACCAAAACAAAATTTCATTATTATTTTTTTACTATTTTTTTTTAGGATCAAGGTAACATGAGAACATTTTAAAAGAAGCATATTCTGGGTTTGTTCCGCATGCTGTCACTGGGACGAAGATGTGGTATTACATATTGTCGTGGTAACCATCTTGACTGTGTTTAAAGTACTGATGAACATGATGAACATTTATCTCCTGTTGGGGTTTAGGAGTCAGCTAAAATACCACAAAGGTTCGTTCAGAGCTTAACTTATCTACTGTCCTTTTGAGACCTGGGCACAATTTGGGCAAATATCTCTTCACATTGAAGTATAACCCTTATAAAGACATATTAATAATAGTTTCAAGGCGCTTTACCGGACCAAGAAGAGTTTTTTTTATTCGTATACTTGGTTGATGATTTCAGGAAAGGGACTTTGGAATCCCACCCCCTCCGGTGTCTTGTGAATAAAGAACATGACTTAGACGTTTTATCTCGTTCGGCGACCGATGAAAAAAAACATGAAAAGTATTCAAATGCTATAATTATTCCGGGGCTATATTTCTCATTGACGACTTTCATCAGTCAGTCTGCCCGTGGCACATACTGGCATTAATTCTACGGTGTTTCCTTGGAGATATGAGTTTGTTATCTCTGTGAAGATAATATCGTGATCTAATATATCCTTTACTGAAATATTCTTTAGATCTTTGTAAAAAGTCAAGATTCAAATCCTTTGCAATGCTTTCACTCGATAGCCTTTCAGAATGGTGTACTCATACCAAGAGACCATTGGTAAAATATTTAATGACAATGCAATGTAACAGATATGCAAATATCTGTGATTCTCGTAAACGACAAGCAGGGTTATTCTCTCTGTGACACGGAACCATCGTTATGGCATATTTTACACAAAATAGATCGAATTATCTAAATACAGCGCGCTTCACATTCTGACAGGAACCTCTTCTTTCACTCTATCTTTGTCACCCAGCTAAAGATCAAATAATATTTCCCTACAACCTGTCAGCCGTGTTATTTACTTACAGAAACGTTTTTCGCGAAGCACAGAAGAATGATAAACATATTTGCTCGAAGTTGATAAAACCATTTTTTCGTAGTAGAATGTTTATTATGCAAATGAAATAACGTGGGACCTTTTAACTGAATAAAGGGCAAGGAAGAGGCGCCCAAGATATTCCAAATTTGGTCTCTGCTCACCATCACTGTTTTGTCAGTGTAGTGTAATTGCCTTATGTTCAACGAAACCAAGTTGCTAGGGCAATATGATATGGTTTTGAGACAAAAACGGCGAGGAAATTTCTCGGAGAGACCATCTCGGTCGCATCAAATGTCAAGTTACGATGAACAATATGTTTATTATCGATCTTCCAATGAAGAAAACAGCCATTCGCGATTTCGAGAGACAATCACGGCCTGCGTTTTTTGTCAGGAAGCCAAAATGTCAGACTCTCACTTAAACGCCACCTCTCGCGGAAACATAATTGCCTGCGAGTATATTAGCAGGTCGTGGTCTGACAGGCGAAGGTTTGGTCAATATCATAGAAAAATTGTCAAACCAATTCATTCAAATTCTTTTCCGTTTGAATGACACTTTTCGCTGGGGAAACTATAAAATATTTAGCACATTTCCTCGTTGGATGGAAGGCTGTCGCAGGTTGAAGTTGTCAGAAGAATTTTGATGTTTGTTCTGAGACAGAACAACAAGATGCGAATAACAGGAGTACGTTCTCACACCTTATTTACCATTTCCCGGGACAAAAGGAATATTAAAACTCAGCGTAGATTTTATTGCAGGTACCATCATGCTCAAACATGAAGACATCCTGTCAGCGACGTTTAGTAATAATTTTAACAATTGCTTCAGAGATTATATTATGTTCAATCAAATTATGACAATTAGGCGCTATACAGTTTGAAGAAAATAAAATTGTGTACTGCTCCCGCTAAATGACGGTAAATCATACACGTATATATACTATTCACATTATCAAATGAAAGATTTGTGTTGTTTGTCAAATATTCTTCGAAAACAGTGTGGAGGATCTCGATGCTTCGCGTGTACTATTCGTATTAACCATTAACTGCATTTTACCTCATTTACCTATCTCGAAGTATATACTATTTTCCTGTATGCGGATGATCGTACTTTATTTGTGTCTGTTGAATCCACCGTATCCTATGTTTTTTTCTATTTATTTATTTTTAATAAAATGATAAAATGAAGTATTCATAAAATGTGCAATCTATATAAAGTTAAAGCAATGAAATAGATTGGTTTGAATAACACCCAATATCCGGATGTGTAACATTGTCCGTTTTAAAGCTGTTCTTCATTGCTTGTTAACATAACTGTAAACGAACGCATGTTGGATTTTTACATATTCTTGCAGATTTGTCTACTCCAACAACATCCCAGGCATGTGCCTTTTTGTTGGAATCACCGGGAAAAGAATATGAATTAATATGCAAGTATATGAATTCTTGCATTCGCTGCATGTATTTATGGTACTCTTTAGTGACCTTAGATCTAAGTGATGTTGTTAAACCAGATTTGTCAGGGTGAACAGTTTTTTGACGCCTCTCGTTACAAAACAGAAAAATCCGCGTTTCTGGTTCTTTGCTACTATGCGTTGACTCGTAATTGTTAACATGGTTAGATAACTTGCTTAGGCTTCGTGCGTGAGTGAAATTTATATCAAAGACATTGACATTACCAACCCTGTTACCAGGGGCCAAGCCATCGGAAAAAAACATCACGTAAATTTCCGGTAGGTATAAATAAGAAAAGGGGTTATATAAAATATTTCATTTGGATTTAGATGTGGAAAGAATGTTCATTCATATTATCAATATGACTCTAAAACCGCGAAGGAGCGCCATCACCTGTGTTAGGGGTGAAGTAAACATCGCGCTAATCAGTAAGCACCGATAACAAATCCTGCTAATAATGCTGTATTTTAAAGTGAATAAGCAAAACTTGATTTCATTTACTTTCTCGGGAATTTAACCTTGTGACTGCCGGCTCGTCAAAATTTTGACCGGATCTCACACAAGGCAATCAGTTTGATACACGTTACCCAAAGTCGTGGGGTTGGGCGGGGGAAGTGGCATGGTGCCATAGTTGGATGGTGTTTACGTTTGAGTGGAATAAACAACTTATTGCAAACATATATCTACGCTTCAAACTGACGGATGTCCATTGTGAGTAGGTTTCTACAGATGGGTATTTTACGACCGCTTTTATAAGTTGTAAGTTGACACTGTGGGAGTCCCTCTACACCGCCTCAAGTCCCAGACAAGGCCAAGTACGGCTGTGTGTCGACTTTGAAAAACGCGGGATTTGCAAGTCATAGATACGTCAGTATGCAACTTGGAGGGGACGATGTGCTTGATGGAGGTTGCAGACACTCCTGCATTTTGGTAAAACACATAGCAACAGATATAACAATAAGAAAAATAATAATAGTAATTATTATTACTTTCTTTATTACAAGCATCGTGTTTTAAGCACGTAGATATAAGAATAGGGGTAATCGATTTGCAAAGGACAGTGTGCAACCTGGTCTGTCATACAGACAGTGAAACAGACATATCAATATTAAAACAACCACCCACCCACCCCCAAAAAAAAATAATAAATAAATAAAATAAATAAATAAATAAATAAACACGCAAGTCTTGATTTTCAGAAACTGAAGAAAGTCTCTGGTCTCCTCTTCATTACATTTATTATTACAATTTAGGAACTTTTTTCTGTACACGAGAGAGACTAAAATAATGTCTTTGTCCAACTAAGGACACACTAGCACTTACTTCGAGCCTCCAATTGGCGTGTGAAACACGGGCAAATGGGGACAAATCCTCCGTAACGATTTTTATGAAGCTGGTGGTTAATGTTAGAATGTTGTAATGTCGGAGACAGCAGTGATGAAATTCCTTGCAACCACACACACATAAAAGGAATACAGAACGCTCGAATGATCTCGGTTTTCGTAAGAATACTAATACTACAAAAACGACTCATATGTTTTAGTTGTGTATGGATGTGACTTAGTGTATAAGAACATATAAATTACCTTCGTACTCCCCCCTCCCTCCCCAGTGACTCGTCATGTGAACATTGTTTTTCTTATCGCATTAATGATTATACATTTGTTGTGAAACAAGTGCTCTCGTAATGAAAGTCGTCAGTGCAAAGCAGATAAATTAATATATTATTATATTAAATACCGTAAACAGCACCCGGTCTTTTAGCTATCGTTTGCTTGTGTAGAAAGGGTGACGGGGTAGCCTAAAGGTAAAAGCGTTCGCCTGTCACGCCGAAGACACGGGTTCGATGTTTGAAGCCCATATTGCTTTAATAACCCTAAAAGCGGGGTAAAACTGCACTAATTCGTTTGTGCACTAATAAAGATCACATACTGCTGAGTTGTTTTAAGTGTACATCTGTACATTAAAAGTGGCCCTGCTTCTTTAATACAAAGCAATGTCTGTAAAATGAAAGGCCTGCCGGGATTAATCACACACACTTACTCCAGAACTTTTATCATAAATTGTCTGTCTCCCCAAGATATCGCAGTTCAGGGCCTGGTGGTGTGGATTTGTTCAAGATCAACCTTTACTGTTGGTGAACGCAAAACATTGCAATAATAACTCGAGTATTTGCTATTTAATTTGCGTGCCCTACACTCCGACACAACAAGCCGTACATATAGATTTGATCCCAGATCTTACTCTAATCATAAAGTGCAGGCAGCGCCTCCTACCTCAGTTAAATAACGACTTGGATATCGCCCGAGCGTGTGTTACGTCGCCGAGAGACCACGTTCTTTGTCGTCACGTGACGGGACATCATAATATCTAACGACTCTCGTCACTGTTCGGCAAGAAGGCCCAAATCCCTCAGATCTCTCGATACAAAGCTTCTCGGGTCTTGGTTGATCTCTTGACTTTCAGTTTACCCCGTTTGTTGTGGCAGAGTGTCGAGTCAGGCCCATGTGTCACTACCTACACATTTAAGACACGTTTTGCTGGGAGTATTTGCAAATAAGACACTCCTTCTCAATCTGGGAAGATTTAGACTGTCTTTCTGTAATCGACAAACGTGTCCATACGAGACTGGGGATAATTCTCCATTTTTCTAATGGATTTAGGACAGGCTGGTTAACCCACGGGCCTCGATTTGCCGTGACACTGGGCAGACCAGTGTTATAGTCACATCTGAAACTATGAATGAAACCTTGGAGGTGGCCGTAGATGAGACTCAGCGGGTCAAATCCTCAATTAATACCAAAATATTTGCTTAATCCCATTCAGCTTGCTACTTAATTGGCAGAACGCCCATCTGGTTGATGATGAGGACCAAAATGGTGGAGACTTTTAGTATCCGCAAAACAAAGACAGTGCAGAGTAAGGACTAGATACAAGCATTTATTGAAAAATATATTACAGAAATTGTTTAATTATATTTGACACAAAAAACTTTCTCCTGCGTAAATACATGTATGCATCTTATTACGAATGGTGTTTATTTCTCGTCCTCTGAAATTATAAAAAAACACATGCATAATAACACAATTGTTGAAATACTGATACATACGTGGATATACACTGCGATTTAAAACAAGCGAACATTATGACGTATTGAATTCTCAGCATATTTTTCTATCAGTTAAAAGTATCGCAAAACTACTAAATTGTTAAATGATTCATGATTATTTGTTCTAACACCGACTAGAAGAACAACTAAACTGTTATTCGACTTTGCGCCCTCTAGTCACATTTGTCGATTATATCGTTATATATCGTTCACTCGAAATACGCGAACATTTTCATTGCTGAGATAATATACATCTTCACACACACGCAGACACAACCAGAGGGCGCGATAGAACGCACGCATACACGCTCTGATGATGTGCCTCGAAATAAGATTCAGATCTCGAACCAAGTGACTTGACAAAAGATAAGACCGATAGGATCTGGTTCATTCAGTTGTGTGATGCACGTGCTGTAATTCATTGAAATACCAACACATATGTCATACTGGAAGATTTTTTGACGACTGTAAACTGTCGATAATTAAAATGTTTACTTCTAACAACCTTAATCATCAGACCGATTATTCAAAAACTGCTCTCCAACAAAACAACGACCAGCATTACCCACCGTAGTACGGGAGAATGGGGAGACCGTCGCCGAAGGGGACGTAAGCGCCATGCAGGTAGCAGTACCATTTAAGCCAGACAGACAGCTCGCGGTAGAACGTACGGAGGTAGAAATTCTGACGAGTCTCTTCCGGGTTGGCCTCAGTCAGTAGAGGGCAGCTACAGTCTTCGTACGTCTTGATGGCGATCAGAATCTCCTCACAACAGTCCGTAAGACACTCTGAAACACAAGCAGACACTACTGTAACACTTAAAGGGGGACTACTGTCATACACAGGCAGACACTACTGTAACACTTAAAGGGGAACTACTGTCACACACAGGCAGACACTACTGTAACACGTAAAGGGGAACTACTGTCATACACAGGCAGACACTACTGTAATACGTAAAGGGGAACTACTGTCATACACAGGCAGACACTACTGTAATACTTAAAGGGGAACTACTGTCATACACAGACAGACACAACTGTAACACTTATAGGGGAACTACTGTCATACACAGGCAGACACTACTGTAATACTTAAAGGGGAACTACTGTCATACACAGACAGACACAACTGTAACACTTAAAGGGGAACTACTGTCACACACAGGCAGACACTACTGTAACACGTAAAGGGGAACTACTGTCATACACAGGCAGACACTACTGTAATACTTAAAGGGGAACTACTGTCATACACAGGCAGACACTACTGTAACACTTATAGGGAAACTACTGTCATACACAGGCAGATACTACTGTAATACTTAAAGGGGAACTACTGTCATACACAGGCAGACACTACTGTAACACGTAAAGGGGAACTACTGTCATACACAGGCAGACACTACTGTAGCACTTATAGGGGAACTACTGTCATACACAGGCAGACACTACTGTAACACTTATAGGGGAACTACTGTCATACACAGGCAGACACTACTGTAATACTTAAAGGGGAACTACTGTCATACACAGACAGACACAACTGTAACTCTTAAAGGGGGACTACTGCATTACACAGGCAGACCCTACTGTAACACTTACAGGGGAACTACTGTCATATACAGGCAGACACTAACACTTAAAGCTGGACTGCTCGGAGCGAGAGAATGTAAAACGTCCCGACTTACATTTCACGGACACGACGAACCGGCTCAGCATACACCTGTGCCGTTATTTCTTTGGGGCGTTAATATTGAATTTGTGGTTAAAGCTGCGTTTCAGTCTTCTCACTCGTAAATAGCATACGGTAAAATCTGCTATTTAAGAGTATTTGTCACCGCATGACTTACCAATTTCTTCATCTTACCTTCACATTCTACAATTGGGTCAGTGAGACATTCGTTCGTGGCAGCGTTGACCATGTAGACGTTGATCGCAACGAAGACGACGAGGGAGAAGAGTGTAACTTTCATGACTGCAGGTTAAGAACACGGCTGTGAGACAGGAACTACAGATGTACTTATACTATATGGGCTACCCGTCAGTGGAAGGTGACATCTGACCATGGGTCGTTAGACCTTCTGCCCGATATCCCAGGCAACGGTTATGTAACGTTATTAATTCCGGAATAAGGAAATTATATTCGGAATTGGAAAATCACAACGGGATATCACAATTTCCATGCTTCAGTTGTGATGACTCGATCACCTGTGGATATAACTGTATATTGTCATAAATAGTATGTGCAAACTGTGTTATGCAACATTCTAGTACTATCAGAGTAGGGGACACAAGATATGGGCTGCACAAATTCTTTCCATATGGGGAAACAAACCCTGATATTCGGCGTGAGGAGCGATCGCTTTGGCCACTCGGCCATCCAACCGCCCTTTGTCATAGATATGAGACAAAAATACAAATATTAGTAGACACTGGACAGGAAGAAACAGGCATTGCATATTCTACTCATATATAATTTAACATACTGTTATAAAATTTAACATTAGATTATTTTGTTATAAAAATCTTGCCACGACACAAACATTGACCACAATCATTTTCTGTTGACACGGTTTTCAGAAACAGGTTTATTTTTTTCAAATTCAGACCATCAAGGGTGGTGGTGTATGTATGCGTATGCGGGGTGGTGTGTGGGTAGTGGTGGTGGTGGTCCGTGGTGTGTGGGTGGTGCTGGTGGTGGTCGGTGGTGTGTGTGTGGTGCTGGTGGTGGTCGGTGGTGTGAGGGTGGTGGTGGTGGTCGGTGGTGTGTGTGGTGGTGGTGGTGGTGGTGGTGGTGGTCGGTGGTGTATGGGTGGTGCTGGTGGTGGTCGGTGGTGTGAGGGTGGTGGTGGTGGTCGGTGGTGGTCGGTGGTGTGAGGGTAGTGGTGGTGGTGGTGGTCGGTGGTGTAAGGGTGGTGTGAGGGTGGTGTTGGTGGTGGTCGTCGGTGGTTGTTTATATGTACGTGTTGTTCTAACTGACGTGAAGCAACTGGATACACCACAAGTTCACATTAATCATGTATAAGCACACTAGAAATTACCATCACCAGACTGTTGCCACGCTGAAGCGGCCCATCCCTCGACAAAACAAGGATTACCAGGCCACGTGTGATCTACCTCCATCTGTGCGACATTCACTTACTGCGTTCCTGAATAGAATGTCGTGTATGTCAAGTGCATAGACACTGTGTCCAGACAATGGGACAGTCCTCATGTCCGCAGACTGAACAATCCAAAGCCAAAACATTACTTAATCAGTTTTTCAACTTTCACAGAGCTCCTAGTATCATCGCTCTTTTACAGAGATTAATTTGATGGTGACTCAAAACTTCAGAAAACGAGCAATAGAGAAAATAACATGTAAAAGATTTATCATAAAACGTTGATTCTTATATCATGTACATTATAAGCTTCAAAGACATATATTTTACTGGTCTCGATAGTGGATTTTCATCTTCCACCTGGTTGTTATTACACTGAAATCATGCAAGGAGATTCTGAATTTACAGAAACATCTTCTCAAGGATTTGTCATGTATTACAGTAAAATATTTTTCTGGCTCTAATAACGATTTTGCACGAGCACAGTGAAGAAAGATATTTGATTGACTGTACATAATAATGCCAGTCTTAGTAAAGTATGTGTATTAGTCTTTGCTTAAGAATAGAGTGAAAGGTCGTTTTATCATCGACATCCTGTAATATCCAAACACAAGAAAACCAACACACGAAAAGAATATTTCTAATATCAGGTAATCAATTAATTCTACCGTTGGTATCTAAATGTCCAATTGGATATCTACGTGCATCCAGACGTGTAAAGAATAATCCAATAGCTGACTGCTTTCAATCGTGTTGAAGCAAAATAGAATATATGCCTGTTTCACCAAGAATAGCTCTTTGCGAAGCAAATTTACTGACGCCTATGTATTTCTTAAAACATAAAGTTAGTATTTTCTTTGTTGAGTCAGTATTCTACTCCCCGAATTTCAGAACCACATAATCGAAATTATTATCTGATTGTCAAAAATAGAAGGTGCTACATTAAATGTATTACAATATGTCGAAGTTTGTAAATCTATTTACAATGCCACAATGTCCCAAAAATTGTTTCTATAAGCAACTAATGAATGAAATAACAAAGCAATACCTTCTGCAAAAAGAAGATTCATAATATCTACAATTTCCTGGCAAACAAATGTACAATTCACTATACGTATCAAGTACATTGAAGGAAAATATAAATAAAACTGAGCTGAGAACAGCCCTTCTCTAACACCTCTTGAAGGAGTAGAACAATCAAAAATACCTTTGTCTGTTTTTATACATGTTTTGACTGATGCATACACATTTTAATACATTTGCTATTTTTCCTCTTAAACCTTTATGAATCAATAAATAAAGCATTTTCACCCTATGTACATAATCAAAAGCCTTTTTTAAAATCAACTAATGCGCAATGAAAACGCCCCTGTGGTCTGCTTAGGTATTTAGTACATAAAGTTACGTCGAAATCCTCTTCTACTTCTGATATTAAATCAATCACATCAAGTCAAAGTATGATACGTTTTTCAGCAGTACAGCAGAAAATAGTTTACCTGTGACAGTAATATAAATATACCCCTGTAATTTCTGGGTTCCAATGTATTCTAGCTTAAACTCTTAAGAGACTGATATTCCACTCATACCGTTTGTTTAATCTCATGTTTACTGATTTCACGATATCTACTGCACCCGCCCTTTCCCCATAGGTATATCTGATAACCTTCCACCGGCAATATCAACATCAGTCTGTAATAAAGAACACTACTCAGAACTTGAAATGTGTCATATATAACCAGATATTTGTTCACTTGGCAAAAGGATATTTGGTAACAGGTGTAATAGAAATAGGAGTCTGTATCTCATCTACAATATTTTTCATTGAACACAATACTGGCAAATGGTTCTACTTTGAACAGGCACATCAATAATATCAGAGAACACACCAGAGAAAACAGTTGACTGTACTATACCAAGTGTGTGAAACAAACGTAAAATCACCAACATTGTCCCCATCAAATCGTCCATTTGGAGTATGAACAGCCAGCAATTGACATATATCTAACAGGGATCTACCAAAGTTATGAACGACTTTATCACACGATTCTCTACTGCAACGGAAATGATCAGATCAGCAGTTTGGGGTAAACGTTTTTACGGGGGTGTAAGGATAAACATTTTATGATTCTTTTAGATTTTAAGACTGCAGATGTTATTACCTCGGCTCTCGTTTTGTAACATGTGTTTATGTATAGATGTAAAATGTTCCTCAACTGCTTGTGGAAAAAAATATCTCGTTTTGCAACTACAGATAGGTGCAAATACTTGCTTTTGCACCCCTGAAGATCCGGGTTATAACTGGGTCAGTTACGCATGCTTGTCATAATAGGCAACTAACGGGATTGGGTTCTCATGGTTGTTGATTTGTTGCTATATGTCATCGGTTCTCAGTTGTGTAGATCGATGTTCATGATGTTGATCACTGGTTTATTTGGACTAGACTCCATTATTTACAGACCACTGCCAACTTAACCCAATAAGTTGGGTTCATCTGTACGCCAGCATAACAAAGTCTCGCCTTCATACACATTTTGAAAATCTTATATTGAAAGTTTATGGCTAATGGTGCTATAATCTGTTGGGCCTAAACTTAAAAATCTGGAATTGTATGTGAAGAATGTTGAAAAATAAATGCATGATAATTTGTTTTATTCACTCTGACGTACTCATGACTAAATTTAAAGTAAGAAACTTTAATTTAAATCAATTCAACTATAAAGGTTAAATTTTATTAACATGGAACATGAATTAAGTCGGGACTTTACTCGTATGGTCATTTACAACCTGCCGTTTACAAATCATGATAGGAACGGGTTTTGGTAAGACAGAACACGACTTATTAATCTTTGAGGGATGCAATTACAAGCCAATATGGCAATATAAAGCTTGTCTGTGAATTTTTGGACTTTTTGTTTTAATGAGTAACTAATCTCCATTTGCACAGCAGAACACCGCCTGCTTTATTCTGTGCATTAACATGTTGTTATTTGATTCTTTAATTAACAAATAATGACTCAATCCTGTTTATGACCGAATACATAAAATCAGATATTTACCCTCGTACCTGAAGATCAAATGAATTCTGCCTAACCGTCACACTGAAGTCCGTTATCATGTCAAGTGGAGAATGTCACTTTTTGAGAAGTTTTCAATCAATTTTATCGACAAAATGGACGCCAATTTACATAAAGCAAAGATAATAAGACATTTGCTCGTCTATACAAAGCAAAAAGTAGAATTCATTAGAATTCAGTAGAATTAATGAATCTCCCGAGGGTTCCAAAATTGCAGGATTCTTGTATTTATCTTGGACATGCATGGTCAAGTGGTGTATCAGATCCTTGGGTAACAACAATTATTTAATGTTCATATTTCCTGATCGCAGATTAGTACAAAACCCAGCAAAGCTGCGACTCAAAACATTTGAGGGGAAAGAAATGACGAAATTAGCAAAGTGTGAAAATATGTAGCTGGTTGTGAATGTTTTCTTCTAGACAAAACAGGCTCTACACAAGACCTGATCAGCGACACATGATGTCATCGCACGCATGATGTTTTCACATTTCGTTTTGCTGGTATCAAGGCACGGGGTAGTGAACGTCGGTTCTAAAGTCACTAGAGTGTTAATGTGTTTAAAAATACTACTATGTCTAAATAATAAAATATCTACTTTTATAACGATATATATTCTAAACTCTTGCCATATCAACTCACAATGCAATGTTGTAAGATGAGATATTTTAGCACTATAATATGAATATAAAATTATGTATTTATTCATATCCACTCACATATGCATATGTACTATTGGCCTCCTTGAGAAAGACGCTTTTATTCAGAGTTGTATTGTTTGAAATTCGGTTTTTACAGTCTATGTTACAATTTAGTGCAAAGTTTGGTTTGTCAGTCTGTGTATTTGAAAGGGCCTGTGAGTAACAACAGTATAGATAATGTTATTTGTGTAGTAATTACTACAGTCATATGCCCACTTGTGAAAATGAAAAATATGCTGTAAATGACGGTGATAAAAATATATTCGAATTGTGGTGAAAACGAAAAAGCGTTGGGCGTCTAAATGGAAAGTCAACATGAGTGACCTGTCTAAAACCAAAAACTGGAAACGTGATATCATGGACATCGGGGAAGAAATCAATTCTTCAGATACACAGAAGCAAACATTTTCAGATTGATCTCCGCATATATGATCTGATACTGGAAATATGAATATCACCTCTAGAAATCTCTAGATATTCACGAAATTCAAAACTTGATTTCTGAACCTATAAAGTGTGAAAATTGAACGCGTTAGTTTATGATATCTATATATTCCTTCAAAGCAGAATTACTGACAAAGAGATGGACGCACGAATGGATAGTCTGATGATGGCACACTGTGTCAGGGTGTGTCACACTGTGTTACTCTCATAGACAGTCTGTCATCCTTGTACTCGAACAGTTAGATCGTTTGGAGGCAACACTGTAAAGTATCAAACTTGGCTGTTTTAGGTAATACACGTGAGGTGAGAGGTGGCCCTGTTCCTAAAATCGTTACATTCCATGGAGTGACTGTTGACATCATAACGTTTAATAGCTACGTCTCAGAATTAACTCAGAATAACTAGCAGTTATATATTACACCTTATCATCTTATCGGTGATTATAAAAGTAGCTTATATATTATTCTGAAGATCCAGGTTAGAGCCGGTCTTCAATAACCCATGCTTGTCGTAAGAGGCGACTAAGGGAACCGACGGTCAGACTCGCTGACTAGAATGACCAACTACTGGTTTTGTTGATCATTTATCAATTTTGTAATTGTTAATTATTTACAAACTTCCGCCACATGGCTGGGTTATTGCTGAGTGCTGGGTAGAACGGTGATTTTCTTCTCATTAACCCCCGAGTCTGGAGTTGGCAAAAACTCGTTCCTGTTAGAAATGAGTTATTGGACGTAATGTTCTTCATTTTTTTAAACTAATGTTAATAGAAAATCTTTCTCTTATCAATTCATATCAACACAAGGGTCATTCTGCTGAAACAGGACAGAATTAAACCTCGCAATAACAATCTCTTTTGCAATCCCAGGTGAAATTCTACGAATGTCTGTGTTAAAAGAAAATATTCTAACAACAAATTGTTCTGTTTAAAGCACAAATCTTTATTTTTACAGAGATACAATTACACAGATGTTTCCTCCAACCTTGTTTATTTCTTTTCTTCATCCTCTGAAAAACAGAATCATATAATGTATAAAACACAACTGTAAAAAATGGTGAATCAGTAGATATTACTGTTGACAGGTTCCAGTAGGACAATGACATGAGAAAATACATCCAGGAGTTTCTTACTTGCTTTCAGGTTATATGTTTAAAGATATCCTGCATTTGTGTGTCTGGGGGGTATTCAGAGCTGTGACCAGAAATAGGGGATTTATAAAACCCACACTGGACGGAGGCCCGGGCCAGAAAATCTGCACAATTATTGGCCCGACTGGATGGTGAATTTTCATGGGGATGTTTTGTAATTCTATCGCCCTGTCCGAGGCGACTAAGGGGATCGGGTGGTCAGACTAGCTGACTTGGTTGACACATGTCATCGGTTCCCAATTGCGCAGATCGATGCTCATGTTGTTGATCACTGGATTGTCTGGTTCAGACTCGATTATTTACAGACCGCCGCCATATAACTGTAATATTGCTAAGTGCGGCGTAAACCTAAACTCACTCACTCACTGACTGGTAAGTTATAATACGCTTTAATTTATGCAAGATTATGGCCTGATAAAAATGTTTATCATACTAGCATCTAAATTCTAAAACCCATGTCTACATTCAAATTTCGGGCTATTGAATATTTTGTGAACTAGTAACTTCCAGACACAACTAGCTCAACTGGCTAGCAAAATTTCAAATTCGCAATTCGCAAGCTGATATTGCATTGTGTTTTTTACGGCATGATACAATGGGTTGCAATGGCAAGACAAATCTGATTCAATTTCATCAAAAACCGTATGTAATGTCATATCTTTTGCATATTTCAATCACAAACCAGTCATTAACGAAGGCTAGCTATGTCAAACGTGCTATTTCAAACGTGCTATTTCAAATGGTGAGAGAAGTTACATTCTTGGCATACAATGGGTCGAAAATTTAGAGTAACAACCAGCAGTACCCACCGTAGTACGGGAGAATGGGGAGACCGTCGCCGAAGGGGACGTAAGCGCCATGCAGGTAGCAGTACCATTTAAGCCAGACAGACAGCTCGCGGTAGAAAGTACGGAGGTAGAAATTCTGACGAGTCTCTTCCGGGTTGGCCTCAGTCAGTAGAGGGCAGCTACAGTCTTCGTACGTCTTGATGGCGATCAGAATCTCCTCACAACAGTCCGTAAGACACTCTGAAATCATACACAGACACTACTGTAACACTTAAAGGGGAACCAATGTCATTTACAGACAGACACAACTGTAACACTTAAAGGGGATCTACTGTAGCATATAAAGGGGAATTATTACATAATACCCTGATATTGGTATCAGATGCATCACCACTTCGACACCCAACACATACACCCAAGGTATAAACGTACCCAAATCTGACTTTAAGTCACAGACTGTTCGTCGCTCAGAGACTGAAGATAACATTAGTTAATGAAGCAGGTGAATTCTAACAGCATCACTGACGTTTGTGTCCACTACCCAAATCATTATGAAGCACCATGCATATGATTCCCTGGAGCGTTAATATTGAAATTGCGGTTACCCACGTTTACTATGTCCTCTTATTTTAAACAGTTTATGGTAAACTGTTATTTAAGAGTATCATCATCGCATGATTTGCGTGTTCTTCATCTTACCTTCACATTCTACAATTGGGTCAGTGAGACATTCGTTCGTGGCAGCGTTGACCATGTAGACGTTGATCGCAACGAAGACGACGAGGAAGAAGAGTGTAACTTTCATGACTGTGACGTTGGTAGACCCGACGCGATGGCGATGCTTGAATGGACTGACTTCCTCCGTACTTATACGGTATCGTACCGAAACCAACAGCTGCTATTTCAGTTCATGGTCAGGGATTCGCCAATCAGCTGTCAAGTACATCGCGTACCGAGTATGTACTCTTATTAAATCTGTAAATTATTAATTATAGTCAAGATTGAAATATAATAAGATGCCGCCATATGTCATTTCATATGATTGCTATTTCTTGACGTCGCAAGATAAATGCATGTTTTTGGAATCAGATTAACCTTACAGAAACGAGGATTTACTTCTAATTCATGAATGCAGCACCGATTAATTATTTACAAAAACAATTAATGCTTCGTTAACATCAGTTCGAGTATTATTCCACATCTTATACATATACATGTATTTACCTATTCAATATATAATGACTTTTATAAATTGCTCCTTTTTCAAAGAAATGAAAACGTACACAATGTGACTCAGTCCTCAGACAGACTACATTGAATGTTAAGAGTGAATCAGCTGTGACGATTACATGACAGAACCAAGGACAAGGATAAGCATGTCCTTCCATACTGCTGAAACAAACTGTTGCTTCCATGTACCTATCACGTTAAATAAACGTTTCTATAGTTGATAATATAGTAACGCTGAGTTCATGACATGCAGCTGACATTTTGTTTTTGGCCATAAGGAAGTACAGAAAGGGTCCATTGTTCCGCATTGCAGTGATTTCTTAATACTGTCTTAGAGAGAGACTTCTCATAAACCTTATATACTATGTGTAAAATGTTGAATAATGACCAAAAGTTGAATAAATATACTTCAAATCCTTATTATGAAATTCATAATGTAGAACATGATATTGGCATTGATGATCTGTGAAGATCCGGGTTAGAATTGGTCACAGGTAACACACGCTTGATGTTAGAGGCGCGTAACTTGGTCATGCAGTCAGACTCGCTCACTTGGTACACACATGTCGTATCCCAGTTGTGTAGATCGATGCTCATGCTGTTGATCACTGGATCGTCTTGTCCAGACTCGATCATTTACAGACCGCCAACATAAAGCTGTAATATTGCTGAGTTTGGCGTAAAACTAAACTCACTCACTATAGGTATTGAAAACTGTGCATCTGGGTGCTGGGTCATCAACTTGGTGATGTTCTGCAGGAAGAATGGAAAGGAAGGAGCCACTTTGACAGTCGATATTTGATTAAAAGTATGCCTTGTTGAATCCGGGATTGTCTTGAGATAGAATTTACGTGATGTGAATGAGTTATGTCCATACTTTATTTAAAATAGTATATAGTACCGTCGTGTTTCAGTTATTCCACGATAAATAGTTAATTAACCATCTCTCTCGTTTATTCCGTTCAAACAATTACCATGTACCGTTAAAGCAATAGCCATATTTCTGAAATGTGTGTTCTCCAAGAATGTTTGAAATTGTGTTTAGTTAATGTTTTATTTTCTGATATAACGACAATTGTAAAATCTGTCTGTTAGTGCTTATGTCTGTATGTGTGTGTGTGTCTGTAACTTTCGTAATGATACAGGTATAAATCACGGGAAAAAAATAATGAACTTGATAATGGCTTGTGAACGATTGGAAACAATAACTACCAAAGAATTAGAAACTGAATCTGTTTGCATTCACGATAAAACATGAAAGCGAGTGTCTTTGCATGACCGCTTGCCCGAGGCGGTTTCATATTTACTATGCTATATTTGGCGTTACACTCAGTAAAGTACAGATCCTGGTATTTTGTGGGTTGAGTCAAGCTCTCAGACAAAGATTCTTTATCAACTGCCCACCAAGTACCATGTTGATTCCCCGTTAAGACTGCATGGTATACTCCGATTTCTTATTTTATCTCCTCTATGCTGAGCGCCAGGAAAGGTAACAACAAGTCCCTGATCCATAGGTTAATGTGTTTTGGCATGACGTAGCCTGAAATCGAACCGCGGCGTAGACGCTTTACCCACTGGTAAGCGAGTATAATTTAAAGCCGCACGCCCCATTATTCCGGCTACATGACGGTGGTCGATTCGGGCCAGACAATCCAGTGATCAACATCACGAGTACTGATCTACGTAACTAAGATACGATGGCATCATTTAAACATGAAAACATGATTCATCAAGGCAGTGAGCCTGACTATCCGATCCAGTAGATGATAAATTGTAATGAAGCTATTCCATTCGTGTGATGTTTTTGCTTTAACGCCTTGTGAAAAATGTTTCCGAGGATACGACGCTGATTATTCCAGGGAGTTGAGGTAATGAACAATATATGATACTTGTATGTATGATAAAACTGATTGTTCAATGACTTTGACTTTGTGAACAATATATGATGCTTGTACATATGATAACGCTGATTATTCCCTGATGTTGGCGTAATGAACAATACATGATACCTGTATATGTGTGATAATGTTGATTATTCCATGACGTTGACTTCGTGAACAATATATGACACATGTGTACATGTATGTGATACCTTTGATTATTCCCTGTTGACGTAATTAACAATATATGACACTTACCTTGTGAGTAGTATTTGATACTTGTATGTGTGATAACGTTAATTGTTACCTGACGTTGACATTGTAAACAATATATGGTACGTGATAACGTTGATTTTCCCTGACCCTGAAAGTCAGTAGATTATCGTTTACAATCCTATAAATGATCCAACAAATCTAAAATATTTATGATGAGGTCAAAGATCTCTTTGTTTTGTAATTAAATATGCGATCATCGTGAACTACAGAGGTCAATACGAACGTCGAATGCTTTCCTCTCACCATAAGTTCAGCTTAGTGCATATAGATCCAGCTGACTATGAACGAGACATTCCTCGAATACACCTCTCACCATAAGTTCAGCTTAGTGCATATAGATCCAGCTGACTATGAACGAGACATTCCTCGAATACACCTCTCACCATAAGTTCAGCTTAGTGCATATAGATCCAGCTGACTATGAACGAGACATTCCTCGAATACACCTCTCACCATAAGTTCAGCTTAGTGCATATAGATCCTGCTGACTATTAACGAGACATTCCTCGAATACACCGTGGGAGTGTTGGCATGTTTCAACCACAGGACCACGTGTCTATGCGAGATGACATTAAAGATGTTATAAAATACAGAGATGACATCTCACAGTACAATACAACACGATGTATTGTACTTTGAAGCATTATGAGTTGGGGGTCATCTCAAAAACAAGATTTTTTAAAGTTTTAATCCTCGCAAAGACACAGTGGCGTGTGGTTTCAACCAGTAACGTTAGTCGGCTGAAACCACTGCAAACCCATAAACAGGGCTCAAACGGCGTCAATTGCACTGTAGGATATCACACTACTACAGGATCATGTACGACTGTAGGATTCTGTACCATTCCCCAAACAGATCTGAATTACCAAGGGTATTTTTGATTACGAGGGTTTTGACCCTAAAGACGTAATGACGTCAATACAGTGTGACGTAATATATAAGTGAACTTTATCGCTTAATATGGTATTGTCGACTCCTTTGATCTTTCATCAAAGAGTCATAGAAAAATACATATCACAAAAACCGAATCTGTTTTAAACATATTTATTTGTTGCACAGATGTATTTAGGTGGTTCTTCATCTTCGGCGTTCTGCATTTCTCATCCTCCTCTGAAATGATGAAATCATACATAAAATCATTATACTTACGAAGGCTCTGCTGTACCTGGATAGCAAGTAGACATGGTTTATTAGAAACAAACTCTTATACGGAAAGACATAAAAACTAAAAACTAAAAGCTAAAAACTTTTACTGACTCTTTTCGGTATTTCTCCGTAGACTTGTTACTGACACATCTCCCTGAAATTACAATGTTACCGTGTATTTGTACATTTGGTACCCAGACGGTCAGCCTGAATTCAACTGTGCATATTCCTCCCATGAAAACAACCCAACAAACAGCTGTGAGAAACATCAGAATAACTTATCCATATTCATTTCGTTACTATGACGTCAAAATGACAATGGGTGACGCCAAGTGGTATTATGATGTTTGATAAGAGAACGCTGTGGAAAAATAGTTTCTGAAAATTATATTATGCAATACCATGCCTTGTTTCCAATTTGGGACATATCTCTCATAAAGGAACATACAGAAGATCTCTTACCACAGGTAATGTGATACTGGTTCGTATTCAAGCGAAAGTGATCACCGGTCGTTAACGATGTTACAATCAAATTTTGAACATCCTTATTCCTTTACATTTATCCTTTTACGTAATTGTATGGTACATATTCCCATATTTTGCAGGTATCTGATTGGCCCTCCAGTGTCTCATAAAACGCCATACACTTCATATGCGTCACATATCATCACTTGCTGATTACATTAGCTATTGATATGTATGTGCATAAAAGTATTTATTAGTACCTATTAGTAGTACATTATGTGTCACGTGATACATACTCTATAACACAACACCCTATAACACAATACCGCCTGACACAACACCATCTAACACACCACATATCCGTTTGAGACGGTACCATATAACAACACCACAACACAATAACACAACAACGTATAGCACAATATCACATGACATAACACGACATATCACACCATATAACACAACCTGGTTTAGCACAACACTGCAAAGCACAGCACCAGAAAACAAAACACAATACTCTATTGCACAAAACCAGATAACAGAATACCGTATAACACAATACCATGTAACACAAGATCGTATAACACAACGACGTTTATCACGTATACCACAATGCCGTGTAACACAATAACACTGTATAAAACAATACTGTATAACACAACACCCTATAACACCGCTCTGCATGACACGGGACGACTTCACTGGTGCCAGTTATATCAACTTTCGGGGTGCAAATCAACGAAAGATGTGACAGTTTTTTAATAATATCATATCACAAATAAAACTGACAAAAGATTAAAACACCTTGTGCCATTCCTTTGTTTACATTTTGATGATCTAAGTTGTACTTAATGCGAGGTTGGGGAGCAGACCTCTAGCGGTTGTAATGGCTATTTGCTGTAAATATTTCACATAGAAATAATGGGTGGTTAGGGAATTCACACCACACATCACTTCCACAAGTGAATAGCTTGATATTCAAGAAGAAGAGTTGGTTTTGCATAAAGACCACACCGCCCATCAAGGGGAAATGCCACTCTTGTATACAACAGTTGTTATTTCTCTCAGTAAACATAGATAGAAACATTTTACATCACTCACATCTTGGGAAAGTTCCAAAGCTAAAGCCAAATTAAAATAACGATCACTGACATGTCTAGCCCATGTGGGACGTTCCCTGAGTTCAACAGAAAATACACAGCCTATCAAAAGTCAATTGTTCTGACCTAGATGTTGATAAAAAAATTCATATTTTTAAAGATGCGTACTCTTTACCCATGAACCGATGTATTGTAATTAAAAGTATATTCATAACAGTGAAAAGATTATAGTCACGAGTTCAATAAATGACGAAACTCAGTTAAAATTGGCGAGTAATTAACTTTACATCAATACGCAGCTGTTCACATTTGCCATATTTGCACATGCTTTTCAGAAACTTGATGCATGGTCCTCGCGTAGTTCATCTGCACAAGGTTAACGGTTGGTTCCCCCAAAGTTAGTGGATAAATTAATGTATCTTTATCTAACTCTCTATTTATACTTAACATATGGTGGGTGCTATAGGTGAGTTTAACTAGTGTAGTAATCGATAACATTGATGTGGGTATCTATTTTGATGCATTCGTAATAATCGAAGCCAGTATTTACTCATTTGTGCATATCGTCTCTTATTTGGTACATCTAGAAAACATTTCTCTCATAGTTTCAAAGACTGAAACTCGCAACATAGACGTGAGGCTGAGTAAACTGTTTAATGGCTGAACTAATCACTTGTAGAGTTTAAGTTCTCTAAGCATGGCCAATTCCAGTTGAAAGGCAGACCCCCGCCAATTCGCCAATGTGACGTTCAATAATTTCTTTATTGGTCCCAATTTAAAGTGACTAAGGAACTAGGTAAGTTCATTAGAATCAGAGTAAAACTTTCATTGTTCAAATGGAAAAATATAATGAAGTTGTTTTGTATTTTTTCACCATATTCCCACAAATGGGACAACATGCAGATGAGTGAACTTAAATTAGGTTCCATATTAGGCTTAGGTGGTGGGAGATCAATCTCTTGAATCTTAAAATTGGCTTATTAAATATAAAAGCTTTAATGGAATACAACCAAACTGGCTTTTTTATGTGCAACTATGTGTAATAACAAATTGAAACCTGAACATTTCTTTGACATCATAATAAATGATAAATGTATCCCAAAGTCCTCAGTTTGTTCCTCACATGTGAAAACCATGAGTACAGAATTGTTTTACAGTGTTAGGTGTCGAGGTTTTTGGTATATAAACAACAGAGTTTAAAGAACTATGTTCGTTTTGAACTCAGTAGTGAGATCGGGTTTTGTTAGGTTGATACAGTAGAAGTAGTAATGAAACTCTAACTTCAGGCCACCAACAACAAATCTACCAAGATGATACAGCCAGGGTATTATTGACGGTCTTAGCTGATTTCAGTTCAGCTGAATTGTTTATTTTTGATTGTGTACCTCCAACCATGCACTAATGTGTAAATTAATCAGTATTTGGCCACAGGTAAATATTTGTGTAATTGCATCAACAGGTGGAGGCAATGTCGTATTATTTGGGTTCACCTGTCAGTTCATCACACCGACAGCTGTTGTTGACTAGGCACAAACAAATCAGTTCACCGCATATTAATAAGCATGCTTGGATTAACAATTTGTATTTAATGTACCTCTAAGAAAATTGCCATGTTAAACTTACCCAACTATCGTTAGTGAGTGAGTGTGGCTTTGTGCGGCTTACTCAAAAGAAAATAAGAGCAAGATATGAGACGAATGGGCTTCACGAAATGTACCAAGACGCCAAAAAGAGACTTGGAATCAAAATGGACCATTGTTTATAATCAGTTCCCTGTCGTTACCTTTTGGGTCACTGTTATGTAATATTTACATCACTGGTGTCAATGTTTCAGGCAATTGTCAGAAAATTTTATGAAGGTTACTATCAGAAAGCATTTGAAACTTCATTGTCAGAAAGGGAAATCAAGGGTCATTGGAAATGTCATTTTCAGAAAACAACGAAATGACCATTATCAGAAGGTAAAATGAAAAGTCATTCTGACAGAACAAAACAATACAAATTGTTTTTGTCAAAAAAATATGAAGGGTTGTTGTCGAACAATACTAGCAACATCGTCGTCAGAATGCATTTGAGTTCAATGTCAGAAAACAAGTTAGAGGTCATATAGTCAAGAATATCTATAGAAACTCGCTTTATAGTTATGAATTGGAATTGTAAAAGTATGGTCATTAAAAAAGTGAATGCAACGGCAGTGGTAGGGAACAATTTGAACTGACACTGATAGTACATAATGCTATGAAACACATTCTAGTGGGCATTAAGAATACTATCCATCAAAAGTTTAGACTCATTTAAATCACTCACTATAAGTTATATACCAACATATGGCTACATTGAAGAGTAATTACTCCACTGACTTTGGGGAACCAAATGGAATCCAAATGAATTACACGAGAATCACGCATCAAATCGCCGAAAAGCATGTGCAAATATTATGTGTAAAATCTAGTTAGCAAAATCTAGTTTGGAACAGTGGCTACACGAACGCTAGTGAGTCTAAACTTTCGATGGTTAGTATATCAGGAGGCGTGTAAGGAAACGCAGGGAGAAGCCACTGCATATACATGCATTAGCAAATGAAAGTAACATACTGCATCTCCATGATCAAAGATACATACGTACAATGACAGAGCATAACCACTCTCAATTATCCCTTGGGGCGTATTACACTTGGCCTGACATGTAAGGTTGATGTGATAATAATGAAACATATAGTCTGTCTCTGAAAGCCTGTGATGACCTAGATAATAGCGTAAAGTCCATTGTAACTGACGGAAGGGAGGAGGCAGGGTTAAAGGAAGGTCCACTGCCTGGTGCCAGACAGTTTTCTTTTCGTCTATCTGGTTTTACGCACGCATGTGTTTGTCGTGAGAGGCGACTAACGGAATCGGGTGATCATGCAAACTGACCTGTTTTAAAAGATGTCATCGTATCTCCATGTCATTGTAACTTCGTAACTTCATGCTCATGATGTTGATCACTGGATTGTCTGGTCCAGATTCGATTGTTTACGGACCACCGCGATATATGGCTAGAATAGTGTTGAGAACGGCGTTAAACAGCAGAATGTTCAGTTAATTTTAATGAACATGTCCACTAACACACACATCAACAATGTTCGGGACAATAAAGAGATATATGAAAACAAAATGCTCAAGTAGCAATGATGCTGTCTTGTCGGGTAGAGTGGCATGTGGCATATGAAGTCTGTTCTTAGAAATGAACATATGTAAGCATGAAGCAACTATTAGCTGCATGATACTGTTTAGTATAATATTTACCTTACACCATACAACAAATACATTGTACCACAGATATATCCCTTACTGTATAAATGTTTAATGATAATCGCCCGATACATTATTAAGTAGAAGATATTAGAGTTATTACACACGCCTACGACCTTATTTTGTCCATGTTAATTTCCAAAATTTTCTGTGTGCATCCATTCGGCTCTCTATTTGTGAAGTATAAAGTTGTAAATGTGGAATAGATTTGTCTAAATTTTAGTCTGTTCAGACATTTTTCAAAACTGATATTTGAGTTGAAAATGGTTGAAAGCATCCATTCGTCAAACATAAAGTGTCAATGAGAATAAATCGATTTGTTGACTCGTTTATTGTGATTAATGTAGAGTTTCGTGAATACGGAGTAAGTAGTTTGCATATCTCAGAGCATCTCGCCTCCCATTCCCAGAATATATATTGCAAGACTGTGTCTTCATGTAGTCCATTTATATCACCACTTTCAATACGAATTTTTCACATTATGCAAAATACATATAACTGATTTGTTATGTCAATCAGACCTCTAATTTACAAATCTGCCACGTGTCACCCACTTTAGCAGATGTTGAAAGTAGAAATTGACAACAGCCACGTGACATATGTCAAATGCGCTCCTCACCATGACGAGTATATATAAAGTCAGAGACCAACCACAACGTCTGTCAGCTTCTACATCAACAACATGCACCTTCTTGTCGTCGCCGTTGTGCTACTCTCTGCCGTCTTCACCGTCGTCTACAGTCAGACAGGCGGCGCCTTCGGTGGTGGTCTTGGAGGATTTCTTGGAATAAGTAAGTTACTTCGTAAAAAGATAACTTTAAATAGTCTTACGCCAGCCTTTTCAAGGATGATATCAATAATGTCAAAGTGACATTGCAACCTACCTTAAGATATTATTGGATATTTCTGATTTTGTTTCCAGCCAATTCTTCATGTTGCGATCAGGTATTGGACCATCTCGCTGATGACATTGCCTCAGAGCTGGAGAAGGTGCCAAGAGACGAGTTCCTCATCGGGCGATACTTCCAGATTGACCAGAGACTTAGAGAGTTCTGTTCGCAGTACCTCAACAGAGGTAGGCAAAATGTTTGCAAAAATGTGCTCAGTAGTGTTGACGTTCTGACCTTTCTTGGCTCAGATGTATTCCAACCACAGGGGGTCAGGTTTGCATTTAGAGACTTTGGAAATATCATTCAGCTATTCATGCATATCATTTAGATATCCGTATACAACGGTGCGATAGCTTATATGTGTCTATATTGGCGTGATGGAGTGATGGCATAATCACGTGATGACGTGGCACCTTAGCGGGACAAACACGAGGTCATGTCGGGCTTTGAGCTAAGGTGAGGTGAAAGAGGCCAGCCAGGATATTGTTTTGGAAAACAAGAAATTCGTAACCATTCTTGAGCAAGGTAATTTTCATAGGAATAACAACGTTGAAAATGTTGAAACATTATGTGACTATGTATATTTTAGACTTTTTTTCAATTTTGTAAGTGCAAGATAAACATCTTTCTGGGGGTAAATGTGTTGGGTGGGTATGGACAAATCAGAATCCACATTTTATACTTGAACTAATTTCTTCACATTACATTTGCATATTTCTTCATTCCATAACTGGAGGGTAAACGGTGTTTTTTCCATAATACACGTGCTTGATAATATGGGAATTAAACCAGAGATAACCCACTACCTCTGGAACCTTGAACTGAATCAGAACAGATATAGTGTTGTACCAGTACGATAGCCTCATCCACCACGTCGAATAAGGGCTGAAAGGGGACTTCAGAGGTTTGTTGTTTATGTTATAGTGACATCTGATTTCTCACTCTCCATGCTTTAGTCACTCAACATAGCATTTTTTCTTTATTACAGCGTGAGGAGCTGCTTGGAGTTACCTTGGTAACCTGCTATGCGGGGCAGGGCGAGCCTTCTGCCTGTAATTTATCTGCAATAAAATACTAATATCAATGTCAGTTGTGTTTGGCAAGGAGCATTCTATGCTCGGATTTCAATTTTGTATTTTGTTCTATTGCCATATGAGTGATAGCAAAATTCAACTGAACACATGTTTTTTTAATTTAAACCTTGAACTTTGGTAACCACCTGACTAAGAAGTGCCGTGATATATTGTTCAGTGTTTCCGTCAGTTCGATGTTTGCTACATTCAACAAATAACGCACACAGTACACTGCAATGTCTGAAAGACAAATATTGCTTTATACTATCACATCGTTCAACACGTCAAGGACGTGTTTGAGTCATCTAGTACAACTAGTGATTTCTGGAAACCAATGCAACCCCTAATACCCATGGGAAAAAGTTTCCTGAACAACATTATATCTGCAGCAAAACATATGCAGGTATGTCCCTAATATACCGACCGCAAAAGAAACTCAAATATAAGTAAGGGGTCAAGATCAGATCTTCCATTTGAAACCTTTTACTCTTCAATATATGTGTTAAACATTCAGTCCAACTGAAATGCCTAGCGTGGTAACAGAGGTGTATATGTTTCAACTGACGACCAGTTTTGTTGAATGTTGAATGATTCCGACCATGTGATGAACATGTGAATCCCCATCCAATATTGATGATGTTTCAGCGGGGTAGCCAAACTTTATTGGAATCTTGTCTCACTAGTAGCGACAATCACAAACACGTGTGCAGCAGCGGCAAGTCATTTATCTGCTTCGCAACATTTGGTATAAAAATGAAAATCGAACATTATTTTCCACGAATGTGTCAGATTTAGAAACGTTTCCCATATTTTTAAAAATTAGAAGCTTTACCGAAGCTCTGAATATTGTCATCTTTTTCCAGTAACGGTCGTTTGAGGTCTTCCAAATCTAGGCCTTAGATTCTCCAATCTTGAGTTGGTCGGTTTGTTATTTAACGCCGCACTCGGCAATATTCAGCTACATGGCGGTGGTCTGTAGCTACGTGAGTCTGGACATGCCAGTGATCAACAGCATGAGCATCGTTCTGCACACTCCACACGTCCACGTGTTATCCCACGGTTGGCTGATCATCACATACATCATGACGTGTTCGGACATGATCAGACGTGTGGTCATGGTTCACTCTGGCTTTCCAGCTGCAGACTATACGTAGATTGAATGAGCGTTTGTCATGCTGTTAACGTTACTCCGGTTCTAAGACGACAGTCTGTAAGTAATCGAGTCTGTAAGTATCTTGTCCAAGGGTACAACGTAAATGTTTCCACCTCGGAACACTCGTGACAGGCACACGCCTTACTACTGCACCATTGCGCTCCACAATACATGTGCACTGTCATCTTAACAGTGAGTGAGTGAGTGAGTGAGTTGAGGTTTACATCGCACTGAGCGATATTTCAGCTATATGGCGGAGGTCTGTAAATAATCGGGCCTGGACCAGACAATCCAGAGATCAACAGCATGAGCATCTGGGATACGATTATATGTGTCTTCCATGTCAGCGAACCTGATATATATGGGCATATACACCAACTTTAACTTTCTATTTATGCCATACAAGACTTATTATCCCTTACCACGTCTCTGAAATCGATAACTGAAACTTCTAAACAGATCTAGACGACACTTGCCACATATGGAATGTTACCAAAGCCCCGTACAGCGAAAATTGTCGCACACGATATTGTCGGTGCTTGCCGAGCTGGTCTCACTCACAAGTAGCGTTATAGGATATATCAGAGAAAAATAACGCGCTTGAAATACAGATTTGGTGGGTAGAGGTCACGAGAGTCGATTTAATGCAACGTTGTATTAATTGATTCGAACCTCAGTCTGTACCTTATTTTCGGAATAAATTATTTGGTAGCTTAGTTGGGGGCTGACAAATAATATTAATGAGAGAAATGCAATGTTGATTTTTAGAATGGTGTGGCATGTTAGTGTGCCTTTAAGTGAAAAATACAACGTCAGTGAAGACCCAGATTATCCACTGAAATAGATTCAAGTTGGTGTAGACGGAAAATATGTGTGAATAAGTAAGGAAATCCAGCACTTCACATTTAGCAAGAGCGCAGGGATGATTTGATATTGTAGCAGGAACATAATGTACAGTTAAGTGAGCCCAACGCCTCCTAGGGTGTGAGTTTTTATTCAGGAACAGGAAGTTCAGGCTAACATATTTTCGCTCTCTACCAATAAGAATAAACAATCAGTATAACTGTCAAAACACGCATATACTAAAATACAGCACATCATCATTGATGACCGAGTATTCAAGAAATACTGTATTGATTACATTTATCATAAATCATATCATGTAAACACAAACAACAATAGAAATAATACTAATATACGGACTCATATCCAGACATATTGCCTGCTCACGGCGCTACGTACATTGCTATGCCCGATTGTACGACACTATCGAGCCTTCCGATACTTTTTCAGCTCTCTCGAAAGTACACAGTTATGCTGCCTGTTGAGTGCAATCAAATAAACACTCACATTGCCAGCACATCTTCACGGGTAGCCATTTCAAAATGTGGACGAAAGAAAGACAATGTGGATCTATGTATCTTGTCCAAAGACACAACGTAAATGTGTCCACCTCGGAACCCGAATCTAGGTGTCTCCACCGGGGTCGAACTAGGGCCTTCAGCGTGACAGGTACACGCCTTACCACTGCACCACTGAGCGCTCCGCAACACATATGCACTGTCGTCTTAACAGTGAGTGAGCGAGTGAGTGAGTTAGTTGAGGTTTACGCCGCACTGAGCAATATTTCAGCTATAATAATCGGGTCTGGACCAGACAATCCAGCGATCAACAGCATGTGCATCGATCTGCACCACACCATGGTTTATTATTCAACCCCCTTACTATATAACCTGTGCAGTAACGGGGTTGGCGGTGGGCGCCTGTGATCTGCACAACTGGGAACAGATGACATGTGTCAACCAAGTCAGCGAGCCTGACCACACGATCGCGTTAGTTGCCTCTTACGACAAGCATGGTCGCCTTTTATCGCAAGCATGTGTTACTGATGGCCTATTCTACCCCGGACCTTCACGGGTCGTCATCTTAACAGTTAAGCATGGTTAGAGTATCCTGTTTAAATACTTGGCAAATGATTAACAAGTACAATAAATGGTAAGAATGCTTCCGAACTTTGTTCCACGCAGAGGAGAGTACGCATGTACCTTATCTTGCACATATTACCCATCTAATAAGAAAGTACGACATGCCAATCAAAGACATTATAAGTATGAATATTCACATAAACTATATCATTCACTAACTTTTTAAAATATTTTTTCCATAATAAAACATATGTCATCCTACCATCATATCAATTATCATGTACTGTAATGGCAAAGATAGAGGCATAATAGATAGATTTATAAAACAATATCTACACACACATTTCAATCTGTGTGACCACAGCACACCATTACTAGTGCTGTAACATATTCCTACCTATATGCATACCTATGTATATTATCAGATGGTGCTGTTTGCACTGTTTGTATGTATGTAACTATGTGTCATGTTTGTCAGCATATTAAACATTATGATGGCACTCTTAGTTCTATTGCTCCTGGGAAACGTTTCTTTTCACGTGCTACATATGACTTGATCCTTTGTTAATGACTCCTAATATATTTCACTGTAAATTTCGAAGTATACACAGAAGTCACGTGCACATCATGAAGCACTGAATGACCTGTTTGCACGAAATTAGTAACAACCTCTTAATGGAAACAATCGTTTACAGATAAAATCATTCATCGTAGTTCCGAAATTATCATCCCGTCATGGAATATCATCTACTTTCTGAATGGTATAAAATTACAGCAGAGAATAACGCGTGTGGATTGTCTACTAAATACATTCCACTGGGATTAAAAGTAAATTGCAAATAAAGTGAGATAATTCTTCAATGCTATCATTATATATCCGTGATAACACCAAGCTATCGCGAACACACTACACGTACGATCAAAATGATGGAAGTGTTGACAAATGTGTTTGCTAAAAAGCAGTGTATATATGTGTGTGTCTGAAAACAGTGTAAATAAGTAGCCTTTATTCCAAAACAATATGAATGTCCTTGTCCAATACGACTGGTCATTTTATGAATGCTTTATGAAGGGCATTGTCAGAAACCAACAGAGAAACGATATTACAGAAGGCACAATGTACAACCAAATTACAACGGAAAATGCCTATGGGTATACGACTTCTCCATTATCAATGTACACGACGTTTCTGTGTAGATGCTAACACCACCATCAAGAAAGTGTGGACTATACTACCCGGGCGTTTCTATACGTCACAGGGGACGGTGGGGTAGCTTAGTGGTTAAAGCGTTCGCTCGTCACACCGAAGACCCGGGTTCAATTCCCCACATGGGTACAATGTGTGAAGCCCATTTTCTGGTGTCCCCCGCCGTGATATTGCTGGAATATTGCTAAAAAGCGGCGTAAAACTAAACTCACTCACTCACTATAAGTCACATTCAGTCACATTTCAGTCACATTCTGAAATCAGTCATTTCGTGAAATGACCCGAAAAAAATAAGTCATTTCGTGTCATGACTAAGACGCTCGCACCATCTGTGTAACATCAATCAATAATCTTCAGTCAGTTCATGAAATTTCACTTAATAACTCTGTCCACAAAAGAGGATCACAATTTGATCATCACATATTGTCACAAACAAGTAAAACCATTGTGGCAGCGACTGTTGCACTTCATCTTGGTTTTAAAGCATTTGTGCCTGTTTGTTGGACACCTGCTGGTAAGCTGAATAACTTTTACACAGTCGATAAGGTTCGGGTGTGACGGGTGTTTACGCAATGATAATAACTGAAACATAAGCAGAACAAAACCAGAGCGGAATTACGGCGTTCGGCATTACTTGAAAGTTGGAGACTATCAGTTCGGTGTAACGTCCATCTATTTTCCAAACACAGTATTTTCATCTCCTATATAGTCGTTCATGGAAATACCGCCAGATTTCGAGTGAGTAAAATATGTTCGAAGAGTTTGAATCTGACAAACATATTAAATGCATTTACGTATGTAGTGGAAACTGTAGGTGTTTCTCAAATTGTTTGGTATTCGATTGACATTAAACCATCATATACAACGCAACCCATGAGATTAATCCAATTAAGGATTACTTTCTCATGTCAATCAATCGTCTAATTTACTAATCTGGAAGATATTAAGCACGTGTCACCCACTTTAGCAGATGTTGAAATTGACAACCACCACGTGACCTATCATGTGACATATGTCAAGTGCGCTCCTCACCATGACGAGTATATAACCCCTCAAAGACAGCGACCAACCACAACGTCTGTCAACGTCTACATCAACAACATGCACCTTCTTGTCGTCGCCGTTGTGCTACTCTCTGCCGTCTTCACCGTCGTCTACAGTCAGACAGGCGGCGCCTTCGGTGGTGGTCTTGGAGGATTTCTTGGAATTAGTAAGTTACCTCGTAAAAAGATAACTTTAAATAGTCTTACGCCAGTCTTTTTAAGGATGATATCAGTAATGTCAAAGTGACATTGCAACCTACCTTAAGATATTATTGGTTAAACCTAAAACTACCTCCATTACACAACATATCTCTCCAATAAGGACGGAACTGGAGGCCAGTATCTTTCGTTTATTGGCGACCTAGCTTTGCATATTGGCGACTTTAGCGCGTATATTGGCGCCCCACTTTCACATACTGGCGCCCTATTACTGACCCTGTCCTAAAGCAGAAATCAGAACAATAATACCCCTGTTATTGAAATACAGAAACAAAAACGCAATGTTTTCATCCATTAATTACACGAAAAATGTCACTCTAGCACCGTCACGTTCCACAACAAAGTGTACAGATTTAGCAGCAGCATAACGGGGATAACAACCCACTGATCTGCAGTGAAGTTGTACATACATTGCATAAAAGTAGCACTGTCGTCTAGTTTTGCTGGTTTCTTTTGTTTTGTTTTGTTTGTTTTTTTTTTTGTTGGTGAAAAAAAAACGATACGAATTTCATTTTTTTTCAAACTTAAGATTTTTAAGCAATCACCATATTATTTCCTCACCTCAACGACATGTACTTTTGGTCAAGTCTGTATGGACAACGAGCCCATTCAAATAAAAAGCGGTTTTAACCAACACGCGAAAACGACTCCCACAATGCATTCTTCTCCTGTGGTGTGGTGACGTTACTTGGCCTGTGCCAGTGATTACATGTTTCTTAACCTCCTAAAAGCGACATCGGTGGTTAGGTTTACATCGACCACTTTGGCGCAAGAATTTCTGACTTGGATGACACATGTCATCGGTTCCCAATTGCGCAGATCGATGCTCATGCTGTCGTTCACTAGATTGTCAGGTCGAGATTCGATTATTTACAGACTGCCGCCATATAGCTGGAATATTGTTGAATGCGGCGTAAAACTGTAAAACTAACTTCATTCACCCTTTTGAGTCCCTACCTCTGTGACAGACTCAGCGTCCTATTCAGATCATCAGATATACTTAATATTTTACTGCCTGACAGGGATTCATTCCATCCTTTTCATATTGCCAGGAATCTAAAATCCGCACTGCTCATTGCTTTTTTTCTGTACTGTTATTTTTTGCGAGAGTTTCCAAGCTTTGATATTCAGAAACTGAGAGGCTTGCCAAACCGTTTGGTACACTTTCTTATTCTGCCTGTTAAGAAGTAAGCATCGGTTCATCATAATCTGCTCAACTATTCATGTGGTCAAATTCCCGTTCTAAGTTTTGCGACTCGCACAGAAAATCCTCATCTACACAGTTTTTGCCCCATTGCAGACTGACATAAAAACTGTCACTCGAAATGCTTCCATTCAAAAGCTTCGGAAAATGTATTTTGAGTGACAGACACAAGCAACTCTATTCGCCTGACATGGTTTGTTTTGTATCTCCCCAAAACGCTGCCTCGTGCACAGTAGAACATGTTCATAACGTGTGTATTGTGCATACCGTGCTACCCATATATAGGACGCCAATATTGCTATTGCTGTGTTCGGGTGCAAGGGTTACGAAACTAGGGCGCCAGTATGCATGATTTTAGGTTTAAGCGCAATAAACTCCTCAGACTCGCCAATATTCGCACGCCTGGGTTGGTCCTCGGCCTAACGGCCTCGGACTCAACCAGCCGCGCGAATATTGGCGAATCTTCGGAGTTTATTCCTTACATATTTCTGA
Source organism: Haliotis asinina (assembly GCF_037392515.1). Classification (NCBI taxonomy): domain Eukaryota; kingdom Metazoa; phylum Mollusca; class Gastropoda; order Lepetellida; family Haliotidae; genus Haliotis; species Haliotis asinina. Next base: position 50,428,240 of record NC_090291.1, on the reverse strand, counting down.
TTTTGTTTCCAGCCAATTCTTCATGTTGCGATCAGGTATTGGACCATCTCGCTGATGACATTGCCTCAGAGCTGGAGAAGGTGCCAAGAGACGAGTTCCTCATCGGGCGATACTTCCAGATTGACCAGAGACTTAGAGAGTTCTGTTCGCAGTATCTCAACAGAGGTAGATTAATCTTTCAAAAGAATATGCTCTGTCTAAATTTTGAGCCAGTTTGACAGATCCTTGAGATTTTACATCTTACTCAAAACTACAGGAATCAGCACTTTCAGCCAAACGAACAGCTTGCTGAAATACACAAATGCATATCAGGTCATCTGATTAGGTTATCAATTAAATGGCTGTTAGGTTTAATTGTGCTTCCAGCATGATTCACAGAACACCAATAAAGGGCAGCGTATGTATGTGGCATGTATAAGTTCAACAGCCTTAGCCACAGACATGCCACCACCTCCAAGAACAGAGATAGTGGTGAAGTGTTGCCTCATTTATCGCTTGTAAACGCTTAAACATAACGTGATCAGTAGCAATGTTACAGAGGATCAAGTTGTGTCTCCAAAGTTTAACAGTCGTCTTTAGTTAATATGTGATTGATAGTTAATGTATCATCTTTTCTTTTGTTCCAGGTGCTAAATGAAGTCCGTCGTCTGACGTCCCTTTAGCCTGCTTCGTGTACATAGAACTCTGTATATGACATTTGCATAATAATAAAGTCAATCAGTATCAACGTCAGTTTATGTTGCTTTACGTCGACGTCAGAACAGTCATGCTATGCCACTGTACAGCGTATCTAATTCACTGTCGACCAGACAGACCATGTCTAATACTGTTTTCACTATCGATGCTTTGGGGATGTCAACAAACCTTATTCAAGATAAATTCGTCTTCGCCTGTCACGTATTGGCTGATGAAATCCTTTTATAACCCTGTGTTGGGGAAATTGGGTGATGGCGGATACGTGTGCAGAAAACATTACATCTGAAGTACACGCAAAGTGTAAGATAGTTATACCTTTCAAGCAAGAGCCTAAGATACTATGTGAAATCTTTCCACAAAGAACCTGATGGTTTGTACACTTGAACCTCGAGACTATGGAGACACCAGCTTTAGGAACGGCTTGAATATTGCTCGACATTACCACTGGAAACTTGAAAGCGTTCTTCCTATCGTGCAGACTTCAAGATATTTGTGTCCCAACGGTACTAATTAATAAATACCTGGTTTCGCACATGCTCATGCGATTTGGACGGAATAGTAGGGAATCTGCTTTAGGCAGAGACGTCGTATTATTATGTAATGCTTGTTAAAAAAATTCTTTGAATGGTCTTGTCACCTTGCTGTGATTTCCACAGAAACAGTTGTTGGTTACTTAAAGTTTAAATTATGTGAGACATGCTGGTTGATTATATGCCTGAGAATATGTGTTTAGCTGAAAGCACCAGTATCTTGGTTTGAACATGTCAAATTCAAGAACACGCGGTCTCTATCGGAGTTAATGGAATGTGTTAGTAATTTCACCTAAGAAAGTTTCAAAGTGCTGTATGATGACTATTTCGACTTGAACCATATGTTCCCGTCAGTCCAAGTGGTTAGTGTCTTCATAATTTATAGTGATTCATGAGGTCAGCTTCAGTGGTCTGAAGTGTTTGTCGCTTACACATACGCTTGCGCGCGCACGCACGCACACGCACACACATACATGCATACATACATACATACGTATCCCTGTCCGTATATTGTCAGGACCACAGTGGTCGACATTCCTCACACATCAGGCCGCACGTCATGGTATGAATATTTTTTCTGTTCAGAGCTCACTCGCTCGTTGTCCAGGAATCGAATCTTGACCACGCAATCCAGCGATTGACGTAACAGGAAACTTTCTATGCATCTGGTTTTTATTGGCATGTATCGACCAACTCACTGCGCCTGTACCGCTAGTCCCCACTTAAGATATGATTTGGTTGTTGTAGACCCATTCCAGCTTGGATAAGAGTGTGGTTATAAATAAGGACGGTACAACATACATCGACCAGGAGGTTGATGTCAGTTTCGCCTGATGCGACTAGAGCTGATCTTCAAATACTGAACAGCAAAAGAAACGCAACTCTGGCTTTATGTTAACTTTTTAAATACAAGCCATAAATATGAACGCTTACTTTTATGAGGTTTAATGTTTTCGAAACGTGCCTTTCTTTTGCTGTTCAGTATGCTTAAAAATATACCGTAACTACGGTAACTACATTTTTATCAGTCTTTGTGCTCATTTCAGCTTTACTTTCTTACTTTACTAAAACTGTATCTATAACGATGACGTCACAGCATTATAATGACACATTCGTATTGTCAATCTGGCCTTCGTCATTTATAGATACAATTCACGATGATTGAAATGCCATTGTTCATGGCGTTATAACTTATCAGCCCCTTTAGCAGGCTTGACCTTTCATAGTGCGCTGTCCCTTTCAATGTCTGTGCAGCATAGACAATTCCTCTTCTCGAATTTTAACAATTATCTGTCCCTAGTGAACAAAATCTATCGCTCTGTCTCTCAAGCTCAGAAACGATGCAATATATTTGGACATGTGCAGAAAGTTAGACATATAAGCAGCGTGTGCATGAATATATTAAATACCATATACAGGAATGCAAATTGTGTTACGCCACCAAACAACGGTAATTATCCATATGTATTCATTCTATGATGTCATTCTTCAGAAACCACGAAGCAATATAATGTTAGGGTGAATCCAATCATCCCAATCCCAATCATCCTTCCAACTGATTTAGAACCAACTTTGTGAACAGAAACACCTTCAAATGTCTACACTATTGGGAACATAAGATACTAATCTATTTATAAATGACACTTTGCATCGACACGTGGAGCTTAGTCGATGGTTGATGGTAATTTGCTTGTTTATCGAATCTTTATAGTTTATATATTTATCGAGGTAGTGTCCTATTTTTACAGCGTCTTGGCAGCATAAGTACCAAATCCCAAATGGTGTGAAGCTGAGTCAAATCAAATTATTCAATAACGAAATAATCCTTCGGAACATATTAATTAAGCATTACTAACATTCACAAGTCCCTTAATTTTCAGGCTATCTAATCAGGAAAATCTAAATCGTGCCACACGTCATAACAGATGTTGAAATATTATGTAACTTATTGAATTAGCAAGAACCACGTGACATGATGTGTAACATAAGTCAGCTGGAGACTTAATAGCTTCTGTGTCCGACTCGACAGCAGGGAGAGCGAAGTCGTTTGAAGGCATACAGGGGCAGACAGAGCTTTTAGAAAGAGGAAAGTGATCAGCTCGAATGATTTTGACCCTTTTTCACGGGAATTTCAATGGTTATATAGCCATTTAATAAACTTTCAGGATCAAAATGAGCAGCGTGCGTGTGTGGATGTGCGTGTGTGCGTGCGTGCGTGTGCGCGCGGTAGACACCACACCACATGTGTGTAAGATATAAACCTGACATGAAAAACAACTTCTCTGTGGGCGGGCGTTAAAAATACATCAACAGAAATCAAACATTTCACAAAATCATCATTTGCAAATGGATAATGAACAATGTATATCTCATGCAGGTGGCAAAGAAGTCATCCTTTGAAACAAACAAAAACACTGTACGTACTGATGAACGTGAATTATAGTAGTGAAGATACATGTGCGCTCACTACATGTTAGTATATGTCTGTATCTTACTTAGAATTCACGACAATCAGGGAGACTATATAGAGAGGGAGAAGAAACTCCCCCAAAAGCCCCTGAACGTATGTCTCGGATCGTTAAGTAACCAGCGTAGCCAATATGGTGGCAGCGTAGTGTTTAAAATTGAGCCCGGTATATTTCCATTAGCTGATTAAATTCGCTGAGAATTGTGACAACTGGAATGGTACATGTAGAAGATAAGTTAACTATTTTGTCACTTCAGTTGAAGTCAAATAATTGGTATTAGTGTCAGTATTAGGACAGTAGATTTGTAGTAAAGTTTCAAGTCGGTATTTTATAGCTCACTGGCTTCCATTCTCGATTCACCGCGAAGATAGACTAAATTGTGCCGATAAAACCTTCTTTCACACATACGTTAAATTTTCAGAAGGGAAACATGCCTTTACATGAAATGTATTTACAAGTAATAGTGATAGTTTTATGAATTTAAAAAATTATTAGGGTGTGTTTGAGGTGTGTGAAAAACATGACATATCGCCGATCTGTTCAGATCCCCAACTGAAATGCTACACACTGTTGTTGGAGTGTTTCTAGTTATTTCTTCAAAAACATCTTTCACATGCACCTCTAATTCTTATGAGGGGAATATACTATCAGGTGAATTGTGTTTGCAAGTAATAGTGATAGTTTCATAATCTAAAAACAGAATGTTAGGGCATATTTGAGTGCGTGAACAATATGACATATCGCAAATTTGATCTGATCCGCCATTGATGCTTGTGATGGTTGAGAATTATTGTTGTATAACTTCTTTCTTGCTGATCTTATTTTTGACAAAACTGAAAAGGTGTTTACAAAGCTTTGTGATAGTTTTACACTTTCTGTTTTTGAGGGGTGTGTGACAGTGTCAGTTATTTTTTGTTTATGTCCATTCTATTCCCCACAATAAGATAAGATATCTGAATTAATTATTAATGTAAACAAAAATGTCTCAAGAACATTTTTAAACACACGTGTCATCGCGATACTTTTGCGTTCTATAGCATGTTTTGGGAGGGAAGGCCGCGCTGTATTATTTATTCTTTCATTTATGCACATATGTACTTCTTTTTTTCCTTCTTTTTCTTTATGTCTTTCATTCATTCACGTATAATTCTTGCTCTTAATTCTTACTATAATTCATTCATTCACTCATTGTAAAATCCCGACTGATACAATAAACTAGATGAAGTTCTGTTAAACACAGCTGAAGTTGCGCTGGGAACGAACCAAGTCACTGTGTGCGCTGAAGCAAGGCCAAACACAAGTTAATTAGTACAAATGGTAAAGACAGCAAACGAGTGACCTATCCTAGCTAAGGTACATAGCGTTCACATGTAGTCCCTGTTGTAGATTATCCCTACGACAATACAGAAGTTATTCAGGGAACTATGTCGTCAGAAATCTATGAGTAGAAATTCACAAGAGTTGTAATCTGACAAACATATTGAATGCTTGTACTTTTGCGAAGGAAATGTTTAGTGTTTCGCAACATGATAAGGCTTCGATCCAAGGTCGTGTGCGAGAAAAGTACCTTCCTGGTTGTGTGCATATAGATTCTGAAGAGTTAGCTCCCTTCGATCTCGCGTGAGTTGAATCCATGGAGATAACAACATGGCGGACGGTGTAAATAATCAAACCGAGTGGAACACGATTGGAATAATGACTGTGTAAAGGTGAACGTCGTTATATTTTTTTTCGTGTATTTAATAGTTTGTAATAGTTTCATTCGTGCAAATGTGTTTGGGGATATAAATGGTCAAAATCACCGATGACATATCCCCTGTTTACCAAATTGTCAATGCAGCACAAGCAAATAACAACATTAATAGTGATCAGCTGGTTCCTCTGGTTCCTGTTCAGATACGTTATTTCTGCAGTTTTCCGTCACTTGAAGTTGCGTGCTCAAGCCTAAAAAAGGTAACCTGGACCTTTGAGTGATTAAACAGGTAATCAAACTACAGTTACACTTGCCATACAAGTTCTTTGATGAAGTTTAGGGGTTTTCAACCATGTAAGACAAAACGTATTTTTGATCTTTAATATCATTTAATGGTTTGATTTTGCTAACCTTCCGTGATAGATATATATTGATCTATTTCTCACAAAAATATCATGTGTTTCTACTAAAATGTCATTACTGACATTGTATCAGCGAAACTGTGATTGCTTGCCACATCTGGGTATTTTGTATATGTTTTTGACGATGAGCCATGCTTTTCCCTCCTCAAGGCGAGAGAGCGTGTTTTGGTCATGTGGCTTCCTCTTTTATCCATAACCTGTCACTAGCAGACAACTGATCTTGCTGATTTTCACTTGCTATTTTTTGTTATACAGGCAATTGATTTTTCATCTAGGGTAAATAATATTGATGTTTATTTGCTTTTTTCATAGCTTAACATCTGGATTTCAATTGTCAATAAAATGTCTGATGACAGGAACTGGGCATCCGCCCTACCGATGAAACTGTTTGTGCACTCCGATCGTGCACATACTTCCAAAACATAGCACTAGCAATGCAATCATTGAATTCAGTTTGCTTCCATATACTGGATCAGTGGGAGACAGTGTTTTCGTAGACTGAGCCAGTTCATAGATGGGGTGGATTCGTAGCCCAGGCAGGTTTGTAGACAGTGATTTCATAGTCTTGTATAAATAATTGAATAGATCTAATGTCATTTGCAAGCATATTAATTTTGATAAAATCTCTAGACTTGTGTACAGTGAAGTTGATTGCTTTGTTTTCAGTGATACAAAACTATGCTTTCTTTCAGTGATACGAAAATTAGAACAGCTGAGTATAAGAAAAGTGTGATTGGAGAGTGAACAAATATTTTCCCATATCTCATTTAGTTAATGTAGGGTTGTTCTTTTGTTTTGTGATGTGAAAATATTGTCACTGTGTGTTCAGTGATGTATTAAAAATGAAGCATTGTAAAATATAAACGACGGACTACTGTGTTATGGTGAGAGACATAATTTGATATATTTATGGGCAATAACAATAAGTAACAGACTTAGTAATGTACTGCAAACATACATTTTTTTCAGAGACATGACCATAATAAAAATTGTACAGATAGTACAGCAAAATCCAACGGATAATACAGCACAGTCCAACAGATAGCACATAACAGCTTGTTTCATCCTGGCCCACTGTGAAACATGTTTTTTCTTTCAGCACTAATCATGCTTACCTAATGTATTTTTTTTCCCAAAACACAAATTCATTTACACTAATGTCATAATATCAGTTTTAATCTCCTATGATGTTGAAGTTTGCCTTATTTTACCAATGTCTACGGATCCACCGCTCAATCCCTCTATGAATCCACCAAACATCCACGTCTACAAACTAGTCTGGTCTATGAATTTCTACTGCAAGCCATTCAAAGTAAATCTAGACAAGCATTCTAGACTAGTTATTGGCACGTTCGTGAAAATGTCTTCATTGAGTATTAAGTATTTATTTGTTTATTACGTATTTACAGGGACAAAAATTATATAATCAAGACTGTCTGTTAGCTCAAGAAGTGATGACAACAGCAGTACCCAATCCCTACCTCTTGCCCTTAAAATTTAATGTTTTATGTTTTTAGAATTAAGTTATTGGCTTGTACTATTTCTAGCCCCAATTTACACATACCCATACTCAATTTATTTGCATTTTCATATGGCTGAATATGTAATCGCTTGCAACAACCACATGAGTGACATCAGCTGGGGACATATTTCATCAGTTCTGTATATATACTTTCTTTGTGTCAGTCCCATCAACCCATGTTAAACTAGCAAGGCATCCAAAATTGGAAAAACAGCTCAAAAACCATTGATCATCTTAATTCTGAGGCATGGTCTTCTGGATATTTTTCCTTACCAATCAGGCAGGCTGAATTCATTATTCTATATTTTAGCTCTTTGACCATGTTGACTTTTGGAAGAAGAGTTTATTTTGTCTGGATGTCTGTTTTCAACTGCATGTCATTTTTCAAATGAGGCCTAAAGTTTAGCTAGTCTACAAGTTTAACAGCTAGAATGAGGCTCAAGTTTAATAACTTTTCTTCAGTCTTTCAGAGCTGTTTCTTTTAAAATCATGAAATACCAAAAATAAATATCAGATAATTTTGAATTTTCTATGGAACATGACAGTGTTGCCTTATGTCAAGTGTCTTGCAAGGTATGTGTATATGATAGACTTGTGCGTGGCATGGAGTTCTATTTACACACTTCAACATAAGGGAAATAAGTATCAATACTTTATGGAAATATTTTTCTTCTGCAATTTCAACAAAGTTCTCTCCATTTTAGACACTACATTTGGTTTGGAGGTAGCTCCAACCATTGACATGATGATGGAGGTCCACAAACTGAGAAACACCACCATGAACCCCCGTGATGTGACGACTGGGAGTGATGATCAAGGTGATACAAAAGACATCTCGGCACTTGAAATTCTTGTTCAGCGTCGCAATGCAGAGGAAAGGAGAAAAGCTCGACATCACTGGACACTGCTGCGGAATTCTATCAAGCACACTGTAGACGCAGTTGCTAATTCTGACATTCGTGATATAGTTATTTCACATGGAATTCATCATGAGAGGAAGTTAAACCACACACAACCTCTTCAGAATGTCGTCTTTGTCAGCCCAAGGAAGGTATGTGAGATATTGCCGGATCTTATATTTAGGCAAAGTAGGATTTTGGTTTTCATGTTGAAGCAAATATATGAAAACAAATGTTTCATTCAGCCACCCATTATTATTGATAGTCCTTATGAGTGTTATGTTTACTGTTAAGAAGCCTTTAGATGTATTGTTCTATTGACTGACCTTTGTTTTTATTGTTAACTAATTTGTTTTATAAATATGTGGCGATTTGATAGCCTAGTGGTTAAAACATCCACTCATTCCGTTGAGGAGACAGGTTCAGTTCCCCACATGACTACAATGTGTGAAGTCCATTTCTGATGTCCCTGCCCTGATGTTGCTGAGATATTACTAAAAGTATTGTAAAACTAAATTCACTCACTAATACTTCTAAAAATGTAATTCTTTGAACTTTGGTTGTGTAGCTTGTATGAACATAGTCTTACAGAAGCATGATCACTAACTTCAGCTACACATCCTGCCTCATACAACTGCTGTTATTGGTTTCAATATGTTAAAGACAACAAGTTTTTGAATAGTTGTATCAGGGTATGAAGCTCACAGAAATTTCAGTCAGATTTTACACAGGGCTGGTTAGTTGTAAAATTTGCCAACCCTGAGCGAAACCTACCTGCTCACTAGATATCTTCATAAACATGTCTGTCTAAATTTAAACCTGACCATCAGGCAGGTGAATTTGAGAATATGGTAGTTCATGTGGAAAATAGCCCATCCATGTCAGTCAAGCTGACAGATATTTGGACGCTGGTTGTATGTACAGAAAGTTACATGTACTAGATGAATTCCAGTGTGTCATTCAGATATAAACATACTGATGCACAAACAATGGGATTGGCTTTCTCTTACCTTTTCTTCTATGACACTACATTGTTACACTAGCACATTACTTCGCCTTTCCATTATCTCTCGTGACAGTACACTTATATCCTGATAAAATACTAGCAGAAATGCTTTACCATTCTCAGGGCACATGCAGATATTTGCATTCCACGACACATATACTGCAGGTTCCACAAACTTTCTACTCATATCCCATGTATTGTACAACCAAATGTATGTTTTTATACACTTTTCTCACTGAAAAGGTTCACAAATAGGACTGCTATAATTTGGTTCAATTCATCAAAAATCAGTTCTGACATCTTAGTTTTGATTTTTGATATAACCATAATCATTAGTTCGATTTGATACTTGAATACCTATTTAGATTATTTCCACACAGCAAGGACATAATTTTAACTCAAACTCAAGCAGTTTTATGCAACTAAAAAAGGCGAAATGTGATTGATAGATGCCGGGATAATTTTCCACTATCCGTATCAAGTCAGTTTTTATTACAGGCAATCAAATCAAGGTATCTTACTTGTATGTCGGCTACTAGATAATTTCCGCTCAAGGTTGCAAAATGCAAATAAACTTGGATTTCATTTCATATCTGCTCAAATTGTAGCGATTAGATTTCGCAGTGATATCATGATAAAGTAGGGCTATCTTTAATTTCATCACTATTTATCACTTTTCGATAAATTGCTCAGTAAACATTAACATCAAATACCATATTAATTTATTCTTTCATAATGACATCATCAAGATTGTGTCATAAAAATCAGGGCAAGTGGCTTTCTAAGAAGTTTTTGATCCCATGATGTAAACATGTGTAAACAGGAAATATTCTTGATTGTCTTGGTAGTAATATTAATCAGTGGCTGTTTTGTTTGCACAGTGGTATGATTGTGTTCTGATATAGCCCACATGAGCTACCATTTCAGTCAATCACTGATCGATTACTGAGCTCCTATAATCAATCTACATGACTGGCACCAACATATTTGTAGTCCATCTGACCAAAATACAGAGTCATGACTCTGAAACATTTGCCTTTGAATGTTTTGGGGTCATCCCACAAATGATATCCTTACCTTGTCAGCTTGCTGGGGTCGTGGACAAGGTGTCCAAAAATTCAGATCACAAGGTCCATGGTTCAAATCCAAGCATGGAACTCAGAAATGTTATTGCCACTACACCTGCATTATTAAGAAATCATTTATGTGCTAATGCCAAAACTGCAGCAGGATGAATCGTTCATATTGCACTGAGAATGAAAAGTTAAGCACCAGCCTATTTAAAAATTAGGTGTGAAGCTGTGGAAATGTTTGGCTGAAATAACTGGGAAGACCAATCCATGTTTAGAGAAGGTTTGTCTCGTAACTGATTTAGAGATATCTTAATTGTTTGTATTTACAATTAAAGGAAACATAGTTAACGATATGATGGCGTTGTTTTTTAAAGCAAATTAAGTATTCCTTAGCTTATAAACACTATTAAACATATGCTCCACTTGTCAAAATTTACAGTCATGTGACCATATAACAGTCATTTCTAATTTTCATTTCAATAGATGATGATGTTTTTGAGGAAAACAAAATGGCTGTTTTCCAAAAGCACATACATCCTGTCGGAGTAAAAGATGATTTCAATAATGGTGTTGTTTTTGAACTAAAAGTTACTAAACCAAATTATGATAGTTGTTTTTTGCTGAAAGATTTCCTATGAGACAACCTTTATTGGCAAAATATACTGGGCGGCACTTAACGTTTTATTCTTAGTATATTATAATTATGCCTCTTAGTCTTCCAAGTGTCATTGGCTGTCTTTCTAAACCCAGGAATACCTGACAACAGATGGGAAAATATTTAACATATTTATGGAGGATGGCCGAAGGAAGACAACAGTTACCCCCGAGGAGCCAATGAACAGAGTGGTCTACTCCACCCATACTGACCAGTACGTGGGCTGGCTGCATGATAGCGAGATGCTCTATGTAAGTGGTGTCACCTTAACATTAATCACTTAACCTCTGGAGCATTTAAAAGCCGCGATGATCAACATGCATAGTATGGATATACAAAATTACAATTCCTCTATTACAATGTATGAGACATGTCTGTGCAGATGGTAGCAGTGCCTAACACTGTTTGCAAGTAGTAGTATTTATACCAAAAGCCATGTTCATCTTAATGAAGAAGCTGGCTAGCTGGCTAAATTATTGACCACCTTCATCACATTTACTGTTTCCTGTCAAGACGCAGGTAAGAAAACTGATGACATATGTTCAGAGAAGTGTTATTTCTGGCATTAATATTTTATCGTTAACTGACCTTGCACTGTGTTTCACAAATTTTCTTGTGTTAGCAGAACAGTTATATGTGAAAGATGAGAACCTGAAATGCAGGATTTCTGCTTAATTATTCTGTTGAAAGAGTATACCATTTTTTTTTTATTCACTGGAAGGATAATTTAATTAGTTCAATACTTTGAAATGTTTACCGATGCCACATGCATAGCAAACCATCTCATTATTCTTAATCAGATTGAACAGCATCATGTAGCTCTAATTTTTTTAAGTTTCAGCGCATTAATGATCTTCAGTAACCCATGCTTGTTGTAACAAGCGACTAACGGGATTGGGTGGTCAGTCTTACTCACTTTATTGACACATGTCATCATATTTCAGTTGCATCAATCATATCTCATGCAGATTACTGAATTGTCTCGTCCTGACTGGATTATTTACAGTTTGCTGCCATATAGCTTGACTATTGCTGAGTGTGGCATGAAACTAGAATCACTCACTCACTCTAATTACGTCTATACTGGAATGACATCCAAGTTTAAGACAAAAAAGTGAGTAATCTGTGTCTTCTTCAGTTGCTTGATGCAGACTTTGAGATAATATCCCAGGCCCGATGCCCTGGGAACATCCTGCTGGGAACCTATAACCAGAACACAGGAGAGATGGTGACGCTGGGGTCCCACTTTCTGCAGGTCAGTTACACACAGTCACACACAGTTCTGCTGTAATACAGTCTCAAAGAGTTGTACAGTAACACAGTCACATCCAGTCCTACAGAAGTAGCACAGTAACATCGTCACACATTGTTGTACAGTAATACTGTCATATTGCAGCCATGCACAACACACAATTCTACAGAAGTAGAGTCACACACAGTTTTACAGAAATAATCACACACAGTTGTACAGTTATACAGTCACTCAAAGATGTGCAGTAACACAGTTACACACAGATATAGAGTAATACAGTCACACAAATTTGTACAATAATACAGTCACACACAGATGTACAGTAACACAGTCACACACATTTGTACAGTAATACACTCACACACAGTTGTAGAGTACCACAGTTACACACAGTTGTATGGTAATACAGTCACACAGTTGTACAGAAATACAGTCACACACAGATGTACAGTAATACAGTCACACACAGTTGTATAGTAATATACTCACGCACACTTGTACAGTACCACAGTACACACAGATGTACAAAAATACAGTCACACATGTACACAGATATATGGTAATACAGTCACACAGAATTGTAGAATAATACAGTCACACACACTGACACAGTCACACACAGACATACATAGATGAACACAGTCCAATCAACTCTACAGCTCAACATGGCTTTACACTTTCACGGTCACACATAGTCAACCCAGTCATATAGTAATACAGTCATACAGTCACAGTCACACACAGAGACACAGTCCATGACGGCCACAGAGTCAAACATGGCTTTACATTTTCACACATACTGTGACACAGTCATACACAACCAAGCACGGTCACAAACAGTGACGCATATTCCTGCACATGCTGTTATACACAGTCACACAAAGTCACATACACTTGTACACAGCCAGACACTCTGTCACACATAGTAACATCTTCATTTTCATCCTGTGCATACAGAGTTGGTCATTCCGATACGGAGCACGGCACCTGATCCCCCGACTGACGACCAGGACAGACTTTGGGGATGACAACATGTTTTCTATGATTGTCTTGGAGGAAACAGCCAGTCACACCCAGAGGGCTTTCCTTTCCTGCGGACTTGGTGTTGTGGTCAGTATGGACTTATATGTGTATTTGGCTTGCACACACTTGTATTGTGAAAGAAAACCAAGAGATTTCAATGAGCTTTGGCTGTGTTGGAATTAATTTTTCAAACTTTTTAAACTTTCCTGGAATCATAATAATTTTAATAAAAGTAAAATATATTGTTCAAAGGCATACCCTTGTGGTTAAATCATCCAGGGTTAGAATAATTCCCTCAAAATCTTTGCCTGTTATATTAGCAATTGAATGGATCAAGTGGTGAATCTTGTTAATACTCAGGCCATTTCATGTCCTACCATTTCATGCCTTACCCTGTCCTGCCCTTAGTACCCTGTCATACCCTCCCCACCCTTTCATACCCTGCCCTACCCTTCCACACCCTGCCATAACCTACCCTACCATACCCTGCTGTCATACCCTGCCATACCATACCCTGTCATACCTGTCCTAACCTGTCATACCCTTCCATACCATACCCGTCCATACCTCCGCTACCCTTCCATATCCTGCAATACCATACCCTGTCGTACCCTGACCTACCCTGTTATACCTGCCCTACCCTTCCATACCATACCATACCCTGTCATACCCTTCCATGCTCTGTCATTCCTTGCCATGCCCTGCTCTACCCAATCACACCCTGGCCTACCTTGTCATAACCTGCCATACCCTGTCTTGTCATACTTTCCACACCCTGCCATACCATACCCTGTAAACCTCTGCCCCCTTGTGACTGCCCCCATCTCTAACCCTTTCATACCCTGTCCTACCCTTCTACACCCTAGCTGCCTAACATGCCTTACCCTGTTGTACCCAGTCATATCCTGTCATACCCTATCATATCCTGTCATATCCTGTCATTTCATGTTGTAACCTGTCATACCCTGCAGTTCTTTACTGATTATGTAGCTTGTTAGTACTCAAAGAGCTGATTAAACTATCCCTCCACCTCAGGTGTACAACTTATTTGAGGGCAAGATGCTAGAACATCGCAAGGAACTTCACAGACGCACCATCACTGCCATGACTTTCTTCAATCCTCTCAAGTATCTGGTCACTGGAGCACAGGATGGTTCAAGTATGTCTGTACTGTTGTGGACAATTTATTGTGTTACAATCCTTCACTCTGACCAGCAGCAGCAGCAATTCCATTTGTTGCACAACAGGAATATCACATCCATTATATATTGGTCTGGATGGGATTGGCCTCAGGACTGTATCTGCACTGTACCCTAAATGCTAAATAATGTTCAACTGTTTATTTGAAAAGTTGGAACTGTGCTTAATTCCCCAGACTGATATCTTAATTGTGATAAATTTTGGGACATTGCAGCCTTTGGCTGTCATTTTTCAGTTTGTTACATCTTGAGAGTCTGCTACATTGAAATTGCATCATAATGCTTGGCAAAAAACCATTGTGACATCTTAGCAGATCATATGATCATGTGACATCACTGCTGTCTGTACTACTGAAACTGGTTGGCTGTGCTCTTTACACACAGTACTGTTTATACTAACAGACAAAAAATGGGAGTATTATTCTGAATAATGAAATGAAATTTCACCCAAGTGTCTACTGGTATCAAATACATCAACACTTGTTGGTGAAGTGTAAAATGCTGAGACAAGCTGTTGAATGGGTTGATTGTCAATTTGTTTCAGTCAAAATCTGGGACAATGACTGGCATGTGGTGATGGTGTTTGTGGGCCACCGACGCCTGGTGAACCAACTTGCTGTGTACCCCCATGGACCGTCCATCATCTCCGCCAGCTTGGACTGCACCATCAGGGTGTGGAACATGGAGACCTGTGATGAAGTGGACAGGTATGTGACAGCATCACACAAAGCACTGGCTCCATCAATTGACCACTGTGCTCTTACAAGTATATAGATCCCTGTGGAGAGTCTGGGCTAGATGTAGATCCCTGTGGAGAGTCTGGGCTAGATGTAGATCCCAGGGTGTGAAGAGTCTAGCAGTGCTAGAAGTAGATCCCTGTGGAGAGTCTGTGCTAGACATAAATCAGTGTAGGGAGTCTGGGCTGGAAATATATGTACCTGGACAGTCTAGGCTATAAGTAAGTCCCTGTAAATAGTCTGGGCTAAAATTAGATCCCTGTAGAGAGTCTGGGCTAGAAGAAGATCCCTGGAGAGTCTTGGCTGTAAGCAGATCCCTGTAGTGAGTCTGGGTTAGAAGTAGCTCCCTGTCTGAACTACAATAGGGCCGTGACATCCTTATGTTGTAATGGGATGCTTGTAAGAGGCAACATAGCGATTTAGGCTTGACTGACTGCATGTCAGCCTCACCAGTGTGGATTGTTGGTACTAGTATCAGTCTCAGCAGTATCTGCCATAGTTAGATTGACAGTTGCCAACATAAGCTATAACATTACTGAGTCTTCCATTAAACAACCAGGGCCTAGATTTTAAAGGCTTTCTTAGCACTCAGATAGTCGTAAGTGCCATTCATTAACATTAACTCATGACTGTCTTAGCGCTAAGAGAGCTTCATAAAACTAGGCCCAGAAGGAAAGGATAGACAGATCTTATCCTGAAACTAAAACTCAAAATTCTTGTTTCTGTCAACATAGGAACAACTCATGGTTGCCGGCTTCTTTGTTAATTTCAATCTTATTATAGACTTTATAGTACCATGATTTACCGTATTAGACATCCACATATCAGACTTATAATCCAGGCCACTGTTCCATAAAACAATCTTTGCGTTAAGATTATCATGAGTTCATGTTCAAGAATCCGATTTATGATCACCTCATTGCTACATTCTTTTTGTGGAATGAGGCCCAGAGCACTATCTTCAGGCATGCTTTGCTACAGTGGTTGTACAATCCATATTTCCATTTTACAAATGAGCCTTGTGTTCTAGGATTACCATGAGTGAGCCAGCAGAGGGACTAGGAACCAGCATGCAGTATGACATTTTCCATACATTTGCTGGGAAGAAGGTGGATCTGTGGAGGATTCAACATCTGTATCAGATGCACACAGCTGTTGGGTAAATCATTTATCACTGAATAGGTGTGCAAGTCTGACTGGAAAATCACTCATAAATAACACAGATGAACACAGTTGTCAGATAAATAACACATCCTATATCAGATAGACACAGTTGTCAGGTAAATAACACATCCTATGTCAGATGGACACAGTTGTCAGGTAAATAACACTTGCTGTCTGCCATGCTTCAAAATGCATCATCTTTCCCCAGTCACCGAGTGATGAACATCAAGATGACCACACACCCCAACTTTGTGATGCGAGCAGTACTGATGTGTCGAGACTCCAGTATCCGTATTGTGTCACCACCAACTGGCAACGTTATCACCACCATGCTGATGGATCCAGGCAAACACATCATTGACGCTGCTTATGCCATAGAACAAGGTGATCAATACTGCATAAGAACATAACAGTATTTTGGTTTGTGGTTTTGGTCGTCATTTTTCATGGTAGTATGTTTCACTAAACAAATTTCACTGACCACCATCGCAAAGGTACTGATAACTTAGTAATGGTTGGACTAGTTTTTATCAGTTGTTATATTTGAACTTTTAATGCAATGATTATGTGATGATGATTTTTATGGAGAAGCATGTGCAAATGTATAATGTGTGTGAACCCCGCCACAACCTCCCCCATCCCCCAAACAAAAAACAAAGTATTTATGTACAAAATATGTGACCCTCCCTTCATGTCAGTACTCCCATTCGCCTTTCCCCTTCTCATATTTTTATGTGTATACTTTTAAAACATTTTTGTGTAAAAATTGCTGACCCACATACACCCTAGTATATGTGTACAAAATTGCTGACCCCTACCTCCCCAGAACAAAATAGGTGACCTTAAAAACCATCACACCCTTTCCGCCCTCCAGGCATAAATTATGAACAGTCCCAAAACAATGATTAGTTGACAGTGAAAATTTCTACTGAAATTGTACATCATTGTACCGAATTAACACATTGACTGCCACTCACAGTATAGTTTCTGGTCGAATTTGCCACATTGAGTTATTTCAGATCTATGTCAGTGGTATTTTAAAACAAGTCTTACACATGGCCAAAAAGGCACAAGAACCAGTCGTCTCCTGATGTTCGTTTCTTGTGCTTATTTTGCCAGCATGTGAAACTTGTTATAAAATACCACTGACGTAGCTATGAGACAGACACCATATATGATCTCTGCTAAGTGATATCAACTCATAGTGGTTTATTTTAAATTCAACCAGAGTTCCACAATTTCAATGACCAGCTCTATGAATGACAAAACAAGCTCTCAAACTCCTTAACCACCACCATGATAATAACAAAACACTGCACATGTAAAGGGAGGTAACTGCACGGCTCAGCATATTGTGCCATTTAAAGTATTGCAGTATTTCAAGATCATGTGTTCAAGACCCAGAGGGTTCACAAACTGTCTTTCAGAAGATATATAATGGAAACTTATTGTGCTTGTATGGCTGATTCATACGTGATGGAGAACCAAGACTTTTTCCATCCTAATAGCACAATAACACCACACTGTTTTTCTTGGTACATTTTTCTTAGTCCCAGGTTAGAACTGGTCTTCAGTAACCCATGCTTGTCGTAAGAGGCGACTAAGGACCTGGCGATCAGGCTTGCAGACTTGGTTGACACATGTCATCATGTCCTAGTTGAGTAGATCAATGCTCATGGTGTTGATCACTGGATTGTCTGGTCCAAACTTGATTTTTTACAGACCACTGCCATATAGTGGAATATCGCTGAGTACAGAGTTAACCAAACACCCCACCTTCTTTTCCATGCTCTCTCTCTCCCTTCCCACTATCCTAATCAGTTACACAGTTGTAACTGAATTTTACTATGAGACATTTGTTACAGAGATGCTGTTCACTGTACTTGGTAATGGTGACATCATCAAGTGCCGCACCAACACCAACCCCTGCAGTATGGTCGCACGGTGGAAGTGTCAGAATCCTGACGGTGAGACTCAGCAGGGCACTGGTGCAATACTGTTGCCAGCACACTCACAGATATGTACAGAGGGTGGAATGAACTGTCAATGCATTTAGCACAGACAAACAGACACCTCGAAACTAGCACCAACTTCAGCCTTTTTGCCCCTCTATAAGTGTAATTTGATTATACACAAAAGGATTAGTTTAATAGTATTTGAGTAACAAAGTCCAAGTTCCTGTGTAAACATTAACCTTCAGTTTTACAGAAATACATGTGTTCCCCTAACATTATTCCCAATCCTGACCTTAACAACTGGATTATCATAATAGAGAACCTACTCAGGTTTTCGTGTCTGTTCAGTTGAACATGTAGAAGTCATTTCACCCTCTAAAGGTTTGTATGTTGCCAGATATATCACAACTTTATGTTTTGTGTTTGTTTGTAAGGAGGTATACTGGCTTATCTTTCAAAAATTCTATTTTTCAAAGTTCAATTTTGCACTTCTGTGAACATATGGAGAAATATTGAATACAATAATAACACCTGTTAGAGTTTCAGCTCTATTCCTTTCACAAAGATGAAAAGAACAAGCCGATAACGTGAAATTGTGAAGTTTTCAAAGTAGTAATACTTAATGAGGTAAAAGTTAATATTAGCTCTGACATTTGAAGCCAGTAAATCCTCATTTGCTCATGACTGTGTTTGTTAAACAGTAATAACGTGTGTTGTTGCATGATGTTTGATATGAACATAACTATAATGGTTTCACTAACTGATGATGTTTGCGGTGAGAGTTACGTTGCACCACTTCATGACGTCCAGACACCGTGCTAGTTGAGGTTCACATACGTGTACACCAGGGGGCAGTCATGTGTGCCTGGAGGCGTGTATAGGAATCTAGCCAATCAGGGTCCGTCTCATGTCTCACTTACAAAACTCTATTTGCATTGGTTGTTTGAATGGCCGTTTTGGAGGTGATGCTCTTTATTACATAATTTGTGTGAATAATATAGGAAATCATTCTTTTCAAAATTTTATGAACCTTTTTTTGTTGAGCATTATAACAAATCAAGGATGTGTGATATTAAATGGTTCCAGGTTATTTGACAGAAAAGAGTTATGATGTCAGGATTGATTCAAATGATTTTCCCAGACTGTCTAAATTCTAACAATATCCCTTCCATTATTATATCTGTGGCTGCCAATACAGTTTTAGGACACTTACCCAACCCCAGACCCCCAAACCCTACAGCAGATATAGTATTTTGAACAAATATATATGTATATATTTCCAGTTCCCAAAGCGACTTGGCAGAGCATGTATGTTAACATGTTAGGTGTGTGAAACAGAAGGAGTGCACACCCATCAACCCCATTCTGGATCTGCCCATTTGACCCCTGACCCCCAGCCCCCACAGTGTATGATGGTCTGATTTGAAGTTGTCACTGGGCATCATCCAATAGCCATGCCACTTCTGTATCCAATGCAATGAGATGTTTCTGAGTTTTGTAACTGAGACTAAAGTAGAGACGATCCAGTCACTGTCCTATTGATGAGGTGCAGGCAGTAGATGCTAGATGTACAGGAACTAGTTTTCAACTATGAGTAGCTTGAGAAATGCCAGTAGCAAATGGCTGGTATAAGCATACTGTTTGTCCACACACAGGGATTTACCTGTGCCATTTGTGATGATTCCCAGGTCATTAGGAGTCTCCGAAGGATACTAATTGTGTCAACAACAAAACAGTAGTGTAGAGGCACAATATTCAATGTAGTGTGCTTGAAAAAGTGACCAACTTTCAGACCAGTCTGTAAGTAACCTTTGTAAGAAGCCCATATTCTGACTCCAAATTAATGTGACAGTCTATGTCTTTAGTATTGGTAGATTTTATCAAATAAACCCAGGGATGGCGAAAAGGATATTGACACAAAAAGTAAAATGCTTTGATGGCTGAATCTGAATAGGTAAAAAAAAAGAGGAATTTTTGGCCTCCCCAGGAATTCAATGAGTGTCAATGAAAATTAAGCATATTCATGAAGATTAGCATTGTTCATTATTGGACTATTTAGTTTTTACATAGTTTGTAAGTTCAGGTGTGCATGGTTTTACAGTGAAGAAGTAAAGATCAAAAGTCAAATACATAAGCCAATGCCACTGAAGTATGATGGGAGTTACCTGCCCTTTGTATACCAATAATTCTGATTGCCCTTGATATATCAGGGCAAAAAGATCAAGTGCAGAATTAATGAGAAACAAGAGAGAAATTCTTCCCAAACTTTTTGAGCTTTTAAACAATCCAAAGGTTTCGTGGACAGACCAGGTAACCCATGTAACAATTGGATCCTTCTCTTTTGTCATCATTGTATCTTTTGTGTGTATTGCTAGTTATGGCGTTACCTATTGGTTTGTCAGATCTACGTTTGCACCTTACGAACCACCATATTTTATACTACTGTAATTTTGTGCCTGTGATGTCATATAACATCTTGTTACTCACCCAAACTAAGTATGTCCACAGCTAACACAGACCCCAACCCTTATAATATCACTTGTACCCCTGCAAAGTTGTCAATAAGTACTCATTTTACAGTGTGCTGTTTGTGTTTATTTGCTGTGCAGTATTTGTACATGTAGAGTTGAAGATTGCTTATAGAGGTATTTGTCTTTTATTCATGTCTGTAGTTGTGTTCAGTGTCCGTATACCCCGCACTTTATTTTTGGACAATGAAGTAGCAGAAAATAGAAGTTTTTTTCAGGTTAAACATACCTGGGGGAAGATATGGCATTTCCATGAAGTTATTACTTTAAAATCAGGTCACATGACAGAGGTTTTTCAGAGATGCTGGGGTGGCCGACCTTCATAGGTTGATCTATCCTCATCAGTCCAGGTCACTGTGTTCTTGGCTCCGACATATCACCGGAAAACACTTGTGACTCAGAAATTTACCATTTGAACAAAAATTGAAAATTGTAAAGAAATAACACAAGCATGCAACACTGTTAGAAAATATGTGGGTGTCTGTTCTGTAACTTGTGTAGTCCATTCTAACACAGGAGTCAGTTAATGTGGTTGTGCATGGGTGTACTTCGGACACAGATGGTTCAAATGTGTAAGACACATCTTTTCACAAGGGTGTGTCAGTTGAACAAACCACAAACCAATTGGCATGGGTTTGAATCCCAGATTCATCCTGACATGGTCTGCCAGACCTGTTGCACTGAGGTGGTAACTCTTTACAAACTCTTTGGGCTATTTTTCCAAGATAATCTAACTGGAAAAATCTGACATTATCTTAAAAGTCATCTTAGACACAAATAGATGTAGGTAAAAAGAAAAGTCTATCAGACAACCACACATTCCCCTTGTCAATGTCATGTATGTCTTTCTGTATGGCATGAAACCAAATAGGTGGGTGAAGACATATATAGCAGGACACAGGCAGGGCATATGGAGGAGGGTGACCAGACATTGTCTGGGTAGAAGGCACGAGTTTAGCTTTTGCTGCATTCTGCAATATTCAATCAACAGCAATCAGCAGCAATCAACAGCATGAGCATCAATCTACACAACTGGTAAACAATGACGTGTCAACCAAATCAGCGAGTCTGACCACCCAATCCTCGTAAGTCACTTCTTGTGACAAGTATGAGTTACTGAATACAAATTCTAAGCAGATCTTTATGGAGTCCAGATAGAGGGCAGATGGAGGAAGGTAGATATTGCATGACATATTCAAGGTAGATCTAAGATGCTCTGTAGAATGTCTGTAGTTTTCCAGGGATATGAAACAGTTTAGCACACAGAAGCCCCAGATTGTATCATATGAACATATTTGCACCTTATTGATTAAAATATCAAATCCACAAACAAACTGGGCTGGACGTGTCAGTAGATAAAAGAAAGGCATAAGATAACAAGTGAACTGCAAACGGAAATTAGTACATATGGTCTCTGTAGAAACATTTGTTGGACCTCAATTCAGCCAAATAATCCAATAACAGATCTGACTAAGATCTAATTCTTCATACTCCTTTTCTCACTGATATGATGATTTTTTCTTATGAACATATGGTGGGTAGATGGGAATTGAAGAAGTGAAATAAAAGATGTTTCCTGTCCTCTATTGTAAAATGTGTTTATAATGCCATGACTGTAAGCATTGTATGTTCAACTGGTGAGCACACTTTACATGGTGGGAAATAGCATTAAGTCAATATTTTAATCCTTTTATCATATGAGTATTCTAAAGTAGAACTCTCTACACCAACATTTAGTACAATTTTCAGAGTATGAAACTCCCCAAAATTTCAGAGAGACCACAGGCTGGTTAGATGTAAAACTTCCCAGCCCTTACCAAAACTTACCTGCCCACATAAAATTACTTATACAAATGTCTGAATTTTAACCCAACCATTGCGCATGTGAATTTGGAAATTGGTTGTCTGTTTTGAAAATAACTCGTCCTGAGCATTGGGCATCAGGTATTTTGAATGCTTCCTTAGTTTTAACGATTATCCCCATGTTGATATTGATGATGAGTCCTTGTGTTGTGGGTCGTCTGCAGATATGTGTAACTATCTGCTGGTGTATGAGTATGTGGTGGACTCCACGGCTAGACATGATATCTGGGCGCTCATGAAGAAGGGCGTGGCCACTCGTAGCATAGCAAACCTAGCTCCTTCCAAACAAAGCCGGAACAGGACCCTCCTCCTGGGAGGACGGAAGGATGGCTACATCTGTGTGTTCAACTGGGAGACTGGAGCTGTTGACTTCAAGGTGGAGGTGAGTCTGACTTGAGTCTTGGGTAACATACAATTTCTCTCATGTCATCTTCTCTTTTTATTTACAGCATGGAAGAAGGACATGCTTGTGATGTATTCCTTTCATTTCTTTTGGCCAGACCATTGTTTAGCAATACCTTTTATATATTAGAATATGCTTGTTTTGAATAATTCTTGGAGCAAACCAGCATCATCTTCTGGCCTCCCACAACAGAGCAATTGTCACCAAATACTGGTACATTCTTTCAGTAAAAATTATGTAATTGTTGATGTTTTCCAAATGTTTTCAGATTTTTATTATTATTTGCCTAATGTATATACCAGTAGGTAATCCCACCACAGACCATTCATGGTGTGTGTGCAGGATAGTAAATTCATCAGATATGGTTCTGTGAACCTGACACTTTCCTTCACAAAATCGGTGAGATGTTCATGATGATATGACAGTGAGGAACATGTTTCTGTGACAGGCACATGGCAGCAAGGGTGTCCTCAACATGATCGCTAACTCCAGGGCTGACCAGGTCATATCAGCAGGCATGGGTAGGTGAACTCTGATACCTGTCTGTATGCACATCTGACAGAACCTCAGTATAATGTCATATCTGGTGAACTTTGTAACTAACACTTTTCTGCTTCAAGGATTCTAAATATTGTCAGTGAGCAAAATATTCCTACCAGTGATATTAATTTCTGCCTATCCAGGTCTGAATGTGAATGAAAGGTTGCTCTCGTATTTTGTTGTGGAAAGTACAGAAGTGCATGGTTCTTCAGAGTGCCATGATGTTTATATATCAAAATGGAGTTCCATCAGAGGTTGTTTTATTAATGTGTGTTTTCTTTTGTCCAAATTCTCTGTCTGTCTGTAATCATTTTGTTTCTGGAGCATAGCTCCAAAACTGTTCTATATTTTTTAAACAAAATTGGTAGAAATTTATCAAACAGAACCTGAAGTGGTCCCTTTTGCTATTCAGTGGTTTTTATTTATTTTTTTCTTGGTTTCCATGAAAACATTTTGGACAGTCTCAAAATGGAGGGGCCAAATTCATTTATGGAGCACAATTCAAGAAACATTCACTATCTTTCTACAGGACTTGCAGATAAACCAAAAATATCTTGCAATGGTGCCTTTTGCTGTTTACAGATTTGGGGCATATACATTTTCCTGATTTCCATGGAGACAGTTTGGACTTTGCCTAGAAACATCAAGTTGGACTTTAACTGTCAGATGATTTGTTCTTTCAAATTTATGGGGACCGCTGGGATTTGTCATTTTCTCATGACTCTTGTTTACATTTGAGTTATGTGAATGGGTCTGCAGCCTTAATGCTAATTCCTACACTGTACAATACTTATGTGTCTTTGTAAAGCCATGTTACTTCTGGGTTGCAGATAACGTGATCAAGGTGTGGCGATTGTACCCATTTGCCCAGGAGGCACTGACTCCACTCATGTCCTTCTACTGCGCCCACACACCCTCGTTCATGACCACCATCAAGACTCGACTGTGTGTGGCCTTCCAGGACCCTTCCACCGCCACCTTCAGCACCGTCCTCTATAACCTTAAAGATAAAGGTAGGACCTTCACCTATACATGTACCATGAGAACACTGTGTATGAAGGCTCACGGTGATACCTTAGCATAGCAACATATGGTAAGGATTTACATCTTCTTATTACTCACCACACAACACCTCCAGGCTACTCCTTGCCCTTTCATTCACCTGATGAAGGGGCAAGGAATAGACCAGAAACGTAGTTTTGTAAATGTTAAAGAAATTGTAACTCCATGCCATGTGTTGTCAAGTTACCTCCCAACAATGAGTTTTTATACCTTGTTATTGTGGATCTCCAGGCTTTTTCCCAATTTTGTAATGCTGGATCTTCTTGGTTGTTCTCAACCTTGTGTTTCTGCAACCCCCTACTATATGTCCCAACCCTGATATTGTGGACCTTGTTTTTTAGGATCCTGTTAATGTGAGCCTTATTTTCCTTATTAGTCATTCATTCTGGATCAAAGTAACCATGATCTCATAAGCCAGGCCATGTCAATGTCATCTCTCCCTAGAAGGCTTTTGTTAGTGGTTCAGATTTAGCTGTTGTGTGAAACATTGTAATTTATGCTAATTTTTATTTATGAATTTTGGATTGTTTTGTTACCATCTTGTTAATACAGACATCTTGAATGAAAGTCGTGTTCATTTCTCTACTCTATGTTATGGAAATCTCCTTGCAAAAATTCTCATATTGTTCTTAATATGCAATGTTTCAGTTTCCATATGTCCCAGCATTTTGACATTGATAATGCTGAAATGTAAAGAAATTTAGCCGAGGAAGGTTTCAGTGTATCAAACATGCTGTATATCAGTAATAATATCTAATACCAATAACTGCAGGCTGCATACCATTCTATCAAGAATATCAAAACCTTTCATTATAATTTGCCACTGGTTTCAATTACCCTAAATTCATCACACCTTGTCGATCACCATGCTTTGATCCATCCTCACTTTGTCATGGAAACCAAACTGCCATCACTTCATATTATTGTTACCACTATTTTTGCTTTAGTGGATAATCAAGATTGAATGTTTGCTGACCTTGACTACTGTTGGTAAACCTACAGAATACCTGATACCTTCGCCAGCATTGAAAGCAGTTTACTTATAGTTAGGGTTAGGGTAAATGTTTAGGGTTAGGGTTAGAGAAAGATTTAGAGTTTGAGTAAGGTTTACGGTTACGATTACGGAGATGTGACACTAAACAATATGGCTGGTAGGTATCCGGAATTCTGTAGGTGTACCCTACTGATGTTGCTTCTGCATGTAACCTCAGTAACAGAGCTTGTTCTGGACCAATCACTGAGAAAACTTGATATCTCCTCCTCCCATACAACCCTTCAAATCCTTGCTCTGGTCTGTACATGTACATGTAGTACATTTAGCCTCACAGAAAATTTTATCATGTTTTCTTGTCTTCATTTCTCATTATTTTGTTGATTTCCTACCATTTATTATGTTCCCTCTAGTTTTTGCATCAACTGAGTCGGACAAAATGGATGCTTTCAGTGAGGAATGGTTTTATAACTAACAGAGTGAAGTTTGTCCATTAACATATTTGATGTGCACACACGAGTTGACATGCAATGTCTGACTAATCCTGTTGTTAATTTGACCTGACCGAGCACTGGCATCAAATCTGCCATTCAGACCCACTGGGCATGCTGTTCTCTGGGATAATCTTGGTGAATATGTATTCATATGTATATGTGTAATATGTATATGATCATACACTTTATGTCGACCATTATTTCTGTATATTGTAGTGTAATGACAGTGCCTGATTAATGCCTGTTCATCCTTTACTTGTTGCGAAAGTGTGCCATCCATCATTTGGCCACTATTTGCCATTGACTGAATCAAAGAATTCTAGGCTAAAAGGATAAAGAATGAGATACAAGTAAATAAAATCTACTTAATTCTGCACAATCTTTTGGATATATCTGCGTTTCTCTCGAAGTTTTAGAGATTTAGTTTTACTTAGGTATCATAGGCTGGGAAAAGGACAAAACACTAGATCTGGTCTTTCTTCACATGGAGCAAACACTGGCACCGTCCAAATATGTCTTGGCCTTTTCCGGTTTCCATAGTTATTTGTTATGACAAAGCAATTATATGATGATGTTCAGGTTAAGTGTATTTATTTCCTCACCTGGTTTATTTGTCCATGTGATTCTCCAATATGACATTCACCATTGTAGACTGTGGTGTACAACAAAATTAAAACACTCACTCACTCATTCACCATTCACTCATTTTTTTCAGTCACTCAGCTCAGTTGCTGGACTGCACTTTCACTCACTGCTAATTGAATATGATGTGGATCCGGTAACACAAACACTGTTTTTGTTTACAGGAAACAAACAATGTTTTAGCTGTGTTCACCATGTTTCAGCACAATCACTTTTTCTCTGAAGAGACCTGTAACAGTGGTTACCCAAATGCTATCTTAACTTTATAAACCTTTCTCCTGCAACTGGTATAATATGATTTTGAGAAAATGGTGTTCCTTTATCAAATCTTAGACATCATAAATCTTATCAATAATACACATATCATGTACTTGTACCAACACTGAGTATAGTATTGTATTAAAATAAGGACACTAAAATATGTCCATTTGTTAACTACAAGGTTGAAAATATCCTGGTTCACATTTTTCATACGATGCCCAACGTGTAAAATATCACTTTATCATGGTGATGTGACGTCATGTACAATGCTATGATGTCATGTTTCTTTCATGACAGTGTGTTTTACACGTGGCAATGATGGGTAGCCAGTGCATGTTTGAAAGCAGATTTGGGTTTATTTTCAGCCTTTTTGATAATAAATAAAACATTATGTTCGTGCCCAGCTTATGCTATGTTTACAACACACACTTGTGCCTACATATCTGTATTTATCACACAGTGGATAGTATTCGCAGCAGGACAAAGTCAGTGAATATTTTCCTTATCTGTTGTCACATACGGACATCAATGCAAATTAGAGAGGTCATATGCAAATTTTAGTGACTACTTTCACAGTGTAAACAAACATGGCATCAAGGGTTATCGGTCGTGTCCAGATTAACGGCTGTGGCTACAGTACTGTCAGTGCTTTGATCTCAGTAAAGTCACGTCTGGTTATGGTAGACGAAGTAGATTACAAAGCAAAGATAGAAGTAAATCATAGGCTTACGAAGATACCAACATCACTTCCCCGATTGACTGTCAGTGTTTTGATCTCAGTAAAGTCACGTCTGGTTATGGTAGACGAAGTAGATTACAAAGCAAAGATAGAAGTAAATCATAGGCTTACGAAGATACCAACATCAGTTCCACGATTGACTGTCAGTGCTTTGATCTCAGTAAAGTCACGTCTGGTTATGGTAGACGAAGTAGATTACAAAGCAAAGATAGAAGTAAATCATAGGCTTACGAAGATACCAACATCAGTTCCACGATTGACTGTCAGTGTTTTGATCTCAGTAAAGTCACGTCTGGTTATGGTAGACGAAGTAGATTACAAAGCAAAGATAGAAGTAAATCATAGGCTTACGAAGATACCAACATCAGTTCCCCGATTGACTGTCAGTGCTTTGATCTCAGTAAAGTCACGTCTGGTTATGGTAGACGAAGTAGATTACAAAGCAAAGATAGAAGTAAATCATAGGCTTACGAAGATACCAACATCACTTCCCCGATTGACTGTCAGTGCTTTGATCTCAGTAAAGTCACGTCTGGTTATGGTAGACGAAGTAGATTACAAAGCAAAGATAGAAGTAAATCATAGGCTTACGAAGATACCAACATCAGTTCCACGATTGACTGTCAGTGCTTTGATCTCAGTAAAGTCACGTCTGGTTATGGTAGACGAAGTAGATTACAAAGCAAAGATAGAAGTAAATCATAGGCTTACGAAGATACCAACATCAGTTCCACGATTGACTGTCAGTGTTTTGATCTCAGTAAAGTCACGTCTGGTTATGGTAGACGAAGTAGATTACAAAGCAAAGATAGAAGTAAATCATAGGCTTACGAAGATACCAACATCAGTTCCACGATTGACTGTCAGTGTTTTGATCTCAGTAAAGTCACGTCTGGTTATGGTAGACGAAGTAGATTACAAAGCAAAGATAGAAGTAAATCATAGGCTTACGAAGATACCAACATCAGTTCCACGATTGACTGTCAGTGTTTTGATCTCAGTAAAGTCACGTCTGGTTATGGTAGACGAAGTAGATTACAAAGCAAAGATAGAAGTAAATCATAGGCTTACGAAGATACCAACATCAGTTCCACGATTGACTGTCAGTGTTTTGATCTCAGTAAAGTCACGTCTGGTTATGGTAGACGAAGTAGATTACAAAGCAAAGATAGAAGTAAATCATAGGCTTGTGAAGATACCAACATCAGTTCCCCGATTGACTGTCAGTGCTTTGATCTCAGTAAAGTCACGTCTGGTTATGGTAGACGAAGTAGATTACAAAGCAAAGATAGAAGTAAATCATAGGCTTACGAAGATACCAACATCACTTCCCCGATTGACTGTCAGTGCTTTGATCTCAGTAAAGTCACGTCTGGTTATGGTAGACGAAGTAGATTACAAAGCAAAGATAGAAGTAAATCATAGGCTTGTGAAGATACCAACATCAGTTCCACGATTGACTGTCAGTGTTTTGATCTCAGTAAAGTCACGTCTGGTTATGGTAGACGAAGTAGATTACAAAGCAAAGATAGAAGTAAATCATAGGCTTGTGAAGATACCAACATCAGTTCCCCGATTGACTGTCAGTGCTTTGATCTCAGTAAAGTCACGTCTGGTTATGGTAGACGAAGTAGATTACAAAGCAAAGATAGAAGTAAATCATAGGCTTACGAAGATACCAACATCAGTTCCCCGATTGACTGTCAGTGCTTTGATCTCAGTAAAGTCACGTCTGGTTATGGTAGACGAAGTAGATTACAAAGCAAAGATAGAAGTAAATCATAGGCTTACGAAGATACCAACATCAGTTCCCCGATTGACTGTCAGTGCTTTGATCTCAGTAAAGTCACGTCTGGTTATGGTAGACGAAGTAGATTACAAAGCAAAGATAGAAGTAAATCATAGGCTTACGAAGATACCAACATCACTTCCCCGATTGACTGTCAGTGCTTTGATCTCAGTAAAGTCACGCCTGGTTATGGTAGACGAAGTAGATTACAAAGCAAAGATAGAAGTAAATCATAGGCTTACGAAGATACCAACATCACTTCCCCGATTGACTGTCAGTGCTTTGATCTCAGTAAAGTCACGTCTGGTTATGGTAGACGAAGTAGATTACAAAGCAAAGATAGAAGTAAATCATAGGCTTGTGAAGATACCAACATCAGTTCCCCGATTGACTGTCAGTGCTTTGATCTCAGTAAAGTCACGTCTGGTTATGGTAGACGAAGTAGATTACAAAGCAAAGATAGAAGTAAATCATAGGCTTACGAAGATACCAACATCAGTTCCCCGATTGACTGTCAGTGCTTTGATCTCAGTAAAGTCACGTCTGGTTATGGTAGACGAAGTAGATTACAAAGCAAAGATAGAAGTAAATCATAGGCTTACGAAGATACCAACATCAGTTCCCCGATTGACTGTCAGTGTTTTGATCTCAGTAAAGTCACGTCTGGTTATGGTAGACGAAGTAGATTACAAAGCAAAGATAGAAGTAAATCATAGGCTTACGAAGATACCAACATCAGTTCCACGATTGACTGTCAGTGCTTTGATCTCAGTAAAGTCACGTTTGGTTATGGTAGACGAAGTAGATTACAAAGCAAAGATAGAAGTAAATCATAGGCTTACGAAGATACCAACATCAGTTCCACGATTGACTGTCAGTGTTTAAGCGAGAAATTGGCACAGGAATCCAGGTGCACAATTTCATGTGAACATTACAGTGCATTTGTTGTTCAAAGGGTCAACTGAAGGCTCCTGAAGTTCCATGGGAGTTTGTCCTTATTTTTCAAACGTAAGCTTCGTTGACAACAATACATACTTTAACATAAAAACTTACTAGGGAACTAGATGGCCTAATGCATTCAGCTGAGTGATGAAGAGAAAGTATGTCACTGGGTTTGTGACGTCACATATTACTACACACGTTTTTGTGATGTCATAGATATACAGGCACATCCCACAAAGTTTAATTTCATAATCTGTGGAAAAAGAAATTGCAATTTTTTAAATGATAAAATAAGAATGCCATTGTATGATTACTAGGTTTTCACACTTGTTTGTTTGGGGATTGTTAATATCCTCCATTAGGAATGAACACTATGTATTTAGCTTGCCAAGCCTCACTAAATACAATGTTTGTTCCTAATGCAGGATATTAACCATTCCAAAACACACTCTCATGATAACCAATATATCCCTCGCTCTTGCTCTGGAAATACCGAAATTTATGCACTGATGTTGTAAACATATATAGTATGACATGGGCACAAATATGATCCCCTCCATACATCACACCAGGAGTCATATTGTGTCCTGGTATCAACATTATGCATTCTATTATGTTTGTGTATAAACACTTAATACGGTATTGTGGCCATATATCAACATGGAAGCTAACCGTGAAGATCTGGGTTTGAATTAGGAGATAAGCACTCTGACACATGTATTCCCATTGTGGAGACTGATACTCATTATGTTGACCACTAGATTGCCTGGTCCAGACCACCATTCTATAGCTGGAATTTTGCTGGAGTGTGGCATAAAATCAGTTACCAAAACAAACAAACAGGACAAAAGTATGGTGTAATGTCCCCATTTAACAATAAGTATGGTAAGCGTGTCTTTCTATCAACAGTGTTTTGTATTATGTCCCTATATGAACACTTTGCATCATGTGTCACTAATCATCGTATGTCAGGACATTCTATAATGTCACTGTTCTTGTCTTATTTAGATCGGTTTGATCACAAGCCAGACGATGACCACTTTGACCTGATCACAGGGATGACTTCCTGTCCACGGATGAAACTGTTTGCTACCAGCAGCATGGATGGCACCATCCGCATCTGGAATGAAACCAATACTCTCACCAGGTGAGGTCAAAACTCATCACAGGTAATGTGAGGTAAAGGGTGAGGTTAAAATTCTCACCAGGGAAGGAAAGGGTGAGCTCAAAATTCTCACCAGAGAAAGCAAAGGGTGTATAAAAGTTCTCACCAAAGAAGGTAAATATGACTATGAGGTAAAAGTTCTCACCAGGGAAGGTTTCGGTGAGGTCAAAATTCTCACCAAGGAAGATAAAGTATGAGGTCAAAATTCTCACCAAGGAAAGCAAAGGGTGAGGTCTAAGTTCTCACCAAGGAAGGTAAAGGGTGAGGTCAAATTCTCACAAGGGAGGGTAAAGGGTGAGGTCAAAGTTCTCACGAAAGGAGGGTAAAGGGTGACGAAAAAGCTCTCATCAGGGAAGGTAAAGGGCGAGTTAAAAATATTCATCAAGGAAGACCAAAGGGGAGGTAAAAACACTCATAAACACTCTTTTAGTGAAAAGGCTCTTCAAATAGGATACTCACTCTCATCAGATACATTAAAAGATTGAAAGATATAAGACTCACTTCACTCCTACACTGAAAAGTGATTTTATACATTCAAGGGTAAATGAGGAAGATAAAGTACACAATATGTGTGAAGAATTGACAATGACTTAACACCAGTTAGTTCTACCACCATGTCGAGTGTAATAATGTATAATATGGCTTGGATTGATGGTCATTCTGTTGACCAAAGATTTGCCCAGTCACAAGCGTTTTCCTGAGATACACAGGGGCAGATAACTCTTTTCATTCCTGTCCATACTTCTCTATCATACCTAGACCTGTGAAGGTCCAGGCTAGAGTAGGTCTTCAGGAACCCAGGCATGCCACAAAAGGTGACTATACTTGTCATAAGATGGCGACTAACAGGATTAGGTTGTCAGACTTGCTGACTTGCTGATTAGGTTGTCAGACTTACTGACTTGGTTGACGCCTGTCATCAGTTCAGAATTGTACAGATCAATGTTCATGCTGCTGATCACTGGATTGTCTCAATTATTTACAGACCGCCGCCATATAGTTGGAATATTGCTGAGTTCAGGGTAAAACTCACACTGAAATTGTATTGAAAATTCTTCTATCTTCTTTTAAGTAGTATGTAATTTAGTAAACACTTTTCCCTGAATATAGCATGTTTAAGAATAACAGATGTAATTTCTTTCTTCAGGTTGTTGCGTCTGAACACAACACCACTTAGTATAGGGTTCTGCAGCCACAAAGGAGATCTTCTTCTTGGAACTGGGGATCATCTCTTCAAAATACCACATGAGAGATGTAAGTCAGCTATGGCCAGGGAGAAAGATGGTTGTTACTCTTCTCTTTGTCTTTGGCCTCATTTTGACCATAAATTTCTTGTTTGGTAAGTTATTTTTACAGAAATGAGCAGCACTGAAGGTAGATTGGTAGTTAAGGAATTTGTTCATCATGCTGAAGACCAAAGTCTGATTCCCTACTTGAATACATTTTCTGGTTATATTGGAATGCAGTGGAAGCTGTCCAAACCGGCACTCACTGGACTGAAGAAATAGTCTGGTTTAGACAATGTGCTAGATTGTAGACCTGATAATAAATGTACAATTTATGGATGGGACTGAGATTTTATGCCGGTCTTGACAACTTGCTGGATTGGACACATACTGGTTTTGACAGCCTCCACTGTATTTCTAAAAGGGGAGTAAAACCCAACTTACTCTCTTATGAAAAAAAAGAACTTGACTGATACTTATCTTATATCATGAAAGTATCCCGAATTTGTGACTTCCAGACTATGTCTATGACTATGTACTGTTTCACTTTGGACGTGGGAGCTTCAGTATTACGTCACTGGCTTGACTGCATTGTCATGTCATCACCCTTCATATGAACACTTTTATACAAAGATGAGCAAGACAACACTTGTAGACGTTTGCTAAAGGTTGTGCTTGATTACTGCTAGTTTGTCTTGAACCAAACCCAGAATGTATTTGTATGATTTCACTGTTCTAATAATTATGTGTGTTTAAAGTTCTACCACGAGCCTACAAGTTCCGCATGGTGTCAATGAAGTTTGAAGAAGAGCCAAGTGAGGAGCCAATCGCCTATGATGACAACCTCCTGAACATGCTCAGCAAACAGGATGTCAAGAGACTGAAAAACTCCAAATCGTCCTTCAAGTAAGAAGCTGTTTTAGTTGTTCTGCTTGTTGACTGTGGGGATAAGATTGTCCTCTTTAAGCCCTTGGAAACCCATTTCTCTGCAACCTGTGAAGATCCAGGGTAAAACAGGTCTTCAGCTACTCATACTTGGAAGAAACAGAGATTATGCTTGTCGTAAGAGGCAAATGATCAGGCACAGCAAATTGGTTGACACAAGTCATCGGTTCAGATTGATGTTCATGCTGTCGATCACTGGACTGTCTGGTCCTGACTTGATTATTTTCAAACTGCTGCCATATAGCTGGAATTTTGTTCAGTGTGGCGCAAATCTAAACCCACCTACTCATTCATTATCTCAGCACTTCCTGTTGTTGCACAGTTTTGCTGTCCATGGTGGAAAGAGGTGGATGCAGTCTGTGCATGCTTTTCCTTGTTTTCCTATACTGATCTATAAAGTTGCGTAAAAATAGTTGCGTTTCTTTTGCTGTCAGTATATTTGAGAAGTGTCTTGCTCAAGGGAAACAACTCTTTCAGGTTTAATGGCTGGTTGTCTTGCAGGAGCTACCCTGCAACTCATTACAGATGTTCATCTTTATTTACTTTGCCTACAAACCAAAGAATAACAAATAATTTTTATTTTGTCTAATTTTCCTGATGCTTTGTAAACTCAGTATGTGATATATTCTTTTTTTGCCTTTTCCTGATTGATCAACATTTTGACAACTCAGATAGACAGTAGGTGGTTAGCAAAGCATGACACAGTTGTTTGTACACCATGCAATCAGCCACCAGTTCCACTGTCCAAACTCATGAAAATTACAGGCCACTGTTGTTGAATTCCCCACAGCATAAAACAACATTCTCTCAAACATTCAGTCCGTCTCAAATGTTGGTTGATAAATCTCATACGTTTCAGGTTTGAGCATTTTGTTGACCTTCTGTCAGCAGAAGAGGAACAGGAAGTGGTGAAGGAGAAGACAGTGAAGAAGGAGGTTTGTGACCACACCTAGATTTGATAATCAGTGATAACACACGATCTGGGGGATGGTTAACCAAGTTGATAAAGTATTCACTTATTATCACTTATTATCACTTATTATCACTTATTATCTCATTGATTACCGACATGGGAGCTATGGGTACTACAACTCATTTCTGTCACAAACACTGATTTTATTGAAACATTTGACAAGGGCAAAGTGCAATCATAGACACATGTTTGATGGAATGTGTGCATACTAATTTGGCACAAAACAGATGATGCCAAACCAATTAACATTAGTCAGGCAAGTCATCAACCTATGATTATCCGGGTTTGAATTGATCTGGACTTACCCGTGCTTGTCATGAGAGGCGACTAACAGGATCAGGTGGTCAGGCTCACTGATTTGGTTGACATATACCCCAGTTGCACAGAATGATGATCTTGATGTTGATCACTGGATCCTCTGGTCCAGACTGGATTATTTGATCATCATCAACACTAGCGTTGCCATCTTTACCATGAATGTTCTTTACTGTGCACCAGGCATTTGCTGAGCTAGAGGCTCGGGAGAAGGAACTGCTTCGTATCCGTGATGGCGAGCTGAAGGCCAAGGTGAAGCCCATGACAACTAAGGAGACCAAGTCAGAAGCCTTCCTCAACTACATGAAGATGTTCTATGACAAGCCCAAGATCAAGGTGAGTTCAATATACCATGATTCATTCACTCGCTCAATGCTCAAATCATCTTGTGAGGAACATACGGAATCCTTCTGTATTCACACTACAAATTGCTTGGAAACATTTTGCACAATGCCCTCCAAACTGACAGCAACAGTGGGGTAGCCCAGTAGTGAAAGCACTCACTAGTTTGGCAAAGGGTCTGGTTTTAATTCCCCACATGTGTGATGCACATGTGGGCTGCCATGGTATTCTCTGGATTAGTGTCAAATGTGAAACTTCACTCTGTTGTTCCATTACTAAAATCATATGGACTGTCCTGTGTCTCCCACCTTTGCCAGTTGGCGGTGGGGTAGCCTTGTGGTTAAGCGTTTGCTTGTCACACCGATGACCCAGGTTTGATTCCACAAATAGGCACAGTGTGTGAGGCCTATTTGTGGTTCCCCTGTCACAATATTGCAGGAATTCACTCAAAGCAGCATAAATCCTAACTCACTCACTCACTCACTCACAGTTTCCAGATGATGATCCCTTCCCAGAGGACACAGTCATGCGGAAACTTGATGGGACAGATGGGCGTACTGAAGGTATGGAAATAGCTATGTGCCGTCCTGGAATGTAACAAGACTCTTTGACTTTTTTATTAAAATCCTGTTTCAAAACACAAAAACACTACAATGAGGACTAGGCCTCGAGGGAAAATAATGTGGTTCAGGGACTGTAAGGCAGACAGTCAGGCTGCCAGCATGTCATCACACCCAAATATCATGGATTGTTTTTGATAGCATCAATCACAGGATTATCTGGTTCAGACTCTTATGTAAATGCCAATAATGCCAACCTAATATAGGTGTGTATATATGTGTATTGCTAAACAACAAGCAAAACCATACCATGTCAAGTCATAACTCAGACAACTCCTGTCATGTTTGTTTTCTTTAGAGGATTACCAGGGAGTTTCCGAGCCAGCTGGGTTCTTCCCCGCTCGTCCCCCCACACCAGCCAAGGGCCTCAAACCAGCCTACCCCATCAACCACAGTGGCTTCATCCCCAACTCTGTGTTGGTGAAGCTGTTGTGGCCGCCACCCCGTCCGGTCAACCTGGAAAGACAAAGCACATATGCACCCCCTTCTCTCACAGCTGACCAGCTGGATCAGATCAACAAGTTGAAGAAGGTATGTGTACGTCTGTGGCAGAGTGGAACCTATTGTACGTCTGAAGGCAGCGTTGACTTACATCATAAATATACTATCGTCTATACAAATGTATTGAATACAACAAAAATTTATAGTCATAAGTTAACACTGTCTTTAAAGGTCACATGCAGCCAAAAAATCAAACATAATCAAAACACAGTCATCACTTATTCATGATAAATAAAACATATAATCGCAAATCTCAGTATAAGTGTCAGTAAACCAGACAGAGTCTGCTTATCACAATCAACATGTTTTGTTTTCTTATGTAACCAATACATTATTTACTTGTTTGTGTACACCACCAAGATTAGATTACTGCTCACAACCTCATACTCCAGACAGGCATACTCACTTTCAAGCTAAACAAACCGCAAACTCTGATTTCGCGGGATTTTTTTCATCATGTTTTTTTTCAACTTCATAGATTGAATTGCATACCGCAAAGGTATCAGAATCTGCAAAGTTGTGTTTTACATTGCATTTGACCTTTAAGGTATTTGGATGTGTCTCATTTTATAAGATTACTTGGCTTGGAATGGCATGAAACATCTACGACACTGCATGCCTTGATTTAGTGCTTTTCTTTTTTACTTGCACTGGTGCAGCCCAGTGTTACAATGTGGAAGGTGCAAGTCTTTTTTTTTAAGAAATGAATCAGCAACAAAAGCCAATATTTTCGTATTTTCATAAGTATGCCTACTCATTTCTTCTAAAGTCTGAATAGTGGCACCGAACATTGCTATTTATAGACACATATCACCTATGACAGCTCTTGTAAGCAGGGATAGCTGATCCCGGCTAACAAACTGTTTTACCCATAACATTTTTGTGATGAGATGCATGTATACGTGTTGACCCCGATACATCTGAGTAGAAATTTAATTAAAGTCTTCCCCTACAGATGTGGCATATCTGTTGCAACAGCATTTGTGATGTGATAATGAATGAATTGTTTGTATCACCAGGACAACAGGCCAGCCTCTGGAGTTTTGAGGTCGGTCACCTTTGCTACTGGTGAAGATGGCGATACTGTGAGAGTGTTTGACTGGGGTGATGATGATGAAGATGAGGATGGACTGAAAACACCGACCAGTCCTCAACCAGGTGAGACAGGTTCCCGTCGCACATCGGTCAAGTCTCCGGAAATACCCAAACTGGTGGAGGGCAAGTCGTCATCTCTCATGTCAAAAATGCAGAACATCATGGCACGGCCCCCAACTCCACAGGTATGTTATACTCACCTAGTTGCCATGGTTTCCATGATCAAACTGATGATTTACAGTGTCAATGATATAAGTGTCAATGATACAATACACTGAATGCATGGGAACTCACTGTGAAGTAGGTGAAAAGGTGACGTGTTAATTGTTGTCAAGGGATGTGTTGTTCTGAGTCACAGCTGCTTTCAACTTTCAAGGTCTTGAGAACTGCGATGTGGAGATAGTCGCAGTAGATTTAATTATGTGTAATAAAAGGAATAATCACCTAGGAACTGGGAATGATGTATTTTCTGTCCATCAGAGATTAATAACATAGGCTCCTAGATCTATGCTCGTGATGTATGACATTAGTTCCCTTTAGGAGTATGAACTATTCTTCATAGCCCATCATGGGGAGGTGGGGTGGCCCAGTGGTAAAAGCATTCACTCATCACACGAAAAAAAAACAGATTCCATTCCGCACATGGGTACAATGTGTGAAACCTGTTTCTGGTGTCCCCCGCTGTGATATTGCTGGAATAAAGCTAAAAGCGACGTAAGATCAAAAACACTTATTCACTCACAGCCCATCAGTTATTTCCATACTCAGTGAGATTAGAGCCTCCCACCTACTGTTTGTGGGCTACAATCTCACATCACTAGTAGCCTGTTAGGGTTGTTTGAAGGATAAGACATTTGGAAACAGTTATCAAATCTTTGGTATTAGCTCCTGTAGAATTAACTTTAAATAGATTATTTACATTATTGTCTTTGGTTACAGTAAAACATCAGTGAATAAGGTAAACTCTCCTAAACTATGGTTGAAATGCCACCTGACATTATCTAAATCACCGCCTCATTGAAATATCATAAAACAGGGAGCACATGCCTACATTCACTTCCGAACACATTTGTTGACATCAAAGTGTTTGTTTCAGTGTCAGGAACAGTATGACTTCCTGTTTTTGGCTTGGTATTTTTAGAACCTTTCAACAAGGTCAAAAGATTTATTATGTACATTTCCTGTTATAATGATCACACACGATATCTTCAGAAATTGCTATTAGAGTTTAATTGTTGTCATAAAATTTTTAATATACAAACTGGTGCAATATTCCCAGTCATACCCGAATTGGTCACTGATTCTGAAAAAGATTATTTATGATGTGTCTGGGTACTTAGCATTTCAAGATTTTTTCAAGATTCTTTATTCAGTATCAAATTCAAAGGCCTCCATCCCTGAGTAATTGTATATATATAATGTGTGTCTAGTCAAGTCACAATGTATATCATGAACATTTGTAATGGTTGAGCTTCCCATCACCAGAAAGAAGTGTTGGTAAAACTGCCAGTTGTCTCCCTTAACTGTCCACATGCAGCTGTTTGATTAGTGTGGACGTTAGAATATACAGTGTTAAAGATGAACACTTAGCATTATCATTATACTAATTATAAGTTGCCTCTGCAAACACAGACATGAATATCCGAGTGTCAATACTCTCATTGTTTAACTGAGGACATCTGGTGACCTTGACTACTGTCTTGGATATTCCAGGGGAGACAGACATGTGGCAAAAGCCGTTGATACTCCACAGTGAGCAAGTTTAGTTTTACCGATAGTCAGCCACACTCCAGTTATTTGTGTGTGGTCTGTAAATAATAGAGTCAATCCAGTGATCAATAGCATGAGCATTGATCGGGAACTGATGACATGTTCATGAACCTGACCACCCAGGTCATCACCTGATGAAGGAGTAAGCATTAACTCCGAAACGTTGTGTTCTCTCATAAAGAAGTTGATATCCAAAAAAAAAAAAAAAAAAAAAAAAAAAATCTTCATTCTTATGTATTTACACTTCTAAATGACATTCAAAGACCTGACCACCCAGTACCATTAGTATTTTTTACAGTGAATGAAACATGGACTTTACGACAATCGTGGGTTGCTGAACACCAATTCTACCCAGGATCCTGAGAGAATAACATAGTTGTTTATGTAGAAATAATTCACAGTGTACAGCTGAATGGTTTATATATTTGAAGTATTTTCAACAGATAATCATCATCATTTAATGTTCAAATGCAACATATGACCACTTTCTAAATGGCATCGTGTAATCATCATTTAATGTTGGTTGAATATGACAAATCCCTAAATAAAACAGTAATAATGGTTCTTCAAATTACTTGCTTTGTTTTTATAAGCTTGGTTGGGCAAAATCTTTTGACTTAGTATGCATAGAGTGTGGCTATTTTCAGCCAAGATTCTCATATATGTTGCTAGGAAGAGGAAGAACCCTTCACCCCGAAGATGCTGTCACAGAAGTCAGCATCACCCTACCAGGACCAGGAGAGTCCAGAATCTACTGGTCAGCCGACATCACCTCCACTTCCAACACCACCCAAGAGAGAAATCAAACCTCTCCAGCCAATCAGGAAGCTAGTGTCAAGGCCAAGAGTGCCGTTACCCTCACCGTCTCCATCCCCAGAAATCCCCACCCCTACTCCACCACCTCCACCTACACCATTGCCAAACTTCATCAAACAGTTCATCGGTACCGAGTGGTTTGAGAAGTACTTTCCTAACTGCAATGAGAAAGTAAGTATTTGTGTGATATGATTTAAGGCTGTTTGGTGCTATGTCAGTGTTTCAGAAATTTTACCAAGGTACCTTTCTGTGGACCATAGCTGGGCGTTTTGGTTTCAGGACAATTCTCTTTTTTACAGTGAATGAAACATGGACTTTACACTGATATGTTTAACCTCAGTGTTATGATTTGGAGTAATAATGTACTAAAGAAATTAATTATAAAGACTTTAGTATCAAGAATCCTTTAGGGCTATTTTTTTGGTAGTGCAGACAAACTCATAATTTGTGAAGAAAGTCTATAAAAGTATTTGTGATATCTTACTTCTTTTGTTTGGTATAATATCGGATTCAATTGTTAATTGTGATGAGTAAAGATGTTCTGAAGTCCTACCACTTCCAGTGTTTGATGTACTGCAAATCTAGCACATAAAGACTTCAGAGGAACTAGAAAAAATAGTCTATTTCCATCTTGAGCATCCCGACACAATGAAGGTGACTGCTGATTTGATTAAAAGGTTGTTAAACGTGTTGACCCTAAACTATTCCTTCACTCAAGACAAAGTTTCTTCTCAAATTGCTACCAGATTCAACTAAAATTGCTAAAAGAACAAATCTGATCGTTTTAATGTGTTTCCAACCAGACTATGCCCAAACCATGGACCTCAGACACCTTGGCGAACATGGTGTTGAAGCTGATCCGGATAGCCGAGACTCAGCACAAGACAGCAGTGGTGGAGGCGTTGACCCTTCTGTTCACCCAGGAGAGTCTTACAGGGGCTGTCACCGTGCAGGTCCAGAAGGCCATCTACTCAGCTCTCAACCACCACAGCAATCCTCCCACCTGTGCTGTGGAGGACGAGAAGGCCTTCATCCTCAGCAGTATCAGGTGTCTTCAGGTTCTGGCAGTCAAAGACATTGACTTTGTGGTGGAGATGATGGTGCAGTTCCTAGATGGAGACCGGGAAGTCAGGTAAGTCCTTTTTGTTTTGTTTTTCTCTCAGGTCAGGTAAGTCTGGATGTGAGATGCAGTTGGGTTAGGGTGGATGTTTGTCTGAGGAAGAAAGACACTGCTTGATTATCTCCATTATTTCAGTGGCTGTCATATGTTCGTGTGAAGCAGAAAAACACTGCTTGATCATTTATTTCCATTATTTAGAGGCTGCTGTAGGTTCATATTCATACTGATTTAGCATGGTAAAATTACAAGGATTAGCACTGATGATCTCAAGTCTTTGCTAAAGTATGAGCTCCTTTATGATGTTTATGTGGCTAAGATCACTTAGTGGGACCTGACTCAGAGTCAACAGCAACAACAACAGCAGTGTAATGTCATCATCATAGTTCAGACCCCATTACCCACTGTCAGGTACTTGACTTACCATGTCTGTATGGATTACACTGCAGATCCAGCATCATGGACACCCTTTTTGGGTGTGGTCTCCAGGACCCTCATCGCAACTTCCAGAAGGAGCTGGACTCTTGGGACATCTGGAACCTGGACGACAGTGACCGCAAGATGGAGCTGCGGAGGATGTGTCAGCAGTGGCTGAACAGGTGGGTGACCGCTACCACTTGACATAGCCAGTAGTGGCTGAACAGGTGGGTGAACGTTACCACTTGACAGAACAAGTAGTGGCAGAACAGGTGGGTGAACGTTACCACTTGACAGAACAAGTAGTGGCTGAACAGGTGGGTGAACGTTACCACTTGACAGAACCAGTAGTGGCTGAACAGGTGGAACAGGTGGGTGAACTTGGCACAACAGGTAGATGACCATTAATACAAGATATATCCAGCACACATTTCCTATCTGTACAGTGTATGTCATCCTTGAAGCCAACTCAGTGATGACTGGATGGCAGTGATGGCCGTGCCTGGGACTTTACAAATCAGGAAGTGCTTTGAGTGAGTGAGTGAGTTTAGTTTTACGCCGCTTTTTAGCAATATTCCAGCAATATCTGGGTGTGGGAAACCAGAAAATGGGCTCCACACATTGTACCCATGTGGGGAATCGAACCCGTGTCTTCGGCATGACAAGCGAACGCTTTAACCATTAGGCTACCCCACCGCCCCCGGAAGTGCTTTGAAAGATAAATGAATAATATATTCTTACTTCTGTTTCTTAGCCAATCAAGGTAGGGATTAACCATACACACACAGACACACACTCACAAACACTTCTTAGGCTGTCATGTGAACATTTCCTGTATTCAGATGGATGACCTCCTACAAGCTTCACATCGAGGATACAATTGACAGGATGAAGAAGGGTCAGAATGTCCATGGGAAGATGACTCGGGGTCAGATACAGAAACAGCAAGGGAAACTCGGATCCAGTGCTGTAAGTACAGTTTACTGAACCACCACTACAACACTTCTCCTCTCCTCCCTAACACTACCCTTCTCTACCAATATATTCCTTCCATGTACCTCATACCAATGTTTTACTCATGATTTAAAGTGTCCACTGATACCCGGAAAGGGTAGTTAATGACTCAGACTCGGGTACTCTCCTCACTACCTGGATCTGTTATAATCGATCATTTGACTAATAGATTAAACAATGTAATATCTTAATCTAAGATGATTGAAAGGTTGTATAGTCTTTGAAGATTTAGACATAATTTACAGTCTCCTGTTTGAATATAATGCATGTTTAAGATATTGATAAACTCAGAATTTTGGCCTCTAAAGTGTAGAATATTTTGCCATTTCTTACAAATTTGATGTCAGGAATAAACATAATGGGTATCAGGGTGGGGTACCTGGGTAGAAAATATGAACCTGTCCTAGCACTAGTGTCAATCCTATTGCAGAGTTATGTCCCTTTGATGAACCGCCGTTATGCTTCTTGCATAGGTCAACAGTAGTAGTAACAAACATGAGTGATAACTGAAATATTTTAGAGGTTTACAATTCTGTACTTTGATTTACAGTTTCAAACAATGATTTATATAAGCAATATTTTTCGAAATACACCTTGGTGAATCATGGTGTTTCCAGTGATAACAGCATAAACTGGAAAAACCATTTTGGTTGTCACCATTCCATCATGATAAAGGACGTTGAAAATCAAGGGGCTCATGATATTTATGGAAGAATAAGCGATGCAGAATCGCTACCACTAATACCTTCAAAGTAGGTGGAATAGTTAAACTGAGGGATGACTGTCTGTTTGTTGTCAGCACAGCATGTTTACACTAATAAACTCAAACCATATTTAAGTTTGATGTTACTCCTATGTATATTGCCAGGGTGGTGATGTATCAGATGACCAGACAACCCTCACTACACTTCCAGATGGGGTACAATTTGTCCCTACGGCGTCACGCAGTATGACAAGTAAGTTGAGTGGTAAACCGAGAGAGTGAGTTGATTGACGCCGCACTATAGCGGAGAGATGACAGGAGAATAGCGGAGAGATGACAGGAGTCAAATGATACACTATCATTACAAATATTGATACACTATCATTACAGATATTGATACACTATCATTACAAATATTGATACACTATCATTACAGATATTGATACACTATCATTACAGATATTGATACACTATCATTACAAATATTGATACACTATCATTACAGATATTGATACACTATCATTACAGATATTGATACACTATCATTACAGATATTGATACACTATCATTACAGATATTGATACACTATCATTACAGATATTGATACACTATCATTACAGATATTGATACACTATCATTACAGATATTGATACACTATCATTACAGATATTGATACACTATCATTACAGATATTGATACACTATCATTACAGATATTGATACACTATCATTACAGATATTGATACACTATCATTACAGATATTATGTAATGATTATCATACATCAGTAAAGTATGTGTATTTGACTCAGTTTATCAAGAAGTCGCACAGTCAGTACTGTACTTTTACGGAAAGTTAACACAAGCTGTCATCGTTGACATTCTAAAGATTTTAAGGTGGTTTTCATAAAAAAACATGAACAAGATACTCTGATTCGTCTTCAAGGTTAATATATAAACATTTTAACAGTTTGTATGTTTTTTTGTGGTTATTATACTGTTGACTGTTTTCCGACTCAAAACATTGCTTGCATGCATGGCCCTCAAACTTGTGCTCACGATATGCCACATAAAACCCATTTATATTTATCAAAGAATATATTTCATGTTTTGTTTCTTTTGTCTATTTATGTGTGAAGCCCATTTCTGGTGTTCCCTGACCTGTGAAGATCCAGACTAGAATAGGTCTTCAGCAACCCATGCTTGCCATAAAAGGTGACAATGCTTGGCGCAAGAGGCAGCTAACGGGATCGGGTGGTCAGGCTAACTGACTTGGTTGACACATGTCATCAGTTCCCAACTGCACAGGTAGATGCTTTTGTTGTTGATCACTGGATTATCTGGTTCAGACTCGATTATTTACAGACTGCCGGCATATAGCTGGAATATTGC
Source organism: Haliotis asinina (assembly GCF_037392515.1). NCBI lineage: Eukaryota > Metazoa > Mollusca > Gastropoda > Lepetellida > Haliotidae > Haliotis > Haliotis asinina. Next base: position 50,383,284 of record NC_090291.1, on the reverse strand, counting down.
TGAGTGCAGCATGAAACCAAACTCACTCATTGACTCTGGTGTCCCTGCTGTGATATTGCTGGAATATAGGTTTTGGACACATGGATTGTGTGGTCAGCCTCTATATCAATCACTGGATTGTCTGGTCCAGGCAGGCCTCTCTCTTACATCTGGAACATTGCTGAGTGGGACACTAAACATCAAGTAAACAAAGTGTATATTTCAGTAACCTATGACAAGATGCCAGACCAGGCTGTGGTGGAGGCAGTCACCTACCTGGACGCTGTCGGCTACTTCTGTGAAATGATGGTGGAAAAGGAGATCGAGGCACTGAAGAAAGGAAGGTCTCGCCCACAAGGCCCCAAGCAAGATAAACCTGGGCCTCCCAAAAACACAGTGCTGGTACTGCCAAAACTACCTCAGTAAGTTTTTCAAGGACAATCCTTGTATATTCTTAGGAAATATTTCATTCACGCTGAATGAGTCCTTGGTTTATTCTCAGCAAACTTGGTTTACTCTCAATCTGGTTTATTCTCAGCAAACTACTCATTCATCTTCTGGACCTTTTTTGTTCATGAGCATGTATTTCTTGGTTCGTCCTGAGGACTAAATTGGTTAAATATAGAAGACTTTGGTTCATATTAATTTGACACTGATTCTTCCTCAGGGAGTCCTCTAGTTCTTTTTCATCATGAAGTGTATCTAGTTGATCACATTAGGAATCCCCAGTTGATATTGCCTCAGAACCAGTGTGTCCTTAGATTATCAGTAGGGCTCTGTGGTTCATTCTCAGCCCCTGCTTTATGTTCATTAGACATTTGGTCATGCTCAGTAGATCTTGGTTTATCATGGGAGTACACCATAGATTATTCTCAGGAGACCAAGTGTTATTATCACGGATCCTTGATTCATCCTCAAGAAGTCCTAGGTTTATTCTCAGGCTATGATTGTTAGAGATTCTCTGTTTCATCATCATGAATCTCTGGTTCGACCTGCGTGGTCCACCATTCACCATGAAGGAGCCCCAGGTTCATTCTCAGAGAATGAGAATAGTTCATCATCAGAGAATCCCTGTTTCATGATCAGAAATCTCTTGTTTAACCTCCATTGTCCATCATTCTCCATGAGGGAGTCCTTGGTTCATTCTCAAGGAGTCCCAGGTTTGTGCTCACAAATCTTTGGTTCAGTCTCAGAAGTCTTCGACTTCCTAACCAGGGAGTCATTGTGTTGGGCTTGTGGGTTCCCATATTTACCAGGGGATACCTGGATCGAGAGTTCCTGCTTCATCCTCTGGAAACCATTATTTCATGATAGTGAGTGTTTGGCTGATCCTCAAGGAACCCTAGCTTCACAATCAGACTTGGTTCAATGTCAGGAGTCTTTGGTTAATTGCCAAGAGTCTTTTGATCATCCTTAGACTGACTTTAGTTCTTTGTCCATACCTTGATCCATCATCAAGGAGACATTTGTCCTCCTTAGTCAGCTAGTCATGTGTCACTTTCAGAAGTTTTCAAAAGTTTGATCATTAACACTTTGCAGAATTAATAACAACACTTTGGCTAAAGTGTGATACACACGACATATCACACATGGTAGAGATGTGTTTCCATGGCAATACGTATATGAGAGAGAGTCATAGATTTGATAATGTCAGTATACCACCATCCACACAATAGATACAGGTAATAATAAATTAATGTTTCTCACAGTCCTTCATCTCCTCTGTCCACAGTAAAGGAGCGCTGGTCCGACTTGGGGAGACACACACCAGTGTGTGCAGGAGGAGTAGAGATAAACCCATCACCATTGGTCTGTGGCCCACATTAATATTATACTTTACTTACATAACAAACTGCCTTTGTGTTTTGAAATATCTGTCTCTCTGTCTGACTGTCTGTCTGTCTGTCTGTTGAGGATGAGTGGATGGAAGAATGTGGTTTTGTGTGTGTGGATGGATGGATGGATATTGTAGATGCATGGACAATAACTATCCAAAATACCATGGATTCTTCCATATCAATACAGATCACAAAATTTGAATAATTTTAATTGAATGTCTTCTTATGTGAAGTACCAGGGTGTGTTTGTGGTCATGTGGCTGGGGTGTTAATTCAACCAGCCTAGAACACTGTCATCTTTGGGGTTATTAATTAAATAATTATTCCATTTCTGCTTTTATTAACGGAAATATTGCTCAAGCAAGTTACAGAGGGCTGTTTTCTGTGTGTGTGAAGTTTTTACTGCTGGCTTATTAATGAGAACTGACCTCAACATATCTGAATATGAAAAATGGTGTGCACACTTTCCGTAAATACCCACTATACCAGTAATATAAATGCAAAAAGATTTGAAGTGATTTCTTAAATGTGAATGATTTAACCACCTGCTTACAGTGACACATCATTAACTGTGCATGACTTGAAAGAATTTGACATACTATCTTCAGATTTCCACTGTCCCCCTCTGGGTGGCCGCAGTCGACCACTGGTGACAGGGGAGATAACTACGTTTGTGCCAAGTATCAACCTGCCGATGAAGACCTTATACATGAACCCATTCGCAAACAAACTGGACGAGTTCGATGCCCGCTTCCAGGAACCAGTGCTCATCACCCTCAAGTCGTCCCAGAAATTCTTTGTTCCAGCTCAGTCATACATACCAATGGAACACGTTGTGGCACCAAGTAGCTGAATCAGTGTAGAACTCTCCTGAGTCCACAGACAATAACAGAAAACAACTCACATATTTTGTACTTAGGTATATGAAAGCAAATATTTATGTAACAGAAATCTAGATTCATATTTGAACATATCAATGTCATTCAGGTTGAATTATTAGGAAAAGAATGATTATGAAATCATCAGGAAATACACATATTCAAGAATATTCCTAAACTGCATGTCCTCGTCCATGCTTATTGTAAAAGTATAACTAACAGTGATATCAAAGATTAGATCCAGGAACATACATTTCTTGTTAAAACATTCATTCAGCTTTGGGTTATCATTAAACCATTGTTATAAATCACAAATATCTTAGCCTTTCTTCATATCAGAAACCTGTTTAAAAGTCATTTTTATATAAAACTAACTTGTATGTAGGAGTAGAGTTAAATTTATTACTTAAGTTCTGGTTGATACCGAAAACTGGTTCTGTGCAGTGTATGTCCAGTTGTAGATATGTCTGTAGTGATCATTGTTAATCTAAAGGAAACTGTTTTGCTCTTTTTTAATTGTGGGACCACTTTGTCAAAATCCATGTGATTAAGGTTAAGAGAAAACATTCACGAATTTACCTGCTCAAAACTCAAATTTTTAATGAAGTAACAAGATTTCCTTTTAATCACAGTGTCTACAAATACAATGTTTATCATGATTACATACAGCTGAAATCATATTAGGGAATAGTTTGGGTTGACATGATTCAGTCCGTTTCTGATCTGAATTTTTGTAAATATGAATTGTACATTTTTATGGGTACTACCCTGAAATGAAAAATCTCTTGATAGACTGCTAATGTGTGAGTTTCATGTTTGAAGACCATCTGGATTGTCATGTACTACATACAAGTGTAGTAGAACCCTCTGAGGCCAAGACTTGGGGACAATGGGTTGTTGACAGGAACAGGCAATATCAAACAACAGTTCCAGGAAGTATCTGACCACAATCTCAGAGTGATTCCTTAACTGACCTGTGACCAGCTGGATCCACACTTGTCTTGACTAAGGAATTCTTGTCCATTGTATATATGTATCTGTATTAATTCCTATTATTGTATATATTTACAACCTTGAAGATGTTTAAGAAAACCTGATTCCTACATGCTGCTATATTTGATCTGTCTTACCATGAGAGATTATTGTAAGTATTGACGAATTAGGTGTCTTCTAACTTCTTTTGAGAAGTATATGAAGACACTTCTTATAGAATCACTTCAAAATGGGTTGACTGTATGAAGCAGTTTTCTCTCAACATAATGTTGTTACATCATTAATAATATTTTGGAATCTGTTTTGGAAGATGACATAGCCTGAAAGTATCCTGCACAGACACTTTATATTTTTAAGTACAAGTTTTAGGTAGACATGAGGTGTCAAGGTAATGCAAAATATTTTTATAATTTTTGAATATTTTTTCACGGTTGAAAGATTACCAAAATATATCACATTTGCATTGTCCATCTCATCATATACACTTCTCACATACGTTCAGTGTGAAGGACCTGTTGTGTAAGCTGCCATGAACTTACTGTTGATGTCCTTTAAAGCTGGGATGGGTAATCCAGATACCCGAGATAGGTGGGTCATGAGTTGCACCCGGGTACCCATCTCCATACCCAGACCTACAATGATCATGTGACTAATATAGGTTAAACAATGTACTGTGTTATTCATTAAAGGGTTGGATTGTCTTTGAAGATTTACATATGACTGACATATCATACGTGGTTAAGATATCGAAAAACTTGAAACTTTAGCCTCCAAACTGATGAATATATTGCCATTTCTTGTAAATTTGATTCAGGAGTTAAAATAATGGTTATCCGGATAGGGTAGGGTAATAGGAGATGTGGGGTACTCGGGTAGAATATTTGGACCATGCCAGCCCTAGTGTTTCATGTAAAGGTTTCCTCACCTTCACCTTGTAATCATCGTCATGTACAGGCCTAATGCTGAGATGTGACATATTGTGTATATTCCACACAGCTGACAGATGTAATTGCAAGCATGTATTATGTTGTTTATGGTCATGTTTGCGGAAAATATACACAGGAGTCAAAGTTGAGGAAGTACTTTTTTCAAATATTTTTTAAGTGGAATTGATGTCCTCCAAATGAACCAAATTTATTGGTGGTAAAGTCTGGTGTGTTTCTTTATATAAATATATTTTGTTATCAGGCCATCAATTGTGTTATCATACTGCTGATTACTGACTGATAATATCAACTGCTTATGTCTAAGTGTGATAAAATGCCCTTTACGTTAATAAACTGTCATGTTTGCTCCCCAGATGGTTTTGAGTTTATTCCGTAGACTCCATTATCAGGCAGTCAATGGTCTTAGAAGTCACCGGGAAAGGTCGTTCCCTCATTCTAAACTATAATTTCTTCATAACCAGAATTTGAAACATCGGCTTGTCCACTGTGACCAGTCATATAGCAGGGTGAGTGAGTGAGTATGGTTTTTGACACTTTAAGCAACAATACCGCAATATCGTGGAACACCAGAAATGACCTTCACAGGTTGTACCTATGCGGAGAATTGAACCCGAGTGTTCAGCATCAGGAATGGACAGGGTATCCCCCATATGTCAGAATGCCAAGTACATTTTCATGATGCATTAAGAAAACTTCATATGATTGTTGGACTGCATGTAACTTGATAAGGCCCGAATGGTTTTATATAACATAAACAGACACCTGAACGGGGTAGCAAATTTAATGTAATACAATGCTTACGAACACAGTCCTCTAACACTTGATTGTCTTGAATACTAAACTTGTTTCTGCTTTAAATGTTGAGTCTGAAACATCCACCAGGTTGTGTTGTATTACAGCCCAGAGGCCTCGCAAGCACCCACCTCTGTCATCTATATTTAACGGTTTATCATCGTAATCTCTGCTCCCAGCCACTTGACGATCGGCTGTTCAACGTCAAGTGCACTTAAACACTGGAAGTTCTGAAGTCGGGAGAGGGTAAGCACTTTCAAAGTATTATCTTCGCACATACGGAAGCCCGGTCATCAACGGCCCCATATAAATCCATGTGGGGCCCTCAAAAGTAGTTCTGGGGAGGTGATTTACAAGAGAGTAGGAGCAAGTCCAAGACACAGGTCAGACGTTACAACAAGACTAATTTCCAGGCCAGGTACTTTGGTAGCCCGGACCTAAAGCGAGTTGACTTTCAAACCATCTCTCTGACAGCAAAAGCATGGACACAAACCACGTCGCATCGGAAACACAAGGCTGTGGCTTCTTATCTCTGGTATTTCTCATTCCCAAGAAGGTTTCAACAGAACTCAAAATGTGATCATCGATATCTGAAGATCTTCAACCGAGGATAACCACTAAAGTTTCAGATGGAGTCCATACAGGCTCTACGATCTCCATAGATCTACCCGACGCTTATCCACGCGTACTTATGAATCCAGGCTCTTAGAGATATTGATGCATTGTTGTCAACGAGATCTTATTCCTGTTTCCAGACGTCCAGTTCGGAAAATCAGTGCTTACAAACGATGGCAACTGGCGTGTTTTTCATGTACAATGCATCAGAATTCATGGATGTCTCGCAGATTTCCTTTCCCCAAATGTTAATGTAGATGACACACTATATCTGACGGATTTCTTTAGGAATGTCGATCCCTTGAGCATTCAGGGGGAAACACCAAACTTCAACCTAAGAAAATATAAAAGTTACTGTATATAGGTGACAGTGGACACTTTTCTCACAGGACATTGGTCAAGGTACCCTAGATCCACCGAGCCAGTATGGGATTCAGCAATTAGGTGTTAGAGGACCACATTTGATATTTGAAGTATCACCAGCAATGATTATGTATTTAGAAGACAAACTGTATCAGAGAGATTGGGGGTACTAATTTCGGTTCCTAGTGAATACAGGGGGAGGGGGGGGGAATTTTCAAAAGACATATTTAGAACATACTACTTCTGACACTTGAGTTAGAGGACCTTCCATCCTTCCCTAGTTATGCCAGACTACCTTCAGGTATATCAGGACAAATCATGAGGTTCCGCGAAGATAACTCCAACAGGTAGCACCATACAAATTGATGGATGTTTGATTTCTAATTTATTTAAACTCAGTGCATCACAAACAAGTTTCAAGAAGTAGGACAATTAAGTGTTCTTACAGGTAGCATTATTAGAATGATTATCATTGTTGATGCAAAATTGTTGGTGGAATCGATAAAATAGCTGATGACAAAATATTTTGGAAAGGACACACTCATTCACACTAGATGGCAAAAACTCTCACAGACAAAATAATCTAAAACAAAAGCAAAAGGGCAATTAACATGGCACTATTACACAACATTAAATATCAAGGTACACATCAATTACACGACATTAAATATCAAGATACAAAGTAAAATGGGATTCTCATCAATCTCCGTCATCATAACATGCATGCATCAGAAATCTGAATGCGCTCGCACGGCTGGGATGCTAATTTATATCAAACTAATATAATGAGGAATATTTCTGAATAACGGCATTTGATTGGCATCAACTATTCAGTTTCTCTGCTTGTCTATTGTAATTCACGATGTATAGAAACAAAGTTTATGTCCGTCATGCTTACAAATAGTTGCTCTGTCTCATGCAGGCTCTCAAAGCTGTGGAGTAGTCTAATGATTAAAGCGTCCGTTCGACACGCTGAAGACTTGGTTCGGTTCCTCATATTTGTACAATGCGTGAAGCCCATCCTGGTGTTCTCCACTGCTATATATTGCCCAAAGCGGCGTAAAATCATACTCTTTCCCCCACCCTCTCTCCCTCACTCTTTGTCATCCGTCTTCAGAAGAAGGATAAATGTGTAAAATATAGAGAAAAAAACAAACAAAACCCCAACCACAACAAAAATAGTTTCGGGCCGCTATCACATAAAAGCGGTATAAAAACATACTCTCTCACTCATGCCTGGCTCAGTTCCGCTTGCTGGCAAATCGTCTTCTTGGGTTGCAGTGTTTGAATGTCAGGTTAAACGCCACAGCTTCGAACTGTTCATACAAGAGTCTCACTGTATTCAACAGACCATCGACCAATATAAATCATCCAAAAAAATGAAAACAGAACATTGAAGTACGAATATTGAACGTTGACATGTTCACTCACAAAACTGACGTCTGATATATATGTTGCCTCCACTGGGATTAGGGTTCTTGTATAAACACCCGAACCCATTGTTGCACACGTCCACCCATTTCGCACAAAGACGAAACGTAAAAGCGACCCATGTTTATACACGCACCAAAAGGTCGCCTTCCTGCGAAGACACCAGTTGAAGACACCCGCGACGATGTCCCCCGAGAGATCATCAAGTCACCATCCGAGGGAATTAGCAGTCGGACATATTCTTCCTGCATACATTTATCTTGCCGGAAAAGTAGTAGCTTACCCCGTACGATGAAGGCCTTCAGTAAGGGACGATCTCCGCGACTTCAGAGGCTTGTTAGCCACGGCAGACAATACGACAGCACTATGACGACGTGGTCTTTGGTGCTGGCCATAATTACTGACAACAATGAAGTTGGCAGGAGAAAGCTTCCTCACTCCTCCTGGTTTACGTTTTTCAGTGTTGGAGCTCTTCTCGACCTCAAGGACATTGTCTTTCCTTCCTCGCCTATTCGTCCTCTTCTTAGTTTTAACTTCCGTTACATTTTCGGAAGACTCACTGAAATGGACACCACAGTAAAGATCCATCACGGTCAGTCCTTGGTATTCCCCCATGTTTCATTGAGGAGCAGAAAGTGAAGTCTTGCCAGGTCCTTATCTTGGAGCGTTGTGGCGCCTCCTACTGCGCTGTTGTCGCATTGCAGTCACTGTGGTAACTGAAGCAAGTGACACTTAGTCACCGTTAGTGTGTCGTCTAGCATTGGCGTCATCAGATGACACTTGTCTGATGAAAGAGTACGGATATACTCTGTTGTGAGTCTCATTAATATCAGTATAGATTGTTATACTGTTGTCAACGGGAACGAGGAACAACAGGCCAGACTTATATTTACATGTAACAGGAATTAACAAAAACAGCAGGGTCACCAGAGGCTTAACTCACTTGTAGTACAAAAAAGCATGTGCTTACGCACATGGAAATTGAATAAAATGAGATATATTGATGTTCTCGTAAAACGTTTCTCTATGTTATTGGAGACAGTCGTGGAAAACGATTCTATCCAATCACGCGATGATTAGTACAATTTAGCTTGTGTCAGACCAAACACTTACGCCGTATTGTCAAGTTGTTAACATCCATTTGTATAAAAATACAAGTATTTTAAAAATAATTGACGTTTGGGAAACTGCAAATGAGATTATATTATCAATCATTTGGCCTCTTTCGAAAATTATGTGTAAAAAGTTTAAACGTGAGAACTGCTAACTGATTCTTATTTGTTGTTGTTGTTTAACTGCATTCAAAAACAGAGGTTCCATCTGCTAATTCAACCATAACGAATTCCAATAAATGTTCTTCGTCCTCTGTCGAGGAGTGAGTGAGTGAATGAGTTTAGTTTTACGCTGCACTCTGCAATATTCCAGACATATAGTGGCTGTCTGTAAATCCAGACAATCCAATGATCAACAGCATCGATCAACCAAGTCAGCGAGCCTGACAACCCGATCCCTTTAGTCGCCTCTTACGACAAGTATAGTTGCCCTTGACAGCAAGCATGAGTTGCTGAAGGCCTATTCTACCCCGGACCTTCACTTGGATAATAGAACAATTATAAGTTACGGCTTCCGAGGGGGAAGGGGGAAGCGGGGTACGTCTTGTGGTGGAATTGAGTGTGTTATTCCATGATTTCACAATGTTGTCGTTTGGATGATATACGAAGAGGTCACTATATGCTTTGACAAGGGTACATTATAAGCTGGAAGTGACGTGTGCCAAGTGTCCGCACATACATGTCTATCTCAGAGAATATCATGGATGTTGAATACTACAGGTTTGGCCATTACATTCAAATATCAACATGTCACTCGTGCAGCAAAACGCTTTAGCTTGTGTAATGTAGTATGTTTTTTGAGATTAATAGCTTTCCTTCATTATCTCAAAAACAATCGTAATTCAGGATACTCATACCCTTCGTATCCAACACCTACCACATGGAAAATTAGAAGCTGATAGTCGCCCTGATCACATCCCGGTGCATTTCAGAGAACTCAAAACGAATCTCAAATAATTCACATTTTACCTTACTGTTCTGCTCACATTGCAATTCAGTGTTATCTGTTTCCAGTTCACATATGCTGAATTTGCACATGGTACAATGTTTAAAGCAAATAATATTTTTTGGCGAATAATGTGCACGTGCAATTCAACAAAATCACGATATCCGTAATATCCCACGCACATCAATCTAAAGGATATCTGGAGTGATTTAGACAACACGTGACACATGAAGAATAGGCCTTCTGCACCCATGCTTGCCATAAAAGGCGACTATGCTTGTCGTAACAGGAGACTTACGGGATCGGGTGGTCAGTTTAACTGACTTGGTTGACACATGTCATCGGTTCCCAATTGCGCAGATCGATACTAATGCTCTTGATCACTGGATTGTCTGGCCCACTTACAGACCGCCGCAATATACTTGGAATATTGAAGATGTTATGGTTAAAAATTTGCCATGACAAAAGGTATACGAAATCCTCTTAGAACCAGCAAAATATAACACAGACAAGTCTAATCTACTCAATATTATGTATTGACCAAAGAGCAAGATACAATGATTCATAATAGAGGTTTTGAACCTAGTACAATGCAAATGAGACAACTCTTAAGTAATGGGCCACAGATATAATATCAAATCACCAAACTCTTGGTTTTCAGTGAGAAACAGTTCTAAATCGATCGTGAATTTAGATCAAGTTTGTGTGTGTATGGATGTGTGTGCGTGCGTGCGTGCGTGCGTGCATGCTTCCCGTCAACACAACAACCAGCCTCTATATACACTTTATATGCACAGTAACTGATTCTTGAGCATTCCCGCGATGCATGGAACCTTCGCGGTCGACTTCGAGTTTACCAACAGTCAAAACAAACACCCATCGGAAGAGTG